>NC_084811.1:2674802-3274802 GCF_963583255.1 Pyrus communis | reverse complement strand
TCTGATACACTTGGGATACCTGACAATTGAAGAGGGATAAATCAACAACAATGTTAAAAATTTATACGAACACAGAGATACTACTATGAATCATTTAAGATAACAAATATTCAACACACCTGATGGAGCAACCTCAAAGTACCAAGCTTTTCAAGGGCGGGAACATATTGAGAAAGTTGCACTTCTGGAACAGAAGATGCTGAGGACAGCTTACCTCCAAATTTCGAGATTTTGGTCAACAATGGTTGCATCTTTATAGCAAGGTCAAGGGGTAGGAACTCATGCTCCAGGAGATGGTAAAGATCTTTAACTTCCTGGGTTGCACAGCTCAACACACCTTTTGAGACCTGAAAACAAAACCGAAATAAGACCATATTGATTGCAAACTTAACATAAAGACAATGTCATAATATGCACAATACATACACATTGACAAACATTTGAAAAGAAAATCTAATTTAGTACTAATAAGTAATAGCACATAAGGAAATTATGTCATAGCAAGATTTATATGACAAAATGAAAGCCAATTTTTTACTCAAAGTACCAAAAGATTAAAATCTCAACATGATAGTCCATCGCAAAATTGTCATTGTATGAAAATCATAAAATATATCAGAGAAGCATTAGAAGCATTGCCCTTATTGCTAAGAGAAATTTTTGCTAATGTCCATCACAGGAAAAAGGAATTAAATCTCAATTGACTGTAAATAAAAATAACAAAACAAACTTACCAATTCCGAGAGAAGAGCTGATCTTGAAAGCTGCACACAAAACAAAGCGTTAGAATGACGAACTCATTAAAAATGGAATCATAAGAATAAAAAAATAAAAAAAAAATAAAAAAAAAAGAGAAAATGGCAATACCACATCTCCTCTGTCAATTCTGGGTTCAAGATTAAACCCGATGAGATTAGCCATTCTCAAATTGCGTTCTTTCTCATTTTCAAGTTCCAAATGTGATGTAGCACGTGTTTGGTCATAGGGTGCAACCGAGAGTGCAGCCAAGATGACAGATGATGCAATCAATTGCAAATCCTTCTGGCTTAAATTCTTGTTAAAGCTTTTTTGCAGTGTAAACAACTTGAACCATGCATAAGCATGATTAAGATGGCTAGCTGAAATCCAAAAGATCTCTGTCAATTTGGCATAATAAACCACCATCAAGGATGCTTTGGGTGTTTTCTTGACCATGCACATCAAGCCATGAATATCTTCAACAGAACGAAACGCTTCCTGCAGACACATCGATTAAAAACCGATTGTAAGAAATAGACAGATCTTACAAGCAGATACAAAGATTTTTCAATTTGTTCACAGAATCCACGCATAAATTAAAAAAAAAAAAAAACAATTTAGACACCTGCCACAGTTCAAGCTCGGTGGCTATCTTCAGCTGCTCAAATCTTGTGTCCAAATACAGCTGCAAGCTCTCAGGTGCAGATAGGTCAGGTCGGTCTCTTTGATCTCTATATTTGTTCAGATTTGCCAGATGATTCCTGATGATTTCACATAACCTGCGAAACTCCGTCGTTCTCTTATACTGTTTGCAGAACTGGAAGGCTCGATGTGCAGTCATCTAAAGATTAACAATCTCAATAAGACTCAATTTATTTCATGAAACACAAATCTTAATTAGTAACATCAATTGTACAATACTATTCAACACAAACCACAAAAATAAATAATGTTAAAAAAAGAATGGCACCATTGTGTAGAAAGCTCGAAAAGAAATGGCAACCATTATCTTTTAACAAAACCTAGCTAACAAAATCCAGGTAGAAAGCAGCATTATAAAGTATATTCTTCCAACCCCACTGGGAGATGGCATGAGAAAAGGTCCCATAATGGTCCTTTGCAAGAACTATAAAGTGTTAAACAAGTCGAAGTAAACATCAGACAAAATTTTATCTACTGATTGATTGAATTCCTTTATTTTAGTCATTCGGAGCAAGAACAAGGCTTCTACAAAAATTTAGATAAATCTCCACCAGTTAAACTTGGAGAACACCTACTAATCCAGAAATGAGTATTTAATTGCTGAGTTGATTTTACTACTAGAACCTTGGAGAACATTAATATTCCATAACAGCATTTTTAGTTAGAGTGGTTTTAACTGCTACAATGCTTGTGGGCGAAATTTGTTAAAGGAACAGAACAACAAAAACAATGGAATCGAAAATTTGTTCCACAGAAATGCATTACCGCGTATAGAGCCTCCACCTTCGAGTTATTTCTCAAGATCTCTAGCACTGTCCTGTAAGTTTCCCATAGAAACTTGAACCAGGGAGTAACAACTTCACGGTCTGACCTATCTTTTCCTTTCTCACCACTGACATAGCTCAGCATCAGATCTTCTGGCCTTTTATCAGCTTCAAGGTCATCAACATCAAGTGCTTCTTCAAGGGCTTGGGCCTGAGTACGAGCCTGCTCGGCTTTCTCAGTAGATAGAAGCATGAAATGCTTGATAACTTCTTCCAACGAACTCACATTAACTTGCTGGCATATAATACGATATTGGATAAGACCATCTTTGGCGAATCTACCCTTGCGCAAGTCAACACAAAGCTCTACATATTTAAACATGATCTTTTCAAGTGGTTTTTGCCAAGCTCTATATCTCTTTGAAGTGATAAGATCATGAAGCGATTGTAATGCATCTTGCTTCTGCCCAACATTGATCAACTCTGCATCCACACATTATAATTGTCAGCATAGATATATAGGGTAATGCTGAGACCAGAATTTCTATTGTCTGTCAAGCAATTGACATCAACATTTGAACCAATTTTATTCTTTTTACCTAATTACTAGAATGTAATGATACAAAAAGATACTAACGCAAAAGGGTTAGGGTAAAATTTGAAACCAAGCAATCAACTTATAAAACTAAAGAACTATGCATTCATATTTCACCTTCGGCTCGCTTCAATGCATTCTCCGGTTTCGCAAAATTCGCCATGTTGAATTCAAAACTCCTGCCGCCTCACACAACACAAGTGTCACCTGAACCACAAAATCTCCATCTCGTCAAAATTGAACTCGGCTAACGAATCATCTAAATCCAATCAGTCTGCCTAAACCACTAATCAATCACAAAATTAGAAAACATATGCAGATGAAGTGTCAACTTTCGGGGCACACTATAACGTTTTTAATTCCATTACAAAAATCACAGTACACGGGGCTCGAAAAAACTCCGAAAACAAATCACGTAATCATGAAACCGGGAAACATTATGCATCTATCATCAAATAATCATACAAAACTAGACAAAAAAAAAAAATCGGCAACTCAGAATCGTTTCTGGGGATAAATTTTGTGACTTTTCACGAATCCAAGATCCGCGAGATAAATGGGGTCCAATATTTCATGAAATTAAATTAAAAAACCCAATCTTTTTCAGGGATTCATCGTGAAATTTATACATCAACAAGAAAAAGGGAGAATATTCGGCAGATTTGATTGCTACCGGCTGCAACTACGAACAGAAGCAGGTTTCTGATTGGAATTGAAGTCGGATACAGAGATGGAGAGATGGAGAGATTGAGAAATTGAGAGTGAGAGAGAACGTACCAGAAGTGGCCGCAATTGTATGCACGGAGAGAGGAGCGAGAGAGAGGGAAAGAGGGAGACAGTGTAGGGTTTTAGGTTTGCCGATGTCCAATTGGAGATTGGTTCAGTCCGATTGGGCTATCTGTGGATATGGTGGGCTAAGTGTGCTGGGTGGCCGACTTTTATCGTAGGGTTGCAGAGTTCGTGCTATTATTATATTGGGCTGGGCTTTCGTACAAACCGACCCGCTATTCCTCTTGGAGTTTAGATTTTTAAAGGGTTAACTTCTCCATTTGAAAGTGCTTTTAAAATATGTAATTGCATTTTAGAACAGGCAAGTATAGGTGCTTTATAAATAAGCATAAATCAGGTTAAGTGGGAAACGAAGCAAGCATGAATCTAAATCAAAATAAATTTGATTACCAAAGAGCCGTTGTACAGAACTATTCTAATATCAAAACAAGCATCTGGAAGTGAGGAAGAACTTAAAAAAATTAAGCGCTTCCAATAAAATAATTAACAGTAACGGTGTTTTTAGAAAAAGCAATTTCAATTGAGTTGCAAAGTAATCATGTGTCCAATTTACTATGTCGGATAAGCTTTATTTTTCTTGTGCGTCTATCGTGTTTCATGTGGATTTCGGATCAATTATTCGAGCGATATGATTCGAATGTTGATGTGCAAGTCTTTACCTTACTATACATATCGTAACGTTGGTTTAGTCAAACAATTTCTTATGATTGTATTTTGCTTGAACAATATACTCAAATGTTGAAAGTGATATCTTCTATTATTTAGGCAATAGAGCGATTACCTTTCTTCTATCATATGTGTGTATAACATTTGGTCCGACAAATGAGGTGTCCATATCATGTTAATTAAGTGAATATATCTCATTTCCTGAGAGAAAAAATGTGATACGTGACGAAACCATTTGGTCGTTCCTTTCTTGACTTTTCGTCCGAATGGTTTTCTGCGACCAAAGTTCGTCGCCTTATCGTTTACGGAAAGTCAAGGCCGACGGAGTTTATTATCTGGTGGCCATTGATTTGATTTTGGTCGCCCATACAAGGATTTGGTCGGGGATTCCTTACCAGTATTCCGCCAAAACACGTATATAGGGTTTGGGTGTTGGAATTTTAGAAAGAGGAAGACAGAAGAAAGAGACGGGGCGCGTCAGAGAGAAGAGCACTGAACTAACCTTACGGCGGAGGGATCGACGGAGATGACGGCGTTTGAAGGTGGTGGAAGGAGAGAGAAGTGCTCTCTTCTGCTCTCACATTTTCTCAACTGCTCTCACCCACGTCTCCCAACTTCTCTCCCTTTTCATATCCACTTTCTTTTGATTCAAACCTATCTTCTCGGAGGCCACCAATAATGCTGCATTTAAATAAATGGAGAAAGCGTGAAAGGAACACACAAGAAGTTGCTGCTCAAAACCATGCAGAAAATAATCCCACAAAACCGACACCCGTTTTCATACTTTACTAGGATCTCCATTCCCCAGCCAAAAATAAGGATCAAGGTCCCCAACCCCAAGTTGCTGCTCAAAACCATGCCGAAATGCTTTCACTATGGATGCAACATGAACAACGCTGATGGAGATAATGAGCAGCAACATCAGTGCTGCACAAAAACGAAGACGGAGAAAACAACAAAGAAGCCCGGAAAGCTTCTGACAACGAAAATCCGTTCGGTGTTCGTCAATGCGTTCAGCAGCATGAGGATCGAGTCACCAGATGGCGGAAACTTGATGAAAAGCGAAACCAAGAGTGACAGAGTGGTAGGGGAACATGGAAGTTCCGGCAACTTGAATGGGGATCCATCGAAGTTAATGGTAACTGACGGCTGGAAGTCGAGAGCGGGAAGGTACCTGGGGAACATGTTAAGAAGGGAGTTTGATGAGGAAGATAATTCGAAGCAAGGAGAAAGAGAAGGGGAGGAGTTGTGCAAGAAGAGGATTCTAATGGGAGGCAAGTGCAAGCCACTGAGTTTATCAGAAACTCTCGAGTACGACCAAGATGACATTTGGTAGCAGAGATCATACCATGATATTCTGTTTGTGAATACTTTATTTTTAAATTCCTTGTGTTTTTGTTAGATGGTTGAATTTACCATATTTCTCTGGTTTTCGACGTACATGCAACAGGATGCCAAGGTGGCAGAATCCCATAGGCTAGAAATACTGCCACCTTAGATTCCCGGTTGCATGTCCGTTCTTCTCATCATGAGGGCGGTTGATTCCCGGAAAAGGTGACTCGAACAAAGCATTTATTAATCGTTAAATCAATCTCTCTCTACGAACTTTGGTGCTAATTAGTGGATGTACAACAGATACTGAAAGCACTGACAGCAGAAAGTCAACGTTGTAAAAAGACAGTTCAGACACATTGACATGAACTAGTCACCAGGATTATCACTACTTCAGGGGTTTCAACCCAAGAGATGCTCGGAGTCTGTTTGCTTCAGCAATCTCTGGATCCGGATGGTCTGTGCCATCATCCTTCTTCTCCTTCTTCTTTTCTTTCTTCTTCTTCGGTTCCTCACGATCAGGTCTCCTGGGACTAATGCTGCGGGCATGTCTCCTGCGATCTCTTTCCCCACCATCACGATCTCTACTACGACTTCTGCTCCTTGAATGGCTCCTCCTCCTGCCACGATCCCTCCCTCGCCTGTCTCTATCCCTATCCCTATCCCTATCCCTATCCCTATCATGACCATAATCCTTTTCGTCTCTAAGCCGATAATGGTCTCGATCCCTATCCCTGTCTCTGTCCCTCTCTCTTTCACGTCCACGTTCCCTGTCATAATCTCTATCCCTATCATAATCTCTGTCATAATCTCGTTCCCTATTTTAAGGGGGGAGAAAGAAACAGAAATGACAGTGTTAGCTTAAAAATGATAGTTCCAATCCTTTAACAAGGGAAAGGATAACACAAAAAGCATTTACAAATGAAAGGACAGCACTAAAATGAAATTAAACAGAGGTGCCAAAAATGAGCAACCATGGCTTTCAAATAACCACATCATGGAAATAATTCCGAAAGAACTTATGACTCTCAAAATTTTCCGCCTGAATCATGATCAAATCACAGCTATAACACAGTAAATTATACTCTAATGCCAAATAAGGAAAAAGACACAGCAGACCAGGAAACCACATTTATCCTGCAAGCAAAATGTATGATCCATCATACTTCTCACTGCACACTGTCAGTGCAGAGAAACCTGGCAGGATCACTGATATCACTATAGGAAGCCATTATATTACACCTACGGCCTAAAATGCCATGGTAGAAACCTCAATTACATATGAATGTACTAGACTGTATTTTTATAGTCAGGCAACAACTTCCACTTCATAAATAATAAACTCATGAGGTAAAACAAGTCTAATAATTCTCACAAACATAAAATCAGTTTTGACTCTCTTTTACGAAACAAATATAAAATCAGTTTAAACCTCTTTTAAGTGTTTTCTTATGCCTCACCTCTTACTTCTTGTGTTCTATTTTCACCAAAACTTCACTTTACCCCATATGGGTTAAAAGCTAAAAAATCCTAAAAACCATCTCCATTCACATATAATAGCACAAAGACTAAGAACCTAACGAATGTAACATACTTAAAGATATCAATAAATCTAACATTCTCATAAACCACATACAGGAAAACGAACCTGTATCTGTGACTGTCGCGTCTTCTATCCCTATCTCTTTCCCTGGCAGGGCTTCGACCACGATAATAATCCCTATCATGGACATCTTCATCCATTACATCAACTTGATCATTCTCTTCTTTCTCTTCCTCCTCCTCAAAGTCCTCTTCCAAAGCACTTTTCCTGAGTTCCAATGAACCAGTTGCTTCGAGAGTCCATCTGTATATATAGAAAGGAATCACATATACAAACCTAAAGTTCAAAGTCAACTTGAAAAATTGTTTGATTACAACTGTCTACAGCTAAAAAACAGGAAACGAAAGAGACCACCATGATAAAATCAACTTGAAAAATTGTTCCAATAAACAAACCTTTTTTTAATTCGTGGCATTGCAATGTCACATGAGTAATCTTTTGTGAGAAGTTCATCAATAACCTCATCCACATGCGTCAAGGTAAAATCTGATACAGCAAGAGATTAGCCATACTTGTGTTAGCATATGCTCATAAATATTCCATAATAAGTATGGTAGCATAGACTAGTCACAAATAAGTAATCAATGAAAATTTCAGAGATAGATCTTATATCTTACTCCCATCAGGCAGTTTCCTCCTCAACTTCCGATAGTCATTGTACAAAGGCTCTAGGTACTGGTATGCATCAGTATCAGTTCCCGTAAGCCGCAAATAAAATGCACCAAGTATCCGAACGTACCTAAACCCAAATAATAACGTTAAATCACATTAGAGAGAGAGAACTCAAAATGTTCCACGCCCACATGAAACTTGAAAAATAAATATATTCAGCATTAAGAATCATAAAGGCTACTGCTTCAGACATAACACTACAAAAACAATCTCCACCAATATACCCAAACTTGCACTGTTATCTAAACCCCTTCTGTTTAAACCTTCCTAAACCAAAATTCACAAAGAAAAACTTTCTCTTTATACCATAAAAACTAGAAGACCCGATTACTTCCCGCGTTCTTTATTTACCTTCAGCTAACACAACAGAGAATATTATATCTCTCCTACATCTTTAACATAAGAAAAACTAAGGTTATTCCTTTCATACTACAATCTAATCAACCCAAACCACCAAACTTATCTGATTTCGGTTAATTTTATCTGATATTATACTAATCAAACAAAAACCGGTTAAAAACAAAAAGGGTTGATATCTGCATCCAAAAGAAAACAATGTCGAACTCGGGTTTATCATAAAAAGACCATAAATTCCAAATTCCCAGCCCCCTTTAACTCTAACTCTCCCAGCTACTAGAACATGCACATTGCCAATCATATAAGCCCATCCAAACAAAATTACAACAATTTTAATGAGCAATTAATTAATGAGACAGTGAAACGCACTTGTAATCGTCGTTTTTGATGAACTCGATAACGATCTCCTTCTCCGGCTGGATCTGAAGCATCTTCATCACGAGGCACATGAAAGGCGTGGGCTTGCGGTTGCCCCCGAAGGTGCCGCCGATGTGGTCGAGCTCCATGGCTTTGTCGACTAGGGTTTCGGCCGTCAACCCGAAGCACTGCTCCTTCCAGTACGTGTTCTGGTATATCTTCGTCCGTACGATCTTCTCCACCAGATTCTGGGGGTTCGTTCCCCTTATGTTCTTCGCCGACGGGTCCGTGCGGTTCGCCATCGCTGGAAGGCGTAGAGATTGAAGTGGAAGAAACTCTGGATTTGGGGGCACAGAGAGAGGGACAGATCCTTTTCCCCCAGATCAATGAAGAAGGGAGAAGTCAGTTGATTCTTTAAACCCTAACCCTAAAATCAGAGCGAAAGAGGGAAATATAGTTGCCGTTGGGGAGTTGGACGGTGCGTTTTTGGGTTGTGATCCGAATTGTCCCCTCCTGGTTCAAAACGGAGTGTCGTATTTATGATAATTTGCAAATATCTTGGGTGCATCAACTTTTGGTTTTAAATATTGTTTTGATATGTCGTTCAGTAGTACGATCTGGTGATATTTCTCTTCATTTAGAAGTGAGAGGTCTTAGGTTCGAATCTCGTGGATGACAAATTTGATACCAAATTAGGTTACTCAATGTGTGGTTTAGCCGAACTCCCTCTCTCTTAGTGTAAAAATATCAATATACTCAGAAAAAAAAATCTTGTTCTGATGTTTTTAAAATGGGTTTTGTGTTAACCTTGGGCATAGGGAAATTCTTCTTGCGGAAATTTGGGATGTATTATTCAGCTTGCAGCTTGCTTGAAATAAAGGATTGTGCGTCCTTTGGTGAAATCCAATTTATTTTCGTTGTTCATATGATTATGGAAGGTGAGTGACAACCATCCTCTTGGTGAATTGGTACAGGCTTGTCGTGAGTTGCTAGACAGAGATTGGAATTGTGATCTCCATCGAGTTTATTGTGAGACAAATTTTGTGATCAATGAAGTGGCTAACTTGAGTTTGTCGCATTCTCTTAGTCTAGTTTATTTTGATCAAGCTCTTGGCTCTTGACGACATCTTTTAGTATCAGACGCTGCTGAAATCTCTAAACCTCGTGATGTTTTGCTTTAGTTTCTCTTTGTTAAACGTTTAGCCCCGTTGTTTCTCACAGAGATATTTTAAATTCAAAATGAGATTTTGGTAATCAAAACTTCTAATCACGACCGAATCTGATAACACCTTAATAAACAAACATCAGATAAATACACATTCGATCATCTTTCTTTGCCCTAAATCGAGCTGATTAGCTGCCTACACCTAAATGCTACACCAAACGTCTTAAGTTCTATGCTAGTAAATTACAGCCGAGGAAGAACTCGAAACTACTCTCGTCTTTGCATTTGATCGAGCGCGTGGTTGCTGGTGGTAGACGACGATGTTCTTCCATTAGGTATTCCGTTATCGACAGGCGGAGACGAACCCCACTTCCCTTCTGATTCTTTGGGTTCAATAACTTTAACAGAACCATCACCCAACCCAACAGCAAACTGGGTTGGTTCTTGTGGATGTACTGCAACGACAAGCGGGTACATGGCTTGGCTTCTACAACGTAGAGCACCTCACGATTAATTAATGACGACTGGTTTAAGAAAAAATAATAACCTTGAAAGTTCGTGGTGAGTTTTCGATAGCTTACCCGTTCAAGTCCGCTTGGGGTAAGTACGCTGATGGAGCAATACGGCATCTCAGTCTTAGGCTATCGGCGTCAAACACCCCAATGTTACCGTCATAAAAGGCAGCATATATTAGTTGGCTGTTGCAGGAGTATGCTGCATGAGATATTGGCGCAGGAAGTGCATCTTGTGGAAGCCACTGAAATGGAAGGACAAATTCACAGTTATAAGCAAATCTGTTATCTGCCCTTGTTTATGTCAAAATATTCGAGCTAACTTTCTACCTGTCGTATGCGATCCATCTTTGAGGCATCATATATTGCTAGTTGTGTCTCGTGAACCACCAGCAAACGAATTTGATCGGAATGGAACTGCACACGAGTCTCACCAACAGTTGCCTTTGCAGAAACCATATGAATTGCAACCGACTTCCTCTTCTCCCATGTATCAATGCTCCACACACAGAGCTGCACGTTGTAGGTAAACGTGTACTTTAAATTTGGAAAAAGACAAGACCATCAAGCATGGAAATGGGTCGATCGGCCTTTTATCAAAGTCGGCAAATAAGAAACCAATTCATTTGGCAATGGTAGATTTGAAACACGCACGTACTTTTTAGACATGTCCGCTTCAGTATTTTTCATTTCGAATATGACATTTATAACAGTTTGCATAACAAAAATTCCCCGTGGTTAATATGAACGTGATAAACGAGAACAAAAGAGCCAAGGATTTTACTTACTTGAGCATCAGCACCGGACGAAACGAGTATATTAAGATTGGTTGAGAAAGCTAAACCAGTTATCCGCTTTTGGTGACCCTTCAATTTTGATTTTACCTAAAATCAACGGATAAATCATGTAGGTCTTCAGCAACGCCACATACAAAATACAAATCTTTGAGGCGAGAAAGAGAATACGACCAATACGTAAAAATGGAAGCAATTACCTCATCAACTCGAACATTATAAATGTGGATGGTAGAATCCTCCATTCCGATGGCCAGGATGTTATTATCCTGAGGATGGAATGCTAGGAAGGTGGAAGCAGGAGGAGTTGCCATGAATGTTGTCATCACCTACAATTCAAACAACACCAAGAACAATAAAAAAAGAAACCCAATTTTCAGAAAATTAGCTAGACATGCACGTACAGATTTACCTTGAATGTCATCATGTTGAATAACGAGACCTTTCCGCCGCAAGCTGAAGTTACATAAGAGTCATTCTTTGAGAGCGCTATGCATGGAATTGCTTCTTCAAGGTTGACGCCTGAGACATCGTTGGCCATAAGAAGACCACTGTTTGGTTGCCAATGCAGCGGAGCAACACTGGCTGTGGCCTTTAAACACACATACTTCAGAAGATTGCATTTACGAGAAAAAACAGATGATTGAACTTTTTCTAGGTTAGGTGTTACCTTTCCACTTGGATTTTGTTCATTACGGCCCCACTTCCACAGCTTCTGCACACCATTTGACCCAAGTGCCAATATGCCAGCACCCGAATTTGTATATAGGAGTCGGACGACCTAAGTTTAAATGC
Source organism: Pyrus communis (assembly GCF_963583255.1). Lineage (NCBI taxonomy): Eukaryota > Viridiplantae > Streptophyta > Magnoliopsida > Rosales > Rosaceae > Pyrus > Pyrus communis. The sequence goes on along the minus strand of NC_084811.1, from coordinate 3,262,961 downwards.
ACTGGCGTAAGGATTTCGTAGCAGAAAATATCTCGATAGAATATCATGAGCTTGAAGTACATAACATAACATAACATAACAGACCTTGCTAGAAGTATCGGTTGATTCAGGCATGGTAACTTGCTGGCACTGTATAGGATCCTGAATTTCAGTCAACAGCCAGGGTTTCGGTTTATCCACTGCATCCTCTACGCTTCGTTGTTTGTCAAAACTTCTACTGAGGTGATCAACTCCAAGCTTGAAAGACAGCCAAAGTAATCAAATAAACGCAACGCCACTTTGGAAAAACATTTTTTTAAAAGAAAAAGAAGATATTTACAAAAGATCGACTGACATACAATAATTGGAGTAGACCTAGCAGGAGAGCTCCTTTCCAGTTTACAATTGACCGCATTAACATTTGTAACAGAAGCCGACCCGGATGCCTGAGACAAATAAAAAGGTTCTCAAAGTTGTAAGTAAAGAAAAAATTGGTAACAAATTCACAAAGAGAAGCCTAAATAAATTATCGAAACCTTGATAGCAGTAGATTCAACGGGAGGCCTTAATCCCTCAAAATATGCAGTGGACTCGATAGCTTTCAAAGATTTAACCCCAGCAGCATTTACAAGTATTTTGAATCCGTTGTCCGCAGTTGTGACAGCAAGAAGATTTCCTTCCTTGTTGAATCTCAAGCGAGGGAGGTTCTGAAACATATAATATGATAACATCATGCCTTCATTCGACAACCAGGGGAGTATAAGCGATAAACTAGAATTACAACAACATACTGACCGGAATTCCACCCTCCGCGTCTATGCTAGTCAAAACATTGTTATTGTCCATATCCCAAAACTTGATCTGGTTATCTTCGCCCACAGCCAAAAAATGATTCTGTGTTGTGTCGAACTGCACAACGCCTGCTGATTTCTTTCTGAGTCCAGAATATGCTCTCTTTATTGCTCCTTCACTTTCATTCCATTCGACTAGGTACGAGTCTCCCTCTTTACTTGTTCCACAAGAGAACAATCTGAAAGATAATTGGACATAATGGAACTTACATAAGTTTTGATAAGACATTTCAACTTGACGTCATAACTCTTACGTAGGGTCCATCTTTTGAAATTTTACATACCGACTTCCATCTGCACTGTAAAGCATTGTGGTACACGAATGGCCAGGAGCATCATAGTCAACTCTTGAACCCAAGTTGTCATACAGCCAGGCCTTTATTTTCCCATCAGTAGCAGTTGAAAATATGAACTGAAAATTCAAGCGTACACCAATTACTGTACGTGGTAATGAACCGAAGACAAGGTAAGCAGGGTAGTTGATCATACGCTTCAAAATAAGTTTCAAAAAGATCCCCTCAACCAATAAATCAAAGTAATTAGTTGTTTCAGATAACCAAAATCCAGAAAAAATGTGTTCTGTAATTCCCAAATAGTTGCTTCAAAATTCTAACAATTCGGTAAATCAGCAAAATCATACGAATTGAAGCTAGCTTAATCGAAAACATTTGCTTCCCAAAAACTAGAAAGAAATTGATTAAGCACACGAAGGCATTCCCTGTTCGCAAACATACCTGAATGTTCTCCTTGTAATGAGGACAGATCGAATAGACGGGAGCAACGTGACCTTCAAAGTTATATAGCTTTCGTCCAGTTAATTCCCATACCTGTTTCACTTGATTTAGATGAAGGGGAAACTTTGTATACAAAACGAAACTTACAATGAGAATTCTAATTCTACCTTTATTATCTTGTCGTCTCCACAGGTCACAACACACAGTTGTTTATTTGGATGAGCAAAAGCTAAGTCGTTCACAGCACCGCTATGGGCATCAACCTGTGAAAAATAAGGGATGCAATTTCATCAGCTGTTACAAATTTAACCTTCTTGATCAATTTAAAAAAAAAAAATTGTAAAATCATCACACCTCCAAATGTTGGCGTAGATCATTAGGTGCAGTATAAGCATACAGGTGAATCAAATGTTTGGTAAATGCAACCCCTGCGGCAAGAAAAACGATAAGATATACAAAACAAAAATTCAAGAAACATTTTCAATCTTCGAAATGTACATACCCACGAAACTCCCATCTGGACTCCATGTAACACGGCTGACAGATATGGGTTTGTCTTTTGTAATTGTGGCCTGCATTAAAACTTAACCGTTACTATAACTGCATTTCAAATCCCCAAAACACTATACTTCCGTAAAATTACTTTATTTAACAACAGACGATAAAAATATCATACCAAGCAAAATTTTGACAAGAAAAAAGAGAACATAACTTAAAGATGACCTGAAATTGCAGTGAACATGCTGTCATATCCCATATCTTGAACGGCTTTGAAACCAACCTCTCCCGCGACATAAGTTCCCAAAGAGTAATGTCACCATTACTAGAACCAACTGCGAGGCATACAGTACAGAGGACTCAGAAGAGAATGGGGACAGCCCAGGGCGATGCAACGTATTAAATAGGACCTTATTAATAATGCTACTCAAAGTTTAAAAGCCAAACAAGATGGCAAAAAGCCACACCTAACAACAACGTATGGAGAGACGGGTGAAAGTCCATGCTTGTGACAGTAGATCCTTGATGCAAGGTAAAAGCCACTGTCCTGGGTAGATCATCCAGTGACCAAGAACTTTGCTGTCTAGACGTTGGATATGCAACCTATATGTAAATCAGTGACAAGATTATTGCACACAGAAAGAAAAAAAAGGCAATACCAAATATTCCAAAATTAGATACAAAACAGAATATTGTCTAGATTACCTCCTCAATAGATTGAACAGGTCGCAATCGTTTCATAAATTCATGATCAGCAGTCTGATAATCAACCATACTTGGGGCTGCTGGAGGTGTTCTTGGATGTTTCAAGATTGCGACGCCTTAAATTCAAAAATGGATTGTTACGACATAGATATGCTAGGAAATGAGTAAATCTGCAGAAAGGAAATTCATGCTAAAAGAGATGAATTCCTTTAACGATGATATCAATTGAATAACAGTAGAACCCGTCATGTAATATTAGACCTAGAATTGCTAAGAGTTTCCAATTTGATTACCCACGGAAGTGAAATTTGAAAATTTATCCTAAGTTCATTGCACAATATTTGCAACCAGAACCCGAATAACATTGTAGAGAACATCAACATCACACATATATCCTTTTCCTTCTAGTTCTCTTTTTTTCCCAAAAGAAAACATGAGAGAAATTATACTTAAAAACAAAAAAGAAATACAAAATCCAAGTCAAGTTCTTACCTTGGTTCTGTGGAACGGGCATGGATGATGCATTAACAACGGCTGCTTGCACAGATGAAGAGACTGAGGAATTGACCATCCAACCTGCTAAAGCATTAGCATTCGCAGCAGCTGCACCAACCGAAAAGGGCTATACAAAGAAGATAATTATGAGTCCACACTTTTATATTCCTAAAGTATAATCAAGAAGGCCAAGAAAAGAAAAGATCAATGCTTATGAGATGTATAATATCATACAGTATGAGCTCCGAGTGAAGAATAAGCAGTGGGTTTTACAACCGCGGCAACTGGAAGAGTAACAGGTGTAGGAGTAGAAGTATGAGGGCCATTTGAAGGTGTACATGTGTGATCAGTGAATAAAGTTTTGATGTCCGGATTTGGTCTTGGATTTTTGCATAACTGGTGCTGCCAGTTCAAACTACATGAAAGTGTCAGATCAGACATATATCAGCTTAGCACAATAGCCCCAACCATCGACAACTTTACAATATGACAATGTTAAAGGAACATTTGCCCTTCGAACCCCTACCAGGGTCCCAGAATGCTATACGACCCAAAAAAAAAGCACAAAAGGCCTCTACTAGCTTATGATTTTCTTTCCCTTTGGAAAGAAGAGAAAGAAAACATGAAAAAAAACACAAATGCTATTGATTGCTGATTGAGCACAATTTCAAAATAAAACCAGCTTGAGTCATTCAATCGTCGTTCATAAAGGCCACACAAGTGCTAGAAGCAACCTGTGCTTGAGCGAAAGCAATTAATTAGCATATAATGGATAGATAAAGACTTAACTTGAAAATTTCAAACTAAAAAAAACACTGGAAAGCTGAAGCACAGGCAAAGGAAGTCAAAGTTAGCTAATTTACAGAGATAGGGGATTTTAAATCAAACATCATTGCACCACAAAACTACTGTTTGAAACACCTATGAGAGGAAAGAAAAGGGGGAAATCCAGGTTTTTTCATCCAAGAATATCACTCTCGCGGTCTCACCTTTGGTTGATTAGAGTCCGCAGTCTTGATGTCTTCAGAGCGGGAAAAACAAGCTTATCACGAAAGAGGGGATTTGCTTCTATCAGTTTCTTAAGCTCTATCAACATGATGCTGCGAGCTGTTTTGGTGTCACCATACTTGGAAAGCTGTTCATTTTCCCTGGTAGTTATTTCCGAAGAAAGAGATTAGTTACATACATGCACCGCAAACAAGGAGTTCTAGAGTATCAAAGAAAAACAAGCAATCCCATACAGCCGCGCATTTTCTTTCCTTTTTTCTGCTAAATTTACGACATATGGCTGAGGAATTTGAACTTAGATCATTATAGAACAGGTCCGACAACTACGCTCTTGCCACCCTAAATCTAGATCTCAATTGTCAAGAATACACATTGCATCTCCTTTAAAGTAAAATCCAACTATAAGATGGTCTGCACGGTTGATGACAAATCACCCTTTTTCCCAACTTTTCGTCATCAGTTAACGAGGTCACAGAAGGAAGCATTAATCAACATAAACCTTTGTTAAATATCAATAACCCCAATATATTCAAGAAATTACCTGAAATTTCCAAGAGTTAGAAGCTGCGTGATTTCTTTGAAAAGTTCTTCATTAAACGTGGAGAACACTCTCAAATCGCTAACTAAGATTTCAACAGCCTTCGGTTTGTCCTGCCTACACACAGAAAAAAAAAGAATACACAAGATTACTCTCCCTCTTCCAGAATATAGTCAAGAAAGCCTAACAACAGAAGTAGACTTAAGGATTACCGATCAAGTGCTTCTAGATATTTCTGCTTCCTTATTTCGAAAAATATCTTCATAGAGTATCTGTTGTCATCAACCTTTGTAAATCCTGATAAGTACTTCTCCACTTCGTCCCATTCTCCGGCCTGAATTTTCTCTTCAAAGTACTTCATGTTGAAAAAGAATCCTGATTCTTTCTCAAGCCTACAACATAAAGGTGTCAACTTTTTCAATGAAATTTACAAACATCAAAATAGAACAACTTTGGAGAGTAAGAAAGAAAATAAACGTCGATACGAGATCCTCAGCTGAAAATCAGTTACACACATGGAAATCATTTTGAAATTTTTGTCAAACAAGTGTTGTGAATCTTGCCTCCGTTTTCTACTATCGTTATTGTTTGTTGTTATCATTGTTTACCAAACTAAATCCCAATTAAAACCAAACCGTTGCTTGACCAAGCTTACTAAACCAACCTAGATGAATTTCTCTATCATTATTGTTTTCCGTATATTCGTAGCTTCATCTTCCATCTTTTCTTTACTTTTTCAATTTCTCTCACACTGCAACCTCATTTATCATTCAATGAATTCGGATTTCAGATAGAGACGGAGGACGCCTTGACTCTAATCCAGTAATCCTCACTAACCAACAAACTTAAATGCTACTATTTTTCTAAAATTAAGTAAATTGTACCCCTCTCTCCCCCCATTTTCAGCGCAATTCGCACCAAAACAACGCAATAAAAAGCCGAAAGAAGGGACTTTACACATGCATATCATTCCATCTCTCAAAATTTACGCCAATGATGCATGTAAGAACCTCAATTAATCCCGTACGGGGGACTGAAATCTCCATCTTTAACCACTAAATCGGAATCACCACCGCCGGGTAAGCAAACACGAATAACGTCCATAAAAAATTAAAATTAACGACATAAACTTCAAACAACCGAAATCTTACAACCAGCACATAAATCCAAAACCACGCTCAAACGTACGTGTTTCCGTACATGCATGTATGAATCCGTACGTACACACGTGCACAATAGTGAAGGTACATAGGATTTGGGAAAGCTTTCAGCTTACCTGTGTACGGACTCCTTGAACTTCTCCTCCTCCAGAAATTGGAGTATCAGAAACACCAATTCTCTGCTCAAAGACGACATTTTTCGATCCTCAAACTCTCAGACCCCAAAGATTCCTCTGTTTTCCCGAACAAAAACCAGACCTTTCAAACTTCACTACACAAACAGACACAGATTAACGTTAAAATTACGCACTCAGGCTTCGAACCTGAGTTCCGATCAAACTCAAAATCCCAGAAATCATCGATGTTTCTGACGATTTTGTCTCTCACGCTTCGAGGATTTCTAGGGTTTTAAAGACCGCACAGAGAGAGAAAGAGAGTGAGAGAGAGAGAGAGAGAGAGAGATTTATATTAGTCTCGCTGTGTTCGATGCAGGAGTCTTTCCTTTTCTACTGACCTATCACTGATAAGTACAGCTGCTTATCGATAAGTGCTTGCGGTTATTTGCGTAGTTTCTAAACTTATCAACGTGGGTGGGGGGTCACGGATTCGAAATCAAAATATAAAACTCGGTTGAATACTCGGTACTCACGTCCATTCCAACACGACGCCTTTAATTTCCGTAAATTCGTACTGTCGCTTTCGAGTTTCCGGACACTAAATTAGCGGAGTTTAATGAAGGGAAGTGACAGCATTCTGTCGCTGATATATCGGGAAATAATCGGGAAATGAGATGAGCGGAGTTTCGGATAAGGTTTCATTATTGGTACTAGACAAGCATGAATAGACAAGGTTGCTTACTTCAAGAGATGTTTTAGTGCCCTTAAAACATTATTCGGTACATTAAATTAACTATCGTAATACAAATAATTAGATATTTAAAAATAAAAATTTCTAAACATTTATGTTGTAATTGTTGATATATGGATTCGTATTTTCGACACAGATAAAAATTCTCTTTTTTTTTTTCCTTCCCCTCCCTCCTTTTTATTTTGTTTTTTTCTCTCTCCACCATTCTCTTTTTTATCTTTTCTTAAGCATTCAAGCAAGAAAATAGGAGGAAAAAAAAAAAAGAGAAAAAAAAAGGAGAAAAATATTGTCCTTCTGATACACTGAAAAATTGATCGCTTACCTCACTCAAGCTCGTCTCGATGTCTTACTATTGCTGTCGTGAACTGTCTGTACCTATGTTTTGGGTCGGCACGACTCGTCGCATTTATTTAATTGGGCCACGCAACTGAAAACCATATGTAATCTACAAATAACTGGGACGTTGCTGGTAGCCCGATAACACGAAGGGAATCGTGATATCGTGATCCCTTGACCAATTTCTTTGTGGGATGGTTACATCAGTAACTAAATACTATATCTACATTTCATCTCTGCTGGACCACTGGTTCTAATGTGCGTGGTATTTGGGTAAGTTTCATGTGTCTTGATAACAACTATTGGTGTGCATGTTTCTGTGCAAACAAACGCACAGGTGTAGTGCAAACACATTGGTGTGCACAAAAGTCGTGGCTTTGATTGTGGGCTTGATTAATTGACGAAAGAACCAGAACTTGATTTGTGGGCCGGTTCGTAATTTGAATCTATCAATTAATATTTTATTTAATTAAATTAAAATCAAATAATTCATTTCCACCAAGTGTTGACATGTGTCCTTCTTGATGACTCATCCGGTTTTGCTGAGTCACATCCATGTGTACTATTTGTGGGGCACATGACACATGCCATGTAAATTCTGACATGTCAAAACTTTAATGTATTGATAAATATTTACTTTACTGAAATTTCGATGTCTACATGTTCGTATTTACAAAGTGAAACCACCCAATAGTAAAAGTGTATTGTTCGTTTCTTAGATTTGGTTTGTGGCACTCGAGGCTCTATGTTTTTAAGTATTTTACTTTTACCACGCTGCAATCAGACTCTAAATGTGCTTGCTTGTATCTCAAGACTTGATTTAGGAATAGGGACCTTTAGCGAAAAATTTTCGGTAGTGTTCATTTTAACGAAAAATTACATTTTTACACTAAAAATCAATCTTGGTATTATTTATTTTACCCTTTGTTTTGTCTTTGTCGTTAAAACTCAAAGTTTTCAAACCATTTTTATTAGTTTTTCTTTAAGAATAAGGTGACGGAAACACCTAACCGTTGGATTGAAACTCGAACCAACATCTTTAGCTTGCTTGCGCCATTTCCTAAATAAAAGTCTAATAAAAATTACAAATATATAAGATAAACAAGGAGAAGGAACAAAGATTTTCTGCATTTGCTATTTTGGGGTGGCAATACTAAATGGGTGAACTTGCTGGGATTCAGCCAGAGGGGAAGTGGAGTGAAAGAAGAGGCAAATAGCAGAAATGTCGTCCATCGCGATTCCCCTCCTCTTGCGCTTCCATGCTTGCGCAGCGAACTCCACCAGACGCTTCGCAGCCTTCCCCGGCTCTGCAGTCGAGCTTACAATCTGCATGGCTTCTTGATTTGAAACGACATCCCAAACCTACAAGCAAAAACGTCTTAAGATTCCGTGGGAAATGTACATTTTCATTCATTAGCGATTTTGCTAAAACCGCGTTGAAACTTTCATTAAACATTCAAGTGCTTCATGCATTTATGTTAAAAGTAATTGGAAGCACTTTTGGTTATCTGAAAGCGCTTTTAGCCAACCCTTCTCAAAATGAATTTTAGTAGAAGAGCAATGCAGTACATACCCCATCAGTTGCCAACACAACAAACTGATCTCTGCTTGTTATATTTCTCTGTGACACTTCAGGCACAGAAATGAGACCAAAGTCCTTCACACAGTAATCTCCAAAGGCTCTAGACATTGCTAGTCCTGGTGTCTCTCCGTCCGGCTGCCACACCCTTTGCACTCCCGGCTCATCATCTAAACAGAAAACGCGTCCATTGCTTTGAATTATTCTCTCCGCCTCCTCTGCAAACAGAACCATTAATAACATGTAAATATGTGTAACCATATGTTGTTTTCTTCAGTTTTATGTGTTGGGAGAGAGATAGAGACTGACGAGGCAAACTAGGCTTGAAATCGACAGTAAGCTGAACCGGCACCAAGCTTCCATCATCTAAAGTTGTGGCCAAAACAGCGCGAGAATCGCCAACATTTGCTATGAAAATGAGGTCGCCCTAAACAAACAAAAATTCGGACATACTTTCATGTCAATGCCGATGAGAACTGCATAAGGTCATCAATTTGAACTTGATTTTTCTGGTAATCATCCGGCTACAATTGCAAGCCTAACAACAATCTGAACTAGTGTTCAAGTGAAAATTTATCAATACCTGTCTGACAATACTCAGGGCAGTTGTTCCGCTGTAAAAGGAATCGATTCTACGATGCTGTCCAAGCTCGTGATCAATGGCAGCACAAGTTTTGATATAGGAATCCTTCCATATATTAAATCGGTGACACTTTTTATCCGAATCCAGGTCAATAGAAGTTTGAGCTAGGGTCTCCTGCCAACTGCACAACAGAGAGGGTGGCATTGTTTCTCTTATCTGTTTTGCCACAAAATGTCCCCATGGACCATGCCCGTCGAAAATCCCACAAAATATCATATCTTCTTGGCATCCAAATCCCTAAAACGAAAACAAATGAGTTAATATAGGCTGTTGTAGCTGATGTCGAGATTTCAGAGAGACGAACAAGTGGAACCACTTGCTTATACATTGTACTCAATTTTGACATGCGATGTCTACATTCTTCAACAGCTGATCCAACAATTTAAGTTTGTTTTATATTCAACTTGCTATTGTACTAATTTACTGAATTGGCAACAAAAAGGAGCTTAAGGTAAGAAAAATGAGCAAAATTTGCTTACCTCCCACACAATGCAGCAATCCTGGTTGACTCCTTTCTCGCCTCTCTTCGAGAAAACAGAAGCAAAATTATTTGAACCATCGACATAGACAATCCCCGAAGCGCGTAGGATCATGTCATTCTTCTTCGCCTCCTTCGCCATTGCTTCTGCAGCTCCTCTTGCACCGGACTTCTCATCGTTGTTCTTCCCTATCTTGAATGATAGCGACCGCGCCAGCCCGCTGAACATGGAGGATAATTGCCCCATTACCTATTCAACTTCTCCAGGCAACCCAATTGTGTTTGTAGACTCAAAAACTCTGGACAATGTCGAGCATTAATAAAACAATTAAACATCACTTAAGGGAAGAAATTACTTGACATACATGTCAGGTTTTGGATTTTTTTTTTTTTTTCAATTTTATTTAACGTTCTTCCCAGAGAAAGGACAGAAGGTTGAACAGGTTGAACAAGTTGAGCAAGTTGAACTGGGTGCTAGTATTGTGACTGAAAAGAGACATGATCTGACTCAGAAAGGTGAAAGAATCTCGTAATTTTGTACGAAAATAAATGGTACAAAAATAAGGGAATATTCAGGCTTGCATGGAATTCCACCATGGACTTCCACCATGGAATTTAGAATTTTCTCTACAACATTTAACAAGAAAATCCGTATTCTTATCTAATCTTTCGTATAAATCTGGCTCTTGAATTGAAAAAGGAAATTAAAAAAAAATTAAAAATTAGTAGCTAAAATAAAGACTCATCTAAAACTGGAAACAAACAAGTAATTTATTTTCTTTTCCTTTTTCTTGGTATCCATAAAAGCTAAGAGCTCTGCCGTTTGAAACTTTTTGAACCCTTTCCCCACAAAAGTTACTGCGATCTAAGGAAACCCAGATGAGAGATTGATTAAAGAGAACCAAAAAAAAAAAAAGGGGTGGGTTTTGAAGTTTCTCAGTTACCAAACAACACCCAGAAAGGAACATTCAAAAATGCTGCAAAAAACAGTTCAATTTGAGCTTCTAAGCTAGCCCAAAAACAAAAGTCTTCATTTTCTGAGCAACCAAACAAAAAGAACAGAATTTACCAAAAAAAAAAAAAAAAAAGAACCAGAAAGGAAAAAAAAACAACCAAAGCAGACGGGGAGATTGAAACCTTGATATCAACTCGTGCAAGGTTTGACCAGAAATTTTCAGAGGCTAGAAGGCTGGAACTTGACGGAGTTGCCTGAAAACTGGTTTATCCGACGGGACCCCGGCGCAATTCCACGAACATAGCCGAAAACTTGAGGAACTGAAATTGGAGATCGATGAGAATCCATAACATAACCCCCCGTCTCTCTTCCGCGTATGATTTGTGTTCGTGTTTTTGTTTGGTAATGGTGAAAGCGAAGTGATAATTTATCTGAGGAGGAGAAGATAACAAAGCACACAGAGCTTGCTGTGTATACGTCTCTCTTCCGCGTATGATTTGTGTTCGTGTTTTTGTTCGGTAATGGTGAAAGCGAAGTGATAATTTATCTGAGGAGGAGAAGATAACAAAGCACACAAGCTTGCTGTGTATACAAACAATACACACTATTTCTCAAGACAAACTCTACGAGTCTACGTCATGAAAAACCAAAAGGGCTTTTGCTTTTTTAGCTCCCAGAGTAATTTAGCTTCTTTTTCTTAATATATAGGCAATTATTTTGTTGTGAATATACAGAAATTATATGTTGTATAAAATGCTTAAATCTGAGGACAAGTCTTGACACAACGAAAAAGTTGTTCGTTTGTGAGTTGTAACTGAAAAGTCACAGGTTCCCAGTGACAAAGAGCTCATATCGTCTAATCCGTTTCTACAAAAAATTTATAAAAAAAAATAATGCCAAAACAGATTCATGAAAGATTACTCAAAATGAACCTTCGATATCATTGTAAATTTTTATATATACAAATGATATTAAGGATGATTCACACGTAAAATTTTATATGCAAAAATAAAAAATTTTAACCACTTGACTTGACCTAAAAGCCTCTGTAATTTACAAATTAATTCGATTTGGAAAGGACAAGTATGTCTCATTCATTTAAGTATTTCATGCTTGGTTTATATATAGTAAAATATGTAGGAACATTTGATTGTTTAAACAAAAATTATGATTGAAATAAAAAAACCTCCCACTCCTCCCACGTTCTCTCTCTCTCCCTCTCTCCTTCTCATTTTCTAAAAAATGTGTTCATACACATAAAATGTGTAGACAAATGCTAGTATGCAATTAAATAACCACACAAAAATAAAGCTAACGGTGGATGCTAATTTGATTGTATGGAAAAATATGTTCATCTCTATCAACCAAGAATTCTCAGGGTGAGTCAGTGATTGAGGACAATTCTATGCTCATATTTCATATAGCATATTCTGAGTTTGATTCTAGTGATTCAAATGATAGTATTTAGAGAAAATTAAAATAAATCTGTGAGTCTTTACGGCTTCTAAAAAAGTGAATTGACATGTCAAAACCACCCCCTGATCCCTATTCTAAAAATAAACAAATAAAAAAAAATCAACCAAGAATCCTCTAGCCTGCGTACGCATGGCTGTATCTTAGCCAGCTGCAGCCATGGACGAATGCAATATGTATAAAATTAAAAAATAATAATAATAATAGTAAGCCATCGTAATCATTGGGTTAAATTTATTAATTCTACAAAAATGAATATAGTTAGGTGTGCATGAAAAATAATAATTATATTAGCTCAAGATATAATTAGCTAATTTAAGCTGATGAATACGTAATGTCCATTTTTTTAGTTTTGTTCTGTAATTTTAAAAGTGTTTAGGAAAATTATTCGCCCATAAGGTAGTCAACTAAGTTTTTAATTTCATGAAAATCATTAACAGTATACCACATTCTTAAATAATTTACAAATCTGATTATTAAATTTGTTATGATAATTTATTTTAAAAAAGCATGGCTCTAAGACCGTGTCAAAATACAAAACACCAAGACTTTTTAAAGGTTTGTAACTCAAATAGTTACGAGTATCTAGCAATCACCGAGTTTGTTCGGGTTGGCTAGCAGAGGGCTTAGTCAAATAAGTGTTGATTATAAATTGTCACATTCCAATTATGTAAAACCATACAAAGTTTCAATTAAACAAAATTCTTCATTTTAATATACCATATATATAGAAGAAATTGATGGATTCATTTCTTTATCGAGTAAATTTGATATAAGTTTAATTTTATGAATCATTATTGTGTTTAGTCCACTTAGTTTTCTTTTTTCATTTATTAATCCGCATTTCTATTTTTTTCTTCTATTCCATTCCAAGTTAACTGTGTTAGCTAATCTACGTTGTATGTACTATATATATATATATATATATATATATATATATATATATATCTGGATGCATACTAGTATGGATTCCCTCTACATTGTATGTACTACATATATCTGGATATATATACTAGTACGGATTTATAGATGTATGGAATGAAATTTCTTTGAATTATGCAAGTAGGCCTCTACCACAGTGGTAGAGAGTAGTGTTGCCCTTACACCACGACATGTATTCAAACCTCGTCGGCTCGTTAATCTAACATCTAACCTAACAAGTTTCACAATGTGCTAGCAGTAATGTGGTTCCTCTCACTGACAAGTGAAGAAGATTATCACTAGACGTAGATTTTCATATTTAAATTAAAAATTTGAGTGAAAATGCATAAATCAAGATATTTAATTAAAGTAAAAAAATAAAAAAACTGGACTAAATTCTACAACAGCTCAAATTTTTAAACCTGAATCAAAATACCTTTTTTATTTTCCCGTTGCGGTAACTGGTAAGTCCTTTTCAACATTTTCAATAAATTATAGGTTAGGTAAAAACAAGAACAACTTCCACAGATTAAAAAAATAAAAAAACTGGACTAAACTCTACAACAGCTCAAATTTTTAAACCTGAATCAAAATACCTTTTTTATTTTCCCGTTGCGGTAACTGGTAAGTCCTTTTCAACATTTTCAATATATTATAGGTTAGGTAAAAACAAGAACAACTTCCACAGAAAACAAACTTATTAGTCAAGTGTGAAAGGAAAGCACTTAATCGCAGGGCTTACCAAAAGGAAGAAAATGTTGCACAACTGACCAATAATATATATCCACCTCATTCAATTCAAGAAAATCTAGCTATTAGAAGAAATCTATCAATGTCCTAAAAAGTGGGAGAGTAAGAGACCGTTACAATGTAACATGACCACATCTGTAATCTGTGTTGTTGAACCTTGAATAAATTTGGACTTGGAATATATACCCACATCGTGATGATGTGGTATTAATAATTTCAATAGCAAATTCAGGATTCGACCACTTGGTAAAAACAGAGCACAAAGAGGGCAACAAAAAAAAAAAAACAGTTTATTCACTGAGGAATATGAATACTTGGTGGACTTGTTGTCGGTTTTTGGTTGGGCACATGTCAACAATATCAACATATGGAGAAACAGATTTGGATCCCATCCGCATCTAAATTGCGGGGATCTTAGAGATCCTCACAACTTAGCTATTCATCTTACATCATGCGGGCATAAATCATTTGATTTTTTTTATTTAAAATTAAACACAAATAGTATTTGACAAAAACTGGTCGCACTATGTACAATGAATGGCTAGGATGTGGGGATCCTAGAGATCCCCACAAAGTGGATCCAGAGAGAATTCTCTTCCTGGAGAAACAATCTGATGATTGATATCGAGGTAATTTGTCGAGTGCTATCAAAGCAACTTATTTAGATATGTCTAATAAATATTACATCAAACGCTCGGTTAACACGAAAAGGACTCGTACCAAACATTCAAAAGGTTCTCAAAAGACTTATCCATGTAATTTTTCCAAACTCCAAATGGTCCCAAGGCCACTTAGATCATAATATACATTCGCCCATGAATATCAGGTTAAATTTCTTGTCATATTACATTGTATTTTAAATTGAAATGTCGTATGGTGGTGAATTAGTAACATACAAGTTGCTTTTCTAATAAACGTCATTATCATAGAGCCCTACCTATTTCCTGGTGGAATATGATGGTGATTTGACCATGGTTCATTGGTTTCTCTTAGTGATATGATATCTGCTCTTTCCCCTCAAATAGTGGACTAAGATTTTCCATAATATTGTCGGTCCAAGGAAACTCATGATCGTGGATTAATCTTTGTATAATATAGTCGGCAGGGCTTACCTCCACCATACGAAATTGTTGGTGAATATTTGGTGGCCACAACTTTTTACTGTATGAACTTGGGTAAGTGGCCCCATCTCCAATGTCTCACCACAGGACTGTTGGGAGATTCTTATGAGGGGCTTAGTTGATCTATAATTTATGTTCTTGTCTTTTGTTCTTTTTCGTTTATTTCGAGTTTAATGAAAGATATGGTGAATTTGGTAATGAATAAATTTTCTAAAAAGAACAGGCAGATATGTGTATTTCATGTCAATTGATCTAACGATATTTCATGTTATTATTTCTCTTATTACCTATGCGAGGGAATTATACAATGTAACAATAGGCGTATTAGTATGTTATTATTTTTTATTACGTGACTTGACGTTATAAATGTAACCAAAGCGTTTTTTTTTTTTTTCCGCAATATCTTTCCTATCACGCGATTTTTATGTGACTAAGGGCCAGTTTGGTATTGCTGTGTTTTTTTTTAAAAAAAAATTGATTCTGTTGTGCTGTGAGAATAAACAGCTGTAAAATAAAGTTGTTCAGTGTTTAGTAAACTTTTTTTTGTAAAAGTGCTTTTAATATTAATAAAAAAGCAGCGTCTGAGTGTTTAGTAAACTTTTATATAAATTTATTTGAATATGTTACATGACTAAAAAGGATATAGTATTTAATGTGATATAATAATTGTAAAAAACAATAATGTAAGGGTAAAAATTGTAATTTTGTTAAACATGTGGGGGTATATGTGACATCCCGACCCGGAATATCCACTAGGACTTCGAATCGAGCTGTGCTGGCTTCGTCACCTGGACAGTTTGGTATTATAGCATAAATTAGGCAGTATTGTGTTCATCACACGCGTGATGTGAGCATTCTTGGTTTTTGTGTCTATTGTTGGAATCTTGCCACCTCGTCAAATACGGAAAAATAAGTTAGCTTTTCTTCAGTTTTGGGCAGTTTTGTGGTCTTGATGACATTGTAGAAAATCATTTTGGCGTTTGTCCTTAGAATTAAAACAAAGTTATTCCTTGTGGAAGAAATGTGTAGATTTGAGGCAAGCTGATGGCCTAAGTTAATGTATTGATAACCGTGAATCACCAGAGATTTTACCAACTAATTCCTTTAGTTGGTACTCTTCTTGGGAGACGTGATCTCCACAGATGATATTCTTTTCTTTTCCAAAAGGGTTGTAACGGAAGAAAATGGAAAATCTCTCCAAGTATTGTGAAATTGAGATATCCTTGGTTTTGTCGAGTTTATCGACAATTTGTTAAGCTATCTTTTGGCTATAATGTTTTTCCTCAATTGTCGAACGAGGAAAATTATTTTGGTTTGGGATGTTGTTTATGAATAAAGTTTTTGACAACTAAAGTGTTGTCTCATCTTACCCATATTTTACACTTTTTGTTGACTTTGATCATATCAAAATTCAGTGTGACGTGCTCTTTGGATGTTTCAACACGGCTAAGGCGATGGAATATTGTTTTTATTTTCCAACAATTAGAACTGTTCGAAACGAAACATCTTATTCATGACCTAAAGTCAGCAGTCATCGTCTGATTTTGAAAGCTAGATGACACTTTTCTGTGGAGATTTTGGTGATATATGATGATTGTCGATTGATGTGATAAGTTAATTTGCTTTCCGTTGGTTCAGAAGGTCAACATTTTCTTTGTGGTATTGGAAGGTCTCCTAGTTAACCTTGGGTACATGTCCACCCTACTGCAATTTGTATTGCCTTAAACAGGAAACATTGTCTAGAAGAACCATTGATGTTGAAAGTGCAATCATGACCATTAACTACTCCATCACCCAGGAAATGCTCGGTTGAACGAATATTACCGTGGTGATTGAATATCTTGGAAGCTACTGTTGTAGTTTGATGTTATGCATCCAATCTAGTTATCTCGTACTTCAGATGTAATGGACTTGCTTTGACCCGTAAATTTTCGAATATTCTTTTAGCCTTCTCGATGTAATCCCTTTCTCACTAAGTTTGAGCGAACGTCAATAAGAATTTGTTTGCTAAAGCGTTACAGACTATGTTAGCTCGACTACATAACAAGTATGTCACTATTGTATCTTATCAGGATGCATGTTTTATTTCTAAGTGTTTCGGAAGCCTTCTTGAAGGCCACGTGTAGTATGTTGTTTTGACAATGTATATCCCTCAGACTAACAACCAATCTGAAGGGAAAATTCAAACTTTCTCGATGTATTACGTTTATTTGTTTTATAATTGTGCATGATCGTAGTTGATACTTATCTTCACTAGAAATGCTTGTAACTATGGTTACAAAAATTGTTGGTCTTTGTTGTGACACTATGGAGATTTGGTATGGAGATTCTTTGCTTAACGCTTACTTGACTGAAGAGTCTTACGAACAAGTGTTCAATTGTGAGAGTTCACATTATAGAAATGTTATCCTATTGTTGTTGTTACCCAAGGATATTATGTACTTACCGTCGGAGTTTGCAACTTTCGATTGCGTAATTGAAAATACTATTTCCAGTTTTAAGTATCAATACAACTGCTCTAAACATTATGTTGTTACATATATTTCTTCAAAGGAACCTTAGTACAAATATTTATTGCTTCCTTAACCTTGAGTTTTGTGTCACAAATCATTTTAAATTTCGGAGACGAAATTTTCTTAAGGGGGTAGATTGTGACAACCCGTCCCTAATTTTACAATTTTATAAATTTTAAAAGCATGATTTTACAAAAATGCCTTTAGAGGCGAGGGTGTTGACCTTAGTTGACCATCGGTTAGAAACACGTGGGACTTATTCTTTTAGTATGTCCTTGTAGTACTCGTTGGTACGAAGGCATAGACGAAGCCATTTGCGAGTCCGGATTATAATGATATAGTTACGGGTATTGAAATTGGTTACTTGTTAGTTAAATAATTTTGAACTCCCACCATGTGGGAATGGTGGACCAATTAAATTAAAGGGACAAGGAACCATATAGAAGAGAGGGGGAGGGCAGCAGCCAATCAGAAAATAAAATAAAATAAAAGAAGCCCAGCCTTCTCGTGGGTTCTTCCACCCGTGCACCTAGTTTGACCTCCCATTTTCCAAGGCCAATTCCGGCCAACTCCGGTGGAGTTTTTCAACGCCACTACCACCATCTTGAAGCTCTCATTCCCCTCTACAAAACCCACCCAAGAACCACCTCGATTAACCACTATATGAGATGGTTTGAGACCACGAAAGTCGACGGTTCTTGAGGTGCTCCGGCCACCATTTTCAATTTTCCGGCGAATCGGCAAAGCGATGGCCGATGCCACCACTTGGGCTTTGTAGCCCATCATCCCAGGAGCAAATACCAACCAGCCTTGACCCCGTTGGACCACTGTAGACGACGGGTCGACACCGGAAAGTTTTAGGCACCTGCCGGCTTTGTGGGTAAAATTGACCATCTTCCGTCCACTTTTGGACTTCGTGGCAGGTATGAAAGTTGTTCCTCTCATTGAGATCTTCATTTCTGTGAAATTTGAGAATTTTTAGAAATAATGAAATTTTCCGGCGAACCGTGGCGGTCGGCCACCACGCGCGGCGGTGCGTGTGGGCTAAGACCCCATATGACCATCCTAGGCTAATTTGGATACCCTGATTCCATATTTGGCATCCGTTTCATGAAATTTCTATGTTTTAATGTAGTTTCGTAGTTGACCACCTTGTTGGCCGTCATGGGGTTCTTGTATGAATCGACGATCCAACCATTGGATCATCACCAAACTTTGTTACATTGTAGTGCGTAATTTTTGAAGAATGTAGGAATTTATGGATTGAGAATCCGACATACGGATCTTCTTGAATTGGAATTATTAGTTCATAAAATAAAACGTTAAACGCTAATTAGTTTTGGAAATTGACGGAGATCCAACCGTTGGATCGTAATGAAACTTACGTATGTTGTTCTAGAAGCATATTTTGTATCATGAGAAGTTACGGATTGGAAATCTGAAACGTGGATCTTCCGGATCGAGTTTTGCAGGGTTGTGGACCCTATCGTCGATCTTCGATCGACGGTTGACTTTTGGTCAATGGGTCTCAAATTATTCTAGAAGGTCCTGGAGGATATGTTTTATGTAAATTATGTATTCTACTGGTAAGAACTTTAAGACGTGATTTGATAATTGGTCGCAGACGACGATAGTTCGTGATGTCTCGATATTCGTGCGAGGGAGTCGTAGCATAGACCTAAGGTGAGTGGGTATTTTCCCTTCTATCGTGTGTGTGTGTGTGTTTGTGTGTGTACATATATAGATAGATATATATATATATATATATATATATATATATATATATATATATATATATATATATATATAATATATATATGATTGACATCTCCACAAACGTTTATAAATTGAATATTTCATATAATTTCTATGAATGCTTTGGAGGACTAACGTGAACTACGAATGGCTTGATCCCTGTTTAGGGTATGTAGGCAGTCTAACGAGACGTTAAATGCATCCATACAAGAAGTGAGATTAAATAATTGAGATAATAGCTTTGTTTAGGGAATTAAACAATGTGAGGGACATTGGTGTAAAATGTGAGTTTAACCTCATGTGTTGGTGGTTAAATGTTGGTTATATATCAATGTGTGAAGAATCAAGAAATTAAAATAAGGAAACGTAAGTAATGTTAGTTAATTAAACTAGTGTCTAGTTAGGCTTGTCACCGATGATTATCCCCGAAAATAAATAGTTCGGGAGTAAGGCGTTACAGCTTATGCATTTTATGCCATATTATATATATATGTATAATTGAAAATGCTATGATAGGTTGAGTATTTGATTGCATCATGGTATATCCATGTGTATATTACCTGCACATAATTATTGTGAATGCTTTAAAGTGAAAATGTGAACGCATGACACTCAGGTAAGTTCAGGTGAGTTTATGGTATTAGTTGAATCGATGGAGTTATAACATGACTACATTTATGTGTTAGGCAACTCAGACACTGTCGTACTGGTTGCCCATGAGTTGTACATGTTATATTGAGATGCATTGAGAGCTCATAAACCTGCACCCATGTGTTAGTACTCCCGCCCGTGGCCAGGGCACAGTCGTTCACGTGATGTTCACCTCCCGCACCTTACGCTCACCTTGGACTCAAGGTAGGTGCACATGCCTATCGTACAGACCACTATAGGTGGTTCCGACTCGTAGGCGACCCGTGATTATTCGCACAGTCTTCACGTGATCGTAGCACTTGAGTGTACTTATTTAAACCCAGTCTTATCGTACAGATATCTAGAGGTGGTTCTGACTTGTGTGCAGGGACGTTTGATGAGCTATAGATTAAGTCGTACATGTCACTATAGGTGACTTCCGACTTATGTGCTAACATTGATTGATGAGATATTGATTCAGCCGTACATGCCACGTGATGTGACTCCGGCTAACATGTTGATGAGATATATAGATGTTTATTGAGATCTATGGCATGATATTCATGTGGACTTTGTTATGCCGTGTATGGGATTGAGATAGATATGTATTCTATTTTTTGGGAAATATACAGGTGTTATGGCGAGGGGCTACTACCTTTGGTAATTGAATTTGGTTTGAAAAGTTTTGTTTCACTCACTCACATTTTCTATTTTTGCACCCCCTCCATGTTCTAATAGCAGTGTGTCCGTATCGACGAGGATTCTTAGCACTTTTCAGTTCAGATGTTTTCTTATGATGGTATAATCATTACCTTATCTTACTGTACTTTACTTATGCTTTGTATCGCGTGTGTAACGGGTTCATTCCCGCTCACAATGCACTATGGTATTTAGACACTCTTAGGTTCAAATTTTTTTATATTTTTCCACATTATCACAATTTATGGTTTTGTCACCTTCCAGGTGTCGTCTAGCACAGCTCGATTCGGAGTCCTAGTGGATATTCCGGGTCAAGGTGTAACAGTATACTTGTCATTTTAAAAATTCATTAAATGAGCATTGATTAATATGCTTTGAAAGAAAAAAGCTTTTTTTTAAAAAAAAAAGCATGGCAGACCCTGCTTCTGTTTTTCTATTTTTTTTTTATTTTACCAAACACATTTAATGTTTTAGATTTTTTTTAATAAGTTGTTTTTTTTACTTTTTTTAAAACACCACAATCCCAAACCAACCCTAATAGAGGTGTTCTCACTTCTCATGACTGTATGTCATAATTCCTCATACTTGTGTTAGTTAAATGCAACCCAATGCGTGTTTTAATACTCACAATTATCATCTATGACATTTGAACTAAGATGTTTTTAATTAATAAGAGCAAAATATTTGTAAACCAACTAATCATCTAGCACTTAACTCTTCGTTTTAAACGGTAATTTTCTAGTAATTATCTTTGTTTCCAAGTTCCAATGGTGATTTTCTAGTAATTAGCTTAGTTTTCTTTTTGAACAATCGATATTATCTACACTAAGGGAAAAGGGTTGTCTTAATCTCACATTGAGCTAGTAATAATGTGGTTAATTAAGTAATTATCTTCATTTCAAACGATGATTTTCTAGTTATCAAAGTTTAGGTTTTGGAGCATATCTTTATTTATTAAATCTGTCACTTAGTACTACGGTGTAATGATATTCCTCTTAACTAGTAAGTGAGAGGTCTTAGGTTTGATTTTCGCCAAAGATGAATTTTGAACCACATTATTGCAGTATATTGTGAAACTAAGCACATCCTCTCATGTAGATAATATTTTTTATTCAAAAGGATAAAAAATTATATATTAAATATGAACTCCAGGATATTCTTACCAAAATTTTATTATATTTATTTGCTAATTGAATTATTGGAGGAGGAAAATAGAAGAAGGTATTTTCATTCGAATGAGTCCATTTACTGTACTGCATGAATAGGATGAGCATGAGCCAAAACTTTTGGATGCTTCTGTGTCCTTTGCACTGCGAGATTTTAATTGTTAGATCTTAATTATTGTACTATTAAATAAAAATTTAATAAATAAAACATTCAAGTACTAAGCAGTGATGGATGTACATCGGATCAAGCAGGTCCCAAGACCATCCTGAATTTAAGAAATATACATGTGAAGGTCATTCGAGAATTCTCCGAATATTTGATACAAGTCCCTTGTATGCTCACTAAGTACTTAATGTAATGTATTCTAAGGATATCTTGATAGGTTAAGTCTTCTCTCGATATCACTCGACAAATTGCTTTCGACATATATTGAGTGTTGACATATGTGTAACATAATTAAGTTGATACAAAAAACTCACTAAGTGTTTAACGAAATGCATCAATTAGGAAACTTTTTTTTTTTTTTTTTCATGAGCTCTGTACTTTGTTTCTATCTAAAAAACCTGTACCATTAATATTAGGAGCTCCTAAAATTCGAATCCTAAATTCAATGCCAAGTCCCAAAGCATGAGACACAAGATTATCGCTTTGCTGCTGTTGCACACGTGATACTTTGAACTCAACGTTATCCTTTGCTCCTCACTGTTAACGAACATGATGAGGTCGGTGACTCGGTGCAAAGGAGCAACGATTACCTGGGGTCCAGCACCACCTGAATTCCAACAAACCAACAGCTGCCACGTAAGAGCCAACAATCATGTGTGGGGCGGCGCCCTCGATAGCGACGTGCAATGCCAAGCCTCCAGAGAATACGTTAAAGGTGGGTGAAGGACTTTGGTCATGCACGGACCTCCAAACGGGATCAAATCTTTTACATTCGAAATTGGTGCGGTATTTCTGTGACTCAAATTTATAAATTTAACTTTCTTTTTTGAATTCTATTGTTATAAATTTAATAAATATCGAATAATATTTGAGACGACGGCAAAATAAGTTTATTTTACTTGCAGAAGATTTGATCTCCTTACCAACAATGTTCTTTAAAAATACATGGGCCCGATTATGTTTGTTTAAATTATGAAGTGGGGTCGTAATGATTATCGCACAAAGTTCATTAGAATGTCTATTTGCATAGTTTGATTGGTTGGATGTTGGGGGTAACTTGGTCTTTCAATTAAATTTGCAATTGAAAATGCGAGGGACGATTTCCACATACCCCTTATCTCGATTGCAGACCTTGAATTGAATACTTGAAAGACAATACAAAAAATACATAAGGTATAAAAGAAGAAAAGACGTGTGTGACAATCATTTTCTCCCGAAAAGAATGCTCGTTAAGGCAGGTGAAACTTACTTATACCTAGGGATGCTATTGTGGAGCTATTTTAGACCAATTATACACTACCATGTATTCTAATTTTTACTAAACGACAGTGCATTATTGGCTTGAGATATTAGCACAATGGCATACCAAGTATAGGTAAAGTTCGTCTCAACAAAGACATGTATGGAGAGTGACACCAAAATGTAAGGTTTCTAAAGAGTTTTCTAATTCATAATATAAAGGGGAACATGAGAAATTTCAAAATATTATGAGCTTTAAAATCTCCACATGAGCCTTTCCAAAAGTACAGTAGTATTAAGGCCTTCCTCAGTAGGCTCGAAAAAGTGAGTATGATACTAATATATTGAGTTCACATAGGAATTACACTCCTACAGTTAGCCGGAAAATTTGAGCGTGATACTTTATAAACCACTAGGTTCTAAAGTATGACTCATAGTTATCGAACTCACACTATTGCATGTTATAGGTATCAAACTTAGGCTGCTTGATTCCTCTATATGAGTATC
Organism: Pyrus communis; assembly: GCF_963583255.1. Classification (NCBI taxonomy): domain Eukaryota; kingdom Viridiplantae; phylum Streptophyta; class Magnoliopsida; order Rosales; family Rosaceae; genus Pyrus; species Pyrus communis. The sequence continues at coordinate 3,239,195 of NC_084811.1, read as the reverse complement.
ACACTCACTCAAACTACTGCGGAAGACCTAAACTACTGGGTTCTTCACATGATTGGCCCGAAATTGTCTTAACAATTGAAGAGACTGATGATAAAGATTGAGATCAATGCCGTCGACATTCCTACCCACACGTCCCTGCAACACTGCCTGAGAAAAAAGAAGAACAAGAATACTTAGAGCTTTATTGCTTTCACATTCATGTGTTGTGACTCGTAAAAAAGACCGGCACCAAAAATCATCAAGTGAATGTAATTGTAATTTACCACTTACCTCATTGTCCGGTTGAATAAGCAGCTCGCCGATGAACTGGTAGACGGATCCAAGTCGAAAACTAAGCTCCCGAAGGTGCTGAGTGTTGATTTTTAATCTCTCACTTCCATCGACAATTGTGGCAATGGCTGTCTCTACAGAATAATCTTGTAACCTATGAATATTCATAAGCTTCTTAATGATATTGAAGAATAAATATAAGAAATGCACTCGGTTCACATTGTCTAGTTCATGCACATCATGCTACCAATGTACTATATGCATCCTCCTCAATGCACCAACCGGAGATGCCACATTTGCCTCAAGAATATCTTCTCGGACAGTTCTGCATCCTTTCCGACACTACCATCTTGATGATCATCTAACTAAATCTAAATCAAACCACAATTGTTCCGAGCAATGTTGTCACAGCACCGAAAATGCTGAAACTATCATATCTACATAGTCCGTATATGATATACTCCACCTCCAGTTCATCTTTCTTTTCTTCCCCTCATCTCCATCTACCTTGTCACCACTGTGATGCAAAAGCTGTCCCCAAGGACAAGAACTCCCTGTAGCGGGGTGTAGATCCTCGTGTTCATCTAGCTTTCATCACATGACATAGTACATTGAGAGCTATAGTAATATGGGAATATAGATCCCGCGATAGGCAAGTTTTCCTCGTCCACAAGACCAACAGAACCAGCGTTAGCTATAAACTATGTGTACCCCATTAAGCCACTATAAATAGAGTTACGAGATCAAAGAATTGAATCTATAAGTTTCGAACGTTCCAATTTGAAAACTCAGGGATTGAATTCGTTACCGATGATTGTAAAGCAAATAAAAGAGGAACACAATCAATATTTACACGATGCAATTGAAAAGGACCACTAAAAATTGGAAGGGCAGAAGCCTTACTTTCCGGTTACTCGTAGTGAAGCTCCTTGCTTGAAGTACGAGGAAGATGGGTGCAGGTCTTGCAGTGTAACCAATGCCCCAGATTTTATTTCGGCTGATGCCATGAACTAAACTCTCTAGCTTCAAAAGAGCATCCAAATCTCACCTGAAATATGAGGACTGCATGCAATTAATTACCAAAAAGTACCAAAATGCAACCATTTGAAATTTTGAACTATAACTTGGAACTTTTTACAGTTTTAATAACCTATCAAGAGAAGCAAAAATATGAAAAATAAGAAAAATAAGAAAAGATGGGGTTAATACTAATTTTTAATATTTTACACATCACACCAAACAAAGAGCAGAAAGCATACATTTACACTTCAAATTGTCCCCAAAAATCAGAGAGCATATATTCAGGATAAAAATTTCATGAGGGCAAGAACAATTTAGCAGAAAACCCATCTCAAAAAGTGAAAATTGAAACTAAATGCAGATAAAAGATCGCATCTTTCTCCTTCAATCCATTCACCCAATTCAAATCAGCATAAAATCAAGCTACAGAATGATACATATTAACAAATCAACCATACCCAGATACCCAAATTCAAAAAAAAATGTAGTAAAAAAGATTCAAACTTTAAGAAAAGAAACCGATACGAAAGTCACAGACCTCAAAGTTCCTTGGTTTTTCAAGGGCGGGAGCTTTCTGTATGAGGAGGTGAAGGAATGTAGCAAAGTTGTATCTTTCCTCAAACACCATTCGAATGCTGGTAGTAGCTGCTCCGTACAGAACAGCAGTAGGCCTACCGCCTACCTCGTCCTTTTTGTTTGTTTTTGTTTTGGGCTTTTATGAAATCGAATCGTCGGTTTCAATAGGCTTTGTTGGAGGGAAATTAAGTTTTCATTTGGGCTGAAATAACATCATTTGCCCAGATCGGTCCGAACTTATTTGGACTTAAACTCATTCTTTTTCTTCCCCAAAAGTAAAAATAAAAAATGTCCCATGATGGCGGCAGCGGCAGCGGAGAACCACTGGCGCCGTCACTATGGAGCTGGGAGAAGAAATTTGGGAGTGTTATTTTCGACATGCTTGAGCTAAACCTTAGCATTCCCAAAGCCCAATCTACTAGAAATGTTGGGCCTTCTCACGTGTCAAAATGAATGCAACCTCAACCAAAGGAGAATTTTTTTTTTTGTGATAGGAACACGGATGATACATCACGTGTTTTTATAGAAATAGTGGAAAATTTTATTTTTTAAGTTATTAACTTTTTAATACACATATCCCACCATTTGTATAATAATACGTGGTGTACCACCCTGTGTATCGGTCACACTAAAAAATGTGGGTTTTTATTATTTTATTTTTTTAAGTACATCGATATTTTTACACTAAGGGGAGAGGGAGTTCGGCTAAACCACTCAATGGGCAGCCTAATTTGGTATCGAATTCGCCATTCACGAGATTCGAACCTAAGATCTCCCACTTCCAAGTGAAGAGAAATACTATCAAACCGTAGTACTAAACGGAACAATATAAGACAGATTATAAAAATAATTTTTTTCTAGTTTTTAATACAAACAATATTCTACACTGAAAAGAGAGAGAATTTGAACCGAAGGCGTAGTGGATCGAAGAAAAAAAAAAACCCTAAATACGTAGTTTCAAATCTCTATACTTTATGAAACTTCATAGTTTTAGATCTCTATGACTTTATGAAACTAAAATGGTAGTTGATGAATTGGTACGGCGGAAAGATACAAAATTGCTACATTCCAAATGAACAGAAGTGTCGTTTAGTTAGAAGTCAAAAAAAAGAAGATTAGTAAGTCAATCGAAACAAGCAATACAAAATAGTGAGGTGCCAATCGGAAAGAAAGGGAATTAATCCCCCGAGTTCCACAACCTCTGCCCACCAGAAAATTGGACCCCCCACCACCAAACTGTTTTATTTAGTAATGGGATGGAGTCCCATCGAAGGCATTTGGGTTCACTCGAGCCTATGGATCAGAAGGTTCAGACGGTTTAAGAAAGAAAAAAAAGAGATTTGAGCATTTAAATTTTTTGGTTTTTGTGAAATGTGCCAGTAAAATAGAATTATAAAGAGTACATAATTGAAATTAAATGGTCCGGATCTTTCGATCCACAAACTCTGACACAGAAATTCAGAGCAGATGTCAATCCTTATTGAAGAGTGCCAAAGTAGGACAAGATGGTATCATATGTGTCTCATGCGGCAAAGCCCATGACGATTGAGAGGAGCTCTTTCTCTTTATCTTCCTGTTGAGGTGGTTGACAGTTGAAGAAGGAAGGCATGCCCAATTAAAGCAGTTTGTGAATCGTCGTTAATCAATACCAAGGCACCGCCACCTATAGGCGACGGTTGTGATTGTCATTGATTGAGGAGCTTTCACATTAACACACGTGCACGCCCATGCCCTAGCTAGTATGGGATCACCACTTACTATTAATTTTTCAGTATGATCGTGTTAAAACGATTGTAGTAATGATCCTTTAACTTTAACTTAATTGGAACAATAATCTCTCAACTAAAAATCTATTAACATTGGTCCATCAACTCATCAAAACATGTAGCTATGGTCCCTCAACTAAAAATTCATTACCATTGGTCTCTCAACTTTAACCCAATTGGAGTAATGGTCCCTCAACATTAACCCAATTGTAGCAATGATCCTTTCAACATAATTCATTTAAACAAAATTCTGACGTTGACAAAAAAGACCATATCTACACGTTTTGATGAGTTGAGCGACCTCAATTGTAGCAGTAGTCCTTCCAACATAACTTATTTTGACAAAATTCTAACGAAGTTAACGAAAATGACCATATCTATATATTTTGATGAGTTGAGGGACCAATGATAATGAATTTTTAATTGAATGATCATTACTTCAATTTGACAAAAATTGAGAGACCATTACTATAATTTACTCTAATTTTTAATAAGACTATCATATGATCGTCACGCTGTTAAAACGACAACATAATTTTTAATAAGACTAATTATGCTAGTTCTTACACTAAGTAGGACTAAATTCAATACACAAAAAAAAAAAAAAGGTTGTTAAACTTCATTAAATCACACTCATCGAACGACAATAGCAATTTGCGATAATTTTTCATGTGGTGAGCTAAATTCAATATATACAAAAAATAAAAAACAGCAAAAATACTACACATACGATCTATTTATATCATTTCTCTAAAAGATATGAGATTCATATATGTTAGCAAGTGATACAATTAGATAATAAGTGTAGTAGCGTTTTAAGAAACAGTGTGACAATGTTGTGGAGTGCCAAATGTTAATACTGGGGTCGGTTCTGGTAATTGGTATTAGTTCCTTGTATTAAATGCTCCTACCAAAGTGCCACCAGAACCCATTAATTGCAGAACAAAAAATATAGCTGTATGGATCTTCTTCTTCTCCCCACAACCACCTCTCAGAATTCACAGATTCAAACTCTCTCAATCAGAAATGGAAAGCCACACCAAAATAAATTTAACTCCTTTCTTTTAAGCAGTTTGTGATACCAAAAGATTCATACTTTGAACGGGCTCGTCTTGTATGGGAATTCAAATTTCCATGCTTTGCAACCACCTGTCAGTCAAATTCACACATTTCTCATTTCTTCACTCACATCTTTGATTCCTCGTTTTCTTCCGTAACCACGACTATAAATCTCTTCTGGGTTGTGTGCAATATCGTGATTGAGCTGTTTTTTGAAGGACTGATCGGTTAAAGTTCGAGCTAGCCGAGCGAGCTACCGAGAAATTAGTTAACGTGACATACGAAGAGAAGACAAGGAGCTCACCGGTGGCGGCAGCAGTGATGGAGATAGAAGCGGGCAAGCCCTCCGGGGTTGTGGCCGGAGGGCTGAGCCCTCTGAGTGAGACTCTGTGGAGGGAGAAGCCAGGTTTGGAGATTGTTGGGGATGTGTCTGCCAGGCTGACGTGGAAGGATCTGACCGTGACGGTGACTCTGAACAACGGCGAGACGCAGAAGGTGTTGGATGGTTTGACTGGTTATGCTGAGCCTGGAACTTTTACGGCTCTCATGGGGCCTTCTGGTTCTGGAAAATCGACTTTGCTTGATGCTCTCTCGAGTCGGTTGGCCGCCAATGCTTTCCTTTCTGGGACTATACTTCTCAATGGCCGCAAACGGAAGCTCGCTTTTGGCACTGCTGTGAGTAGCAACCTCTTGTCTCTCTTTAATTTTATATAGATATTGTCGGAAATGTATTCATAACATAACATGTCGATATGTGTTGTTGGTGATGATAAACAACGGACATCTGGGAGTGTTTATTGAGGAATTTGATCATTACCTTTTTTGTTTACTTGATTTTGAGCTGTTTGCTTTAGGTTTATTTGGGAGTGTTTATTGAGAAAGCACTTCTGCTCATAAGCGTTTTTGCTAAAAGTTCTTTTGTTAATAACACCGTGAAATTTTGTTAGAAATCTAAGTTCTTTCTGGAAAAAACACCTAGCCCGAAAGAGCTTCACTAAACCCTAAAGTGCTTCTATGACTCAAAAACGCTTTAAAGTTTTTTCTTTTTGTCAAACGTAGTAAAAAATCTTTGTCTGCCCGGAAGTGTTTTTTGTTCTTCCTGAAGCAGTCCCAAATAGGCCCTGGTACTTTTATGTTTGATCAAGCGCTAGGCAGATCTCTAGATGTAACATATATTGATGATGTTGTTTTTTGCATATGTGGTGCAAATTTAAACAGGCCTATGTAACCCAAGATGACAACTTGATTGGAACTTTGACGGTACGGGAAACAATTTCGTACTCGGCAAGACTGAGGCTGCCGGATAAGATGGCTTGGTCGGACAAGAGGGCACTGATTGAGAGTACAATCATAGAGATGGGTCTGCAGGATTGCGCCGACACTGTTATCGGAAATTGGCATTTGCGTGGGATCAGTGGGGGAGAGAAGAGAAGGGTCAGCATTGCTCTTGAAATCTTGACGAGGCCTAGACTTCTCTTCCTTGATGAGCCAACAAGTGGACTTGATAGGTTTGTATGCCTTCATTTAACTGGTTTGAAGTGCTTTCATTATTGTGTTGTAGGGTTAAATCTTAATGATCATTTGGTTTTTTGTGGCAGTGCTTCGGCGTTTTTCGTGACTCAGACATTACGTGCCCTGGCTCGAGACGGAAGGACTGTTATAGCCTCAATTCACCAGCCTAGTAGTGAAGTCTTTGAACTGTTTGATCAACTGTGCTTGCTTTCTAGTGGCAAAACCGTCTATTTTGGTCAGGCGGCGGATGCATACGAGGCAAGAAACCTCAGTCTTTGCATTATGAACATCTATTTGTTGATTTTATGTAAATATAACAGAGCTCTTACGGACACATTGGTCGTTTTTTTCAGTTCTTTGCACAAGCCGGCTTTCCCTGCCCTGCTTTGAGGAACCCATCTGATCATTTTCTTAGATGCATAAACTCGGACTTCGACAAAGTAAAGGCCACACTCAAAGGGTCCATGAAACTCAGGGTATGTATAGTACTTTCTCTTCTCTATCTCTATGTTATGTTACTTTAAATGTTATTGTTAGCTTGTTTTTGCTGTTTTCTTTGTTCACACTTTGTAGCCATGGTTTCGGTCTTCTGCTAAAATTCAAGACTTTTTTGTTTTGCTGTTATCAGTTTGAGGCAAGTGATGATCCGTTGGAGAAGATGACCACTGCTGAAGCTATAAGAGTTCTGATTAATTCCTATTGTTCTTCTCAATACTCGTACGCAGCTAGAGAAAAAGTTGAGGAGATATCAAAAGTTGTAAGTGTTTATATACACCATGATTTGTAACTAGTTGATCATTAATCCGATTACTCTGACTGATGTTTCTTTTGCCATATGATGCAGAAAGGAACTGTGCTAGATTCTGGAGGAAGTCAGGCTAGTTTCTTTATGCAGGCCTTCCAATTGACCAAGCGTTCATTTGTCAACATGTCAAGGGACTTTGGATACTACTGGCTCAGGCTCGTCATTTACATTGTCGTCACAGTTTGTATCGGAACCATCTATTTGAATGTGGGAACGGGTTACAGTTCGATTCTGGTATGTATTATTTGCAAAGCGGAACCATCTATCTGAAGTCGCAAGTTCATTCATGCACTGATAGTTCTCCTCTTTCATTATGTGACAGGCAAGGGGTTCGTGTGCATCTTTCGTCTTTGGTTTTGTCACGTTCATGTCGATTGGAGGGTTTCCTTCTTTCGTAGAGGATATGAAGGTTTGTTCCTCAGACCCTTCGCCGGTTCGCCCCATGTGAAAAGACCCTAAATATTTACTTATATTTTTAGTAGTCTAATAATTCACCACCAACGCAGGTTTTCCAAAGAGAGAGGCTGAATGGCCACTACGGCGTTACTGCATTTGTCATCAGCAACACATTCTCTGCAATGCCATTCCTGATACTTATTACCTTTCTTTCCGGTACTGTTTGTTATTTCATGGTCCGTCTCCACCCGGGCTTCGAGCATTATCTCTTCTTTGTGTTGTGCCTTTATGCAAGTGTCACCGTCGTTGAGAGCTTGATGATGGCGATAGCCAGCGTTATCCCCAACTTCCTCATGGGCATTATCATAGGGGCTGGAATTCAGGTCTGTAACAATCGAAGTCTTTCAAAATCGGAACATATCATTTTTCGTATTCTTGGACAATGTTTGATGAATTGTATGCTTTTCTTCACATGTCAGGGTATCTTCATGCTAGTCTCCGGGTACTTCAGGCTCCCAAATGACATCCCAAAACCCGTGTGGCGTTACCCTATGTCATACATCAGCTTCCACTTCTGGGCTTTACAGGTAAAAAACACAACATTTACCGGTAGACAATTACTTGCAGTGAATTGTGCTTCAAACAACTGATGTCTGCGAACATGTTTCACCTTCAGGGACAATATCAGAACGACCTGAGCGGCTTATTGTTCGACAACGACACACCTGATCATCTTCCCAAGATACCCGGCGAGTACATCCTGGAAAATGTGTTCCAGATTAACACCGCCAGATCCAAATGGATAGACCTGAGTGTGATCTTGAGCATGACTGTTGTGTACCGGATCATCTTCTTTATCATGATCAAGTTCAGCGAGGACGTGACGCCGTGGATTCGAGGTTGCATGGCGAGGAGAAGGATGCAACAGAAGAATGGAAACCAAAACACAACAATTGCTCCTGATGGTCTCACCCAGTCACCTTCTTTGAGGAGCTATACAAGAAGGTAGACTCAGACCTCTCTGAGAAGAGTTCCACAACATTAAAAAGCACTTGAGGGACTTTGAATTTAGAGTTTGTAGTATGTTACGTAATTTATTAGTATATGTTCTGATGCTTGGTCTCTAAAGAGTACTGATAAATCTACCCCACTTACTTTTCTCCCCACCGCTTTTTAATAGTTTTAATACTAATTTTATCTTATTGTAAAATGATATCTAAGGACCAAAGCAATAAAAAAGAAAAAGAAAAATTCTCTTTCTTTGTTCACCGTCTGTCTGCAACTATCTCAATTTCTTCGAGAGTAATATTATTCATATAATGATTTTGTACCATATTTTCATACCACTTTAGGTGATATTTGATGTGGACAGCCATATCATTTGAATTAATTAGATTTTTAAATTTAGTTCATTATTTAATAAACTAATAATTAAGAAAAACTAGTTAATTAAATAATGATTGTGGTATACGAGAAGTCTTTCTCCTTCATTTCCTTGGGTTCTGCAAATTTTTCAAATGATGTAGTTGTCCACATCAGATGCCACCTAAAATGGTATGAAAATGTGATATAAAAATATGATATGAATAACATTACTCTTTCCCCAAATAAACATCTTCTTCATCTTCTATTTTTCTAGTGTTTTTTTTTTCTCTTTCTATTCCCTTAGTTTAATAATATATAGTAGTTGTTCAAAGCATTTTAATAATGACATAATTCTTTAAAAATTTTAAAAAATGAAATGGGAGACTAGAGGAAGGAATTGGGCTTGGAGGGGTGGGATTGAGTTGTCGTGAATTTGGAAATGATGTATGAGGATAAAAGTTTGGGAATGCGGCATGGGGCTTGGTCGTGGGATTTGGAAGTGGGAGGGAAGAGGGTTGCGTTGGAGGTTTGGAGAGAGGGAAGAAAAGAGGGTTGCAATCGGCTGAAGACTTGGAGAGTGATCGGATTTTGGAATTCTAACCGGAATAAAAATCGGGAAGAGAGTCCTTCGCGGTGAGTGAAGGCCCGGTTGGGCATATTAGCACTCTAATATTTATTTTTCAATTTACAAAAGAATTTAGATATATATTAGAGGTTGTTTTAGGAATAATAGTGGATGAGAAAATAGCATTTCAACTTTTTTAATTTTTTGTGATGGTGAGATTATAATGTGGGTGGGATAAGATATTAAGGTGAATTTAGCAGCACTTTTTAAAATATGATGAGTTTTCAACTAGAAGGAAGATGAGTAGTTTTTATCCTGGTGACGATGTTCTAATTGAAAATTGTTGACTTACAATATTTTATTCGTTTACTTACCTTGATGGGCGCTTGCTCGTAATTAAAGATGTTACAAGACACTTGAGATCAGTTTGAAAGTGACTTTGGAATGGCTAGAATTGTTTTTATTAAAAATTTTAGTTTGCACTTTCTCATTAACAATCTAGAAAAGAAACTTCATAAGGGTTACCACAATAGGGCACCTCGCAATCAGACTACACACGTGTTCTTCTCTCAAAGAGGTGGGATTAGTGGGGTTGGATGCGACCACCAAAATACAAGAACTTTGCTTTGTGAAAGCAATCAACAATACACGTGGTTCAACTTATTAACTACTAAATGTATAAAACCCTAAATGTATTGAACAGAGATATGTAAACAGAAATGAAGAAAGAGAAGAAGTTGAGAGATTTTGTATTTCTGAGAGTGGAGAAAGTAGTGTTTTTCAGAATCCCAAACATCCCTACAATATCAGCTATTTATACTAGCTAATATCACTTTACACAATGACTCTATTACCCTTTTCTAACAACTCCATTCTAACTAACTCAAACTAAGTAACTAACCAATGGCACACTGCCATATGTCAACATGACTATGGTTATTACTCCCCCCACAAACTGAGCGGAGCTAGGGAAGCGAAGTTTGCTGTAGAACCACTACCCAAGCCAAGAGACCTGCAATGTTTCTGAAAAATGGGACTATGCAAACCCTTTGTAAAGACATCGGCCACCTGATCATCTGTGGGAATGTAGTGGACCAGAAGATCCCCTCGTTGAACCTTTTCACGCACAAAGTGATAGTCCGTGTCAAGATGCTTGATCTTGGAGTGAAATACTGGATTGGAACTCAAAGCCAGGGTAGAAATGTTAACACAGTATATGGATGGTGGAACTGAGATGGATTGATGAAGATCCTTAAACACAGAACGAATCCAAAATACATCAGCTGCACAGTGAGCTAATGCCTTATACTCTGCCTCCGTGGAGCTTCGAGAAACTGTGGACTGCTTTTTAGACTGCCAAGAAACAGGATTGTTCCCCAAATAGACAACAAAACCTGTGATTGATCTTCGGGTGTTGATATCCGCTGCCCAATCCGAGTCAGAATAGGCAGTAATATTGAATTCCTGACTTTTGGTATAGTGTAAGCCATAACCAACCGTCCCCTGAATGTACCTCAAAATCCTTTTGACCAAGACCATATGGACATCAGTAGGTTGTGCCATGAATTGGCAGACCATGTTTACTGAGTAGGCTATATCAGGACGAGTAAAAGTAAGGTACTGGAGAGCCCCAACAATGCTCCGATAGTGACTAGGATCAGACACCAAAGTTCCTTCACCAGCCAGAATTTGAGTATGAGGTTTACATGGTGTAGATGTAGATTTACAGGTATCCATTCCTGCCTTTTGTAACACATCCTTGGCATATTTAGCTTGGGAGATAAACAAGGAACCATCATCTCTATATTGTATATGCAATCCCAAAAAATATGTTAACCTCCCCATATCCTTGAGTTCAAATACACCAGCAAGATCATCAATGACAGATTGAATTTTAGTAGAATCTGATCCAGTAAGAATGATGTCATCAACATACAATAAGAGCAAAATTATATCACTACCATCAATCTTGACAAAGAGACTCGAATCAGAAGATGAGGATTGAAAACCAACAGCTGGAAGATAGCTTGTGAACTTCGAGTTCCAAGCTCGAGGAGCCTGTTTTAACCCATAAAGGGATTTGACCAATTTGCAAACATAGCCAGGACAGGTAGCATCCACAAACCCTTGTGGTTGTTTCATATAAACCTCCTCCTCCAAGTCACCATGAAGAAAAGCATTTTTGATATCGAGTTGTCGTAATGACCAACTAAACTGAGTAGCTAAAGCCAAGATAAGCCTCACAGTGGTATGGCGAACCACTGGACTGAAGGTCTCTGAGTAATCCAAGCCTTGCTCCTGAGAAAACCCCTGGGCTACCAAACGAGCTTTAAACCGAGATATGCTACCATCTGGATTTTTCTTAACCTTATACACCCATTTACTGCCAATAACAGACCTATGAGAAGGTGGTGGAACAAGTGTCCACGTGCCTTGAGATTGTAATGCATTAAACTCCTCCTGCATGGCAGTTTGCCATTCTGGTGACATAGAAGCAGCTTTAAATGTCCTAGGTTCTTCACAAGTGGAAATGTCAGCAATAAAGGAAAATCCCTCAGAGACAGGCACACTCAAAGGGGTAGATGAACCGTCAGAATAGAAATCATCAAGTTGTAAAGAGCACAACTGAGGTAGAGAAGCAAGACAACCCACAAAGCTTTTCCTGGGAATCGCACCAGTTCTTAACCTGGTTTGAATACACTCCCTAGTGATAGGTGTGGAGACCAAATTAGTAGTATGTGGAGGTGAGAAGGAAGGAATAACTTGCTGATGAGAAGCAGATGCAATGACAGATAGTACTGGAGTAGGAACTGGTGAAGAAGAGTGAACCAGAGATGTGTCAGAGCCCTGAACTTCTGGCTCTGGTGACACACGATCTTCTGATGGGGTAGTATTTGGAGAAAAGAAATCGACATCTGTCTGAGATAAAGAGTGTTGAGAGCCTCCAGGAGTTGTATTGTGCTGCGAAGAAGACACTGGTATAGTGACCAGCACAGACACAGGTCTTGATTGCTCCTGTTCCTCATAACTAGCCATTCTTGTAGGACCTGTATGTGAAACCATTCTGGCAGGAAATAAAGATTCATCAAAATAGACATGCCTGGAAATAACCATCCTCTTGGTTTGCAAGTTATAACAGATCACTCCTTTGTATCCTTGGTGATAACCCAAAAATACACACATCACTGATCTTGGTTGTAATTTGTTACTATTGTATGGTCTGAGACATGGAAATACAGCAGAACCAAAGATCTTAAGGAATTGGATATCTGGTAGCTTCTTATATAATGACAAGTATGGAGAGCTAAAACCCAAGCTTTTGCAAGGCATGTTATTAATGAGCCTAACAGAATGAGCACAAGCAAGAAACCAGAACACAGAAGGCAAGCCAGAAGCACTAAGAATAGTAATTGCAGTGTCCAAAATATGCCTATGTTTCCTCTCAGCAACTCCATTCTGCTGAGGAGTATAAGGACAGGAAATAAGTTGTATAATTCCTTTGGTAGCAAGAAATGAAGCAAACCTCTTGCTTGTATATTCACCTCCCCCATCTGTTTGCAAGGACTTAATTGGAATGCTAAACTGAGTCAGGACAAACTGATAGAACTGAACAAAAATTGTAAACACATCAGATTTATTGCTCATGGGGAATATCCAAACAAATCTCGTATATTCATCAACAAATGTTACATAATACCTATATCCCTCGATAGATCTTACAGGTGCTGGTCCCCAGACATCAGTATGTACTTTCTGAAAAGGAGAGGTACATCTATCAGTTCTAACAGGAAATGGAAGCCTAGACATTTTGCCTTGGATACAAGAGATACAAGTATGATGATTATCATCTGTTTGAATTGGAATATTCGATTGTTTCAACATGAAAGTCATTACATCATGAGCTGGATGTCCTAATCTCTGATGCCAGACATTATTCTTCACTGCTTTTCCCAGATAAGCTGCTGGACACCTGGTGATATGCTGAGAACCCTTTGCACTTGTGACCACTGGAATCTGGAACAATTCATCAGGCCTACTCCTTCCCTGGTACACTATCTCCCTTGTCCTCTTGTCCTGCACAAAGAATGCAGACTCATCACATATAAACCAGCTGTTATTATCTGCACATAACTGTTTCACAGAAAGTAAACTCCTAGCAATAGTAGGCACATGTAAAACTTTGTTAAGAATCAGGGAATGAGTAGGAGTCTGAAGCTTAGTAGATCCAATATGTTTAATTGGGAGACCAGTACCATTCCCAATTGTTATTTTTTCAGAACCCTCAAAGGGTTTTACTTGAGAAAGAGCACTAAAGTCAGAGGTTATATGATGGGACGCACCAGAATCAACAATCCAGGTATCTTGAGGAAAAGAGTGAGGTGACTGCTGTGCATTCATTGCAGACAAAGATGAAGATGGAGGATGACCTTGATACGCATAGTTTCCCCTGTGATAGCAATCCAAAGCTGAGTGACCCCTCTTCCCACAGATCTGACACTCAACTGCAACACCTGTAAGAGGCATATTGGTATTCCTTTGAAAACAGTTAACTGCAGTGTGACCTCTCTTGTTACAGATCTGACACTCAATCACCACTGTAGTCCTATTATCAACAATGCCTGACCAGGTAGTAGGATTCCCAGATTGTCTTGATCCCCCCAAGTACCCTGAGGAATTCCCTCTTCCTCTAAAACCATTATTATGCCTGTAACTGTGAACACCCCTGTAGTTGTTATTACCCCTGTAATTATTTCCAAAGGATCCAGAGGGTACATTTGAGGACTGTGATCTAGAGACAGGTGGACCACTAGAATTTGCAGAAAAACCATATCCATATGACTCATTTGGAAACACACCAAGTGGTGGAAAATAATATGGCTGCTGGAATTGAGATTGTGAAGACAAATATGGCTGGGAACTTAGATGTGGTGGTAAAGATGCCAAAGAATCACACGGTACTGCTGTGACAGTACCAGCAGTGACAGCTGGAATATGAGCATGACTGTGAGAATTTGAAGATGAAGCAGACGAGTGAGACCCAATGTTTGAACTAGAACTAGTAACTGGACCAGAACTGGACCCTTGCACATACAAAGCAGACATATTCTGAGTAACTATGTTCATATCCCCCTCAATTTCCCTCTCAGTACCGAGTAACAATGCTCGGAACTCCTTCAACGTGAGTGTGGACTCCCTAGCCAATATAACAGTACAAATAACCCCAAATTCCTTTGGTAAACCAGCAAGACCAGCAATCATAACATCATTATCTGAAATAGTCTCACCTGCAGCACTTAGTTGTTCTCTAATATGCTTGAGCCTCAACAAATATTTGTCAATTGTATCAGACCCTTTTTGAATCGTGTGTAGTTCAGTTTTCAAATGATTGATTCTAGATTTAGACACAGTGGCATATCGATCAACAAGATTACTCCAAGCCTCATATGCAGTGCGACATCCAATCACATATTCCATAGCCTCATCAGTTAAAGTAGCAAGCAATACACTCAATAATGCCATATCAACAGTTTCCCATGCAGTATATGCACCTGTGACCTCTCTTGTAACCCCATGTTCTGAATCAACAACAAACTTTGATGGACAAGGAGTGGTACCATCAAAATGACCAAACAACTTATACCCCCTAAGCACCGACTGAAACTGAAATGCCCATTTAGCAAAATTATCATCCCTAAGCTTAATGGTAAGCATTCCCAAAACACCTTCAACCTTAAATGAAGACGCATCCATGACAGAAAGATTGATAGTTCCACAGAACAAGACAACTATACGATCAAACCAAAATCAGCTCCAGAGAATGACACTCTAAAGAAATCAAGAAAGACGAACACTTTCTTGCAACAATGCGACCCAATTATAGTACTGCAATCAATATGTCAACTAACAGACAATTTTCACAATTCATACACCAGAATTCATTCATCAAATCAGGAGAAAACATGACAGAATCCCCAATTCACCAATTCAACAATACAGGAGAAAACATAATAGAATCCCCAATTCACCAATTCAGCAATACAGGAGAAAACATAATAGAATCCCCAATTCACGAGAAACATGACAGAATCTCAGACGCCATTCTTGTACAGAACGCAATCAACATTCAAGAAAACCCAGATAAAGAAACATGAACAATCTCACCAGATCAGCGACAGAAAAATCCGTGCAAGAACCACCAAGAATCTGCATCAGAGTAGCGGAAGAAACCCCAGAGATCGAACACGGCCGTCAACCTTCACCGGCGATGATACCATATTAACTACTAAATGTATAAAACCGTAAATGTATTGAACAGAGATATGTAAACAGAAATGAAGAAAGAGAAGAAGTTGAGAGATTTTGTATTTCTGAGAGTGGAGAAAGTAGTGTTTTTCAGAATCCCAAACATCCCTACAATATCAGCTATTTATACTAGCTAATATCACTTTACACAATGACTCTATTACCCTTTTCTAACAACTCCATTCTAACTAACTCAAACTAAGTAACTAACCAATGGCACACTGCCATATGTCAACATGACTATGGTTATTACAACTGTCCTACACAAGTTTTTCTCACAATCTAGATCCCTCGCTAATAAAGAAAAGAAATGTACATATATACATTTGGTGTTTTTTATACCATCTCTCTAAATTGTTGTGTGTAATTATGCACAAATTGTAAGTAAACAAATTGTTCCCACTATTTACACATATATTTCAGATTTTTGGTGCCTCCAAGCCCTAATGGAATCATATGCTCAACGAAATACTTGAGGGGATGTGTAAAATTGACTTTCATTGAAGACTGGTCTCAAATCTTCTTGCTGCATAAACTCTAAAGGGAAGGAAACAACATGTCCCCTTACATGCTTCAGTCTTTCCATCGGATCTATTTCTTTCACCTCTCCACCTTCACAAGACTGCAGTAGCTTCCCGGGGGCTATTCCCAAATCGATCGTCGTGTGGCCATGTTTCTCTTTCCATTGAGCCCTGCATTGCCTGAGAGCAGCTCTGTAGTTTGATGGGGAAAAAAAAAGTAGAGATTTAAGAGTTCATACATCGAAGAAACGAAAACAGAAAACGTTGGTACATAAATTTTGTTTGCGGGACGATAACCTTGGTAGTACTGTACCTTGAGTGGATAGAATCACTTGGGATGCAAGAAAAGACATCTTGGTAAACGGTTGAGTTTTCCTGTAAATGAGAAACACGACGTAGTTATAGAAATCGCAAAATACTCGATCAACCAAACAATAGCCATAATCTTTTGTTAGAGACTTGCAAGTTATTACCTTTGCAGTTCCTAACCACAGATCTTTGTATGTTGAGTCTGATACAGGATCATTGATTTGATTTATCTGAAGAAATTATACCGGATCAAGAAACAATGTCGATATTTATCTGAAGAAGACATGCACGAATAACTAAAGAGAGTTTAGTGAATGTTTCGTCAATGTTACCAACCTCCCCTGCAAGAAGACCCAGGTGCTCGGACCACAAGGAGCACCTAAGACTATGCGCAAATTTTCCGGCCTTCCAAGGCTGTCCATTCATAGATGATTCGAAAAACTCTTTATCCTCAATTACCACACCAATCTGCAACAAATGAAACATTGTTCATAGGTAATGTTGTTGGAAGGATCACTTTTGGTTCAAGTTTCAGAAAAAATAAACAATTATCCAAGTACAGCTACTGAAAATAGTGAACCTGACTGCTAAAGAAAACTATTCCTGCGTACTAGAGCTATCGAGGAAGTATGAACAGCTCATTTTAGCAAAAAAATTCTTAGGGAAGCGGGAGTATGACATAACTTAAGAAACACTATACTTTCTTCAGAATTATTCTAGATGTTAAGTAAAAAATCAACTTCTATGCTCAATCATCAGCAGCACACGATAGCGTTTCTGGTCTACAGCATTAGATTACTTATGAAATTGAGTTGAGTTAAGCTGAATTCACAAATAAAAGATCTAACGCAATGCAATAGACATGCTGAAACACTTCTTACTTAAAAATGACACAAACTTACCTCAGAGTCTCTTGATCCAAGCAGACTTCTGTCATTAATATTAGATGATCCGATGAAGGAAATGCGATCATCTATGATCATCACTTTGCTGTGCACATAAACCTGGTAAATACATACAACGA
The DNA here is from genome assembly GCF_963583255.1 of Pyrus communis. Lineage (NCBI taxonomy): Eukaryota > Viridiplantae > Streptophyta > Magnoliopsida > Rosales > Rosaceae > Pyrus > Pyrus communis. The sequence continues at coordinate 3,221,704 of NC_084811.1, read as the reverse complement.
GCGGAATTCAGCAATTAATTGAGAACAAAAGCATTTAAGCATATATGATATGTAATGCATAAAATTACCTGACTTGTGGCCACAGGGCCACCTTCGAAAAGTCTGCCATATGTCCTCAGACCGTAGAAAGAAATGTAATCATGTGTCTTAGTACCAAGCTTAACTTTAAGCTTATGCAGTATTGAGTGTTTTTCCCAGCTAATTGTCCGGTACTGCCAATGCATTATAGCTCTAACAGTAGCTGCACCACCATCGTCCACACCACCCTAATATATGCACCCGTGATAATAAGCAAGGTAAAACAATGTCGCTGAAAGTTCACAGAAAAATGTCATGCACTATCATATTAAGAAAATGAACCAATAATTGGTACCTGAAAGCCGGGTAATAGTGGTATGACAACAATAACTCTAAAACACTTTTGTTCTTTGTGTGCTAGCACAATACGACTGTACAATGATTCTAGGACACGATTCTGTATAATGTCATCCCCTGAAAGACCTGATATAAAAAATTGATTCTGGAAGCAAACAGAATGGAAAATAGCAAAATGATCAGTATATGTAAGAACCGAAAATCAGTACTTTGAACAGATAAGTGAGGATGGTGGGGGACCTCAATATACACAAAATGTTCTGCCTTCTCAATGAGAGAACAATGAGCACTATGTATGCTTTCTTCCGTTTGACTAGACCCAGCAGACCACTGGCTCACACTTCTTACAACCTACACATTACGTATTTATTAGATAGAAGAACTATATTAATACCTAGCAAATCATGAAATCTAAAACTTAAATTTTGGGTATCCAAGAGGCATTGCTAACCTGAATTTCGCATGCAGTACGAGGACCTATTTGTCCAAAATCATCAGCAGCGACAGCATGATCGCCATTGTCTGAACTTTCTGACCATTCATTTGGAGTTGTTGAGCCAGACTGTGTCACCGTGTTTAAATTTGCTTCACTTTTAAGATCCCTAGAATGAAGGTCATCCATGAAACCTTTCGTCTGTGTATCTGAGACTAAACCATCAGTTGGCTGGTTGAGAAGATTCTGATTCAGGTGCATGGCGCTTAACTTTTGGTCTAAAACAGGAGCATCTAAACGATCCGCTTCTTGAGGCAAAAGCAATGGAATATCTTGCACCGGTGATGGTGAGGAAAAGTTCTCTCTGTTGGTCCCATTCTGGTTGTCTTCTTTGTTTTTCTTCGCAATGTCTTTCTCTCTAGTTCTTCCCATGTAAAGCGGAAGGACCATGTGGTGGCGAGGCATAAGTAGCGGAATTGTCTGTTCATTTGGAGCTTTGTTTCTCTAGAAAATGGTTCATCAAGTTAGCAAATTTACTATATTGAAAAAGAAATGCATCAGCATTACCAGCAGTACCACAAAATCAACCTTAGCATGGTTCCAGCGCTGAACAAAGTGCCTTGCAATGTCAAGACAGGGTGGTCCCCAAAGAGCACAGTGGACATCATGCCAAGGCATACGCGGATACTTTTCACGCTCTAATTCATCTTTAATTGCGTCTTCCCAAGAATTTGGTTCGGATTCTCTACCCCACCACAAAAATGCAAAGTTAAACGGCTATTTCTTTCTAAATGCTCATATCAAAATACTAGATATTTTTAGCACAAAATTTCCTGGAGGAATATGGGTGAGTCGTATGAAGCAACAATGAAAATTTGATCTCCTTTGGTCTAGGAAACTATACTGATGATTTTTCGACAGAGATACCTCGGGTTATAATAGTCCTTTCCAGGCCATATATGAGGAGGGCAGTCGCCCACTTTATGTTCAACCGTGTCATAGCGGCCAAAGCACAAATCTAATCCTCCAATGTAGCAAATCTGGTAATCAACAATGACAATTTTTTCATGATGTGACCTGTACGTGTCGTTTTCATAAATAATTTATGGAGAATCATCATCAAAGCAAACCAAAACCAAGTTAAAAAAATAAACTTGGAGAATTCTTTCGATTCAATCTTCATATCAGATAAAAATAACTAGGATTGATGTGCATACCATAAATAAATTCCTGTGGGAAAACGGTCAGGATGGCGCAATACTCTCACATTCTCATGAATGTTCGAAAGCAATTTCTTGCTGTATGAACTGTTGATCTTTAAAGCAATAGAAACCTCCTTGTAGAGAAGAATGTAAATCTGCATACAAAATTAACAATGGAGTTTATCATCCGGAAGTTAAGAATCCAGAAATAGATGTCAAACAATAAATACCAACAACGAGAGAAAATTATTTGCACCTGAACACCTTGCTTAGCCTTTTCTTCTAGTAATGCATCAAGCCGGGAAGACGAATTGCTATGAAAAGGACGTCTTAGATACAGTTCAGGGCAAAGCCACCAGCCAGTAATGAATATCTGGAAGCAAACATTTAGTGGTTGAGTCCTATAATCACTAGAAATAGACTTTAACTAGCGTAAACATGGCGAGAAACAAACCTCTGATTTTGCACCTTCGATAGATGAAGCAATAGCTTCAAATGCTGCCTCGCCATCTACAAACCATTGGGCTTGACTTCCGTCATCAGTCAAACCCCTTGGAGGAGCAAAGGAACCAAACCGATGAGGATGACACCAACCCTCATGAGGCCTTGAAACAGCATCATTGATTGCGGTAACCCATTCTTTAACTTTAGCATTGCTAGTGGCTCTTAACCTTAAGCTTTGATTTCCACAAGCAACCTTTTGAGATTAACAAACCAATGTGGTCGGTCGTGAGAATTGAATAGAATTATACAGCAGCTGTTGTAAGTATAATAAAACAAGAGCTCACCCTAAATGTATAACGTAGAGGATTACGCTCCTTTATTTGATTAGCCAAATATATTTGAGACCGTCCATCTCCATTGGAAGCTGGCAATACATTGAAAACAATAATATCTAGAAGTTTGGTGTCAAAAGGATCCTCCAGTAAGGCCAGGAACCCGGGTTTTAAAACTGCCCACACCTGCAGTTGGATAAAACCAACACGATAAACAAATGTGGTTCTCTAGAAAGAAAGAAATAATAGACAAATTGTAGGAAAATATAATTTGATTTTGCTGTAAAAAAACAAGCAAAGAAAGAAGTTTATTGACGAAACCTTTTGCCAGTTGTTGCTGCAACAATCAAGACAAAAGTACGCGCAAGATTTCAAATCAGAATTAGCCCCGGTACATTTTGGTAGATGTTTCACCATTACATAACCTTCTTTCAACTTCGGTCCATGCTCCTGTAAAAAGGAGAGCTTCGAGACCTCCAAGAATTTGCAGACCTACAATTTGAAACCCCTTCGTATAACAAACGTGAAAATGAGTACCACCAAATTGCAGCACTAATAGAAATGGAGCGTACCTCTCGAGAATTTACCATATCCATGTTTCCCAAAAAATGGTTCAAATAGCCCTGCATTGCCACCTTTGCTCTGTCTGAAATGGACTGCTGGTGTCCTAATGCTGGACGGAGGATAGGCAAAACAGCACGGGATGGAACATATCTGAAGAACAACCAGGTTTAGAAAATCATAATTACTATTAAGGCCTAACTTGTGCCCAAGCACAGAAGAGAAAAGTGGATACGAAGTCAGAAATCACTTGTTTTTAACACTTTCGTCGTGATGTAAAGGAACAGCCCCATCATCTGGTTCATCATCGTCTTGCACTACCGCTGTCTGGTCAACTATTCCTATGCTATGTAGCCATTCTTTAACCTTTCGTGCAAGGTTCCCATGAAAATTATACGAAGATCAGCCCAAATGTATATGAGAAAAATCCTCTACACATAAATTTTACAAATAATAAAGAACTGCATTGACATATCATATGGATTAGCAAACCTGCTCTTGCTTCTCATGAAACTCCTCAATTATCGCACGCTTCTTCAAAGCATAATGCAAGTACAGAACTTGTGACGCTTTCTTCAGCAACCGCCACTTGAACTGTTCAAGGAGGAATTTAAAACAAATATTTTAGCATGCCATGACAACATTTTCAAACCATATGACAACTAAAGAGCTTGCAAATTGTCAGATCAGGCAGCAGTGCGCAAAAAGATTATCCCAAATCTTGAACAAATGTATCCAAAAACTACGGGTAGTAATTTTCACAATCCCGTTTTCTCCTCTACACTCTTTCCCTTGATTCTCATTTAATTTATTCAATCCAAAAACTAGAAAAACGGAAAAAGTGCATGGCTAGAGAAAACGGGAGCTTGTAATTCACTTCCCAAACTATATATGACACACACAAAAAAAATACTTGGTGGATGAACAATTTCAATCTCAAAAACTAATATTTATTTATTTTTCCTAAAAACTTGAAATTTTGAATGACGAAAAAACATCCTTAAAAAAAATTATATAGAGAGAGAGCTTGCCTGTTTGTACTGAAACTCAATGGTGTAAGACAGAAGCATGGGGCTAATATCTCCGGTATCGGGCCGCGAAACTGACACAATGGTGGCCACCGGCAGCTCGTCGAAAATCGGCGTGAACGTGAAAGGCCCCACGTTCATATTCACTGCATCGGACTTAACAGAACCGTTGGCAAGGAGCTTCCGCGACGACATCCGACAGTTCTTGCTTTCGGAATTTTTGAGAAAAACCCAGACCAAAGATTGATACTTCTGGAATTCTTAAGAAAAACCCAGATGAAATAAATTAAGAAACAAGAGCTTGATGGTCAAATGCAGCGGTTTTTATTGTTTACAGAACTCCCGGGAAATTCAGGAACGCGGGCTTTGGGTTTGGGTGAACGTGAACCCAGGGGTTTTTCATGATGTTTGGTTAGTAGAATGACACGTGTTCATTCTTCGACTTGGATTCGTCTATTATTCCACGTGGTTCTAGCTAAAGTAGGTAGTATGCAAGTTTGGGTGACCTCGGTTGCCACAAAAAGAGTTGGAATTAATATTTTCTCTAATGAGAAATAAAAAATTAGCCAAACTAATTGGAGTTTTTTAGTTGATATATTATATATATGGGTCTGATATTTGTATTTCATGATTATGGCAATGGCTGCTTGCCACGTTGTCCAAAATAACCTTCTAATTTTGTTTGTTTCATTGTAACTCTTCACTTAAGAAACCAAAATTCAGATTATACTCTCCTCCATAGTTTTCTTTTCCTTTCTAATTTACTATAATTATGAGGGAGAGAGAGAGTTCGAAACTATTACAGTAATTTAAGGAAATGAGGAATTTCGAACCGGGACGCTTATAAATAAAAATTCAACATTCTATCTACTAGGATACTGGATCACATGCAATCAAAGTTCAACCTAAATTTAGCTTATAAACTTACCTTTTTTCATCAACAATTATTTTTAGGAGTGGATACAATTCAAATTGGATTGGTCAAGTTTAATTATTAATACGGTTACAATTCAACATTTTTATCTAGTTATTAGCCAACGAAATACTAGACATAAAATAAAATAAATATAAATTGATCACAATTTAGACCAATTTGGAAAAGCTCAAAACCACAACCAAACCAACTCATTACCGTCTGTTTTGGCCGGTGCGGCTCTAATAGATGTCTGCCCCCATGAGATTTGAACTCAAAATCTAAACATTAGTTAAAAGAACTCTATATAGAAGCCAATTTTCATCAAAATAACTTGAGGGCATTTTGTAAATGAACATATGATGTCATTAGGGTTCATGCACTAAGAGTGGCGGTTGCATACGCCATATCCCAATAGAGGATCACTAGAAAAAGAATATTCAAATGTATGTGCTTACATCTGAGAATATGCCGAAAAGAGATATGTAGTGGGTTATCTAAAATTCTTAATTACGTATAATCAAGGTAATTAGTAAAATAAGGCATGCAGATTGTTGTTGGAGATTCTATTATTCCACCCAATAAAGGAATAATACTCTTAGGAAGAAGATTACTATTTGTTAATATTTTGTGACCAACAATCTGTCGTGCACGGCTAGATTGTGCAGTTTATGCGACAAGTCACAAAGATAAAATTCAATTTTTGGTTTAATAATTGCGTGATGGTTGCATAATTGACACTTCTTAATTTTATGTATATTTTTTTGGTCGATGACGCATACAGGGTTATAACCTTATAACCTAATAAGCAAGATGAAAACAATGTATGACCTAATATTTAGGCACAAGCTCGTGCGATTTGTATGGATAAAAGTAGAAGCTCATTTTGATGTTTTTGAGCTCATTTAGAAGTATTTTTAAAATAACTGAAAACTCTTTTGGTGAAATTGATTTTGAGTTTAGAAGAAGCACTAGATATGTGCTTCTTGCAGGAAGCACTTCAAGTGTTTTTTTAGAACCCTTTTGGATTCCAAATTCTTGTTGTCCACAATCACTGAAGGTTTCTCTACCAACATAAGTTGACAAGCAATGGTATCGGCCACTATCTAGCGCGTTTTGCTCTTCACTATGACAATTTTGTAGATGGCTTGAGGCACCGGTTCTCATTGCCGACCTCTTGCTAGAAGATTGTTAGGTAAATTACACAAAACTACCTCAATTGTGGGTCGAACGACACTCTGATACCTCATCTTTTAAAATTGACAATATCATACCTCATCTTACGAATTTGTGCCAATGTCTGACCTCCATTAGTTTTTCTGTTAATTTCTCTGTTAAGTGCTGACATGGCTAGAGACGGGGTCCACTCACTAATCCAACTGGATTAAAAAATAATTAAATATATTTTTAATAATTAAATATTAAAAAATTAAAAATTAAATTATTTTTTTATATAAAATTGTGGGACCTCTCTCTCTCCTCTCCCTCATCTCTCTCTTCTCCCTTTATGCGCACCTACATCCCCAAAACCCAGAAACCTTCCCACCCGTCCCTCCCCCCCCCCCAACCTTCATCCACCACCCTCTATCCTCTCTCTCTCTCGCCTCTTTCTCTTCTCTCTCTCCGACACCTGCATCCCTAAAATCCTAAAACCCGAAAACCTTTCCCACCCGTCCCCCCCCCCCCCCCAAACCTTCCTCCACCACCATCTCTCTCCTCTTTCTTATGTGCAGCGTCGTCGGCCACAACGATGTTGTTGGTGGGGCACAACCCATCGTGGGTGCTGGAGAAGGCTCCGAGGATGACACTGGAGCCGAAATCGACCCTCGACTTGAGCAGAAAAGTTAAAATAAAAAAAAAACAATTCGTCTTCCCCACCCATCGATCCTCCATGTCGGGCCCCACCGAATCAGGCCCTGCATCCTCATCGCCTCGCCGATCTTGTCCTAGGCCCGACGGACCCGCTGCAAAAAAAAAAAAAAAAAACAAAAACAAAATCTAGGTTTTTTTTTTATCCAAATTTTTTTAAATAAAAAGGTGAAGAATGGACGAAGGAAAAAGGTGAAGAATGGATGAAGGTGAAGGTGAAGGTGAGGAGAGATAGGAGAGAGATTGGATGTGTGAGAGATAGGAGAGAGATAGAGAGATGGAACGCAGGGGAGAAAGGGAAGAAAGGGAGAGATGGGTTCGGATTAGGAAGAAAAAAGGAAAGAAAGGGAGAGAATTATTGGGGGTGGGTCCCACATGTTTTAAAATAAAAATATTAAAATAATTTATTTTTAATTTATTAATCATTTATGAATATTTAATTAATATTTTTATCCACTTGGCTAGGAAGTGGGTCCGGTCTCAAGCCATGTCAGCATTTAACAAAAAAATTAACAGAAAAACTAACGGAGGTCTGACATTGTCACAAATTCGTAAGATGAGGTATGACATTGTCAATTTTAAAATATGAGGTATCAAAGTGTCGTTCGACCCATAATTGAGGTAGTTTTGTGTAATTTACCCAAGATTGTTTGAGCTACCTCCTTCCATTGCTGAAGGTCTTTTGTAATGCCTTTGATTTCTAATGAAGTTATCATTTCGTTAAAAAAAACCACAAAGATTAGGCACGAGATTTTTAGTTAAGTTGGTTAAGAATGTTCTTTTATTGGACTCAAGGTTTTAAGTTCGAATCATTCTCCTCCAATATCGGTTGTATGAAAAAGTTATAAGTATTGGACAATTTGAACCAACTTACATAATAATGAAAGACTCTATTTTGATAGGGGTAGTAGCACTTAAGTTTTTTCAAGACTCCCCTTGTATTCCGTAAATTTCAATTAAGAAAAATTCCTCCTGTCTTATGGAGGCAAAGACGGAGCCGCCCTTAGTTTAGGGTGCGCTCCGACCAGTGTAAATTTGGGTAATTCTCATGGATTGAGATCCACTTTGAATCTCTATGTCTGGAGCTCGTGGCTCCTATTAGTCAATCTCACTGACCCACTTCACAAAACTTAAAAAACTTGAACGGCTCGAATCTCTCTCTCCCTCTCTTGAGCAGTTTAGATTTATCGATCCGTGGACTCCGAATGCAAAGAACTAGATTGAACTCTCATTCCAACTCTCATGAAGTTCATCCATTTAGTAAAATTAACCCACCACACTCGAAGTAAAAATTGGTCAACTCCAACTTAACAACACACTCAGTCACATAATAGTTGAAAAAGAACAACACATCACTCACCTGCATATATGATTGAGTTGTCGTGGAAAGAAAATGTATCACACCAATAACAACAACAACAAAGCCTTTTCCCACTAAGTGGGGTCGGCTATATGAATCTTAGAACGCCATTGAGCTCGTTATGTGTCATGTCCTCCGTTAGATTCAAGTACTCTAAGTCTTTTCTTAGAGTCTCTTCCAAATTCTTCCTCTACTCCTTCAGCCCTGGACCTCTGTGCCGTAGTCGCATCTTCTAAAATGAGCGTCAGTAGGCCTTCGTTGCACATGTCCAAACCACCGTAACCAATTTTCTCTCATCTTTCCTTCAATTTCGGCTGCTCCTACTTTACCTCGAATATCCTCATTCCTAATCTTATCCTTTCTCATGTGCCCACACATTCAATGAAGCATCATCATCTCCGCTACACCTATTTTATGTACGTGTTGATGTTTCACCGCCCAACATTTCGTTCCATACAGCATTGTCGGCCTTTATTGCCGTCCTATAAAATTTTGCATTGAGCTTCAGTGGCATATGATGGTCACACAACACTCCGGATGCACTCTTCCACATCATCCATCCAGCTTGTATTCTATGGTTGAGGTCTCCATCTAATTCTCTGTTCTTTTGCAAGATAGATCCTAGATAGCGAAAACAGTCGCTCTTTGGTACTTCCTGGTCTCCGATCCTCACCCCTAACTCATTTAAGCCTCCATTTCACTGAACTTGCACTCCATATATTATGTCTTTGATCAACTCAGGCAACAACCTTTAGATTCCAACACTTCTCTCCAAAGGTTAAGCTTCACATTTACCCCTTCCTAAGTTTCATCTATCAACACTATATCGTCTGCGAAAAGCATACACCAAGAAATATCATCTTGAATATGTCCCGTTAACTCATTAATTACCAATGCAAAAAGGTAAGGACTTAAAGATGAGATGTAACCCTATAGTTATGGGGAAGCTTTCTGTTTGTCCTTCATGAGTTCTTACGGCAGTCTTTGCTCCATCATACATATCCTTTATAGCTTGGATATATGCTTTTCGAACTCCTTTCTTCTCTAAAATCCTCCAAAGAATGTTTCTTGGGACCCTATCATACGCTTTTTCCAAATATAAAGACCATGTGTAAATCCTTTTTCATATCTCTATATGTTTCTATCAATCTTCGTAAGAGATAGATTGCCTCCATGGTTGAGTGTCTTGGCATGAATCCAAATTGGTTGTCCGAGACCCATGTCTCTTGCCTCAGTCTATGCTCAATGACCCTCTCCCAGAGCTTCATTGTATGACTTGTTAGCTTAATACCTCTATAGTTCATGCAATTTTGTACGTCGCCCTTATTCTTATAGATAGGCACCAAAGTACTCTTTCGCCACTAATTTGGCATCTTCTTCGTTTTTAGAATCCTATTGAAAATGTATGTGAGCCATGCTATACCCATCTCTCCCAAGACTTTCCACACTTCGATCGGTATATCATCTGGGCCTACTACTTTTCTATGCTTCATTTTCTTCAAAGCTACAACCACTTCTTCCTTCCCAATTTGGCGGTAAAAGGAGTAGTTTCTACACTCTTCTGTGTTACTCAACTCCCCCAAAATTTCTAATTTCTTCTAGGAGAAGCTATGTGTTCAGAATATGTGTAGTACTACAGCCATATTTAGATTATCGCTGTGTGGAAGATTGACAAAGCTTGGAGCGACATGCTTCATCAACTCGTCCAATTTCGACAAAGACAGTGAACTTTGGCAAGAGAAGCCATACAATCATCGGATCTGGCACAGACAAGGAAATTAGACTTATGCTTTGAGACTGTTTCTTAACAGAGTACATATGGAAACTACTTTGAATTGAACATCTAACCTTTGTCCACAAGGAGACTGGGATGCGGCAACGATATGAAGTTTGTCACCATCAGCTTTGTTCTGCAAAGGTGAAGAACAGCTAGCCAGAAATCACACATACGTACTTAGTTTCATGCATTCGTACTTAGTTTTAAGCACTAAGTTCAGTAATTAGTTTAACACATACGTAATTAGTTTTCAGCTAGTAATTTCTCAAGAACAGTTCTAAATCAAAAGCGTCGGATTTCCAAACTAGGGTTCTTCCAACGATGGACTCAAGAACTTCTAATAAGAACCTTCCTTTTTAAACTCTTATTTCTTCCGCTAGTATTTTCTGCAAATGGTTTTGTTTCTGTGGCTCTAGAATTATAAGGGACGTAAAAGCACATGATATTTCAGATTACAAGATTAATGGAGATGCGTTTTCCCCCGTCACACTCAAATTCAGTTGACGTATAATGTCAAGTGTAAATTTTTGTTCACATAAACATTACATTATTGAATCGAAACGCTACATAAAGGTAAATCTGTTGCTCTCTGCAACTTGAGCACGGGTTTATAATGTTGACTAGAACTAAATATATGTTGCTTGTCATGATGTCTACCTGACTTTTAAAAAGAAAATATTGTCATGTTAACGATATCACCTGATGACCCTCTTCGGTACAAAATGTAGCAGTATAAATTATATGGCTTCCCCTCCAGGTAATGTTACACCTATTTGAGAGATGAACTTGGATCGCTTGCCTGAAGACTGCTTCGGGCACAGTATATCATTCACATCTCCGGGAGATGCATATCGTTTCTCGTAGTTTCATCGTCGTTTCGTTCCACGGCCGATATGATAGTGTGTAGCAGAAAGTTTTGCCATCAGACCACAAAAAATTCTATCCAGATTAGTGCGTCCCATAGCTTATTCATCTAGCAAAGATTATTTTATGAAGTTATGCAGTCCAAGCCTAATAGATGATGGTGATAAGGTAAATTTTAGGTAAAATAATGGATCAATCAATAGTTTTTTTGGAATTTTGCTTGGCTTAAAATGTAGGCGTCATCATTAAAAAATTATCACGTATAAATGTAATGTTCTTTTGTCAATACAGTGTAGTAATATTAGATGCTTAAACTGTTATGTGACAGTGTAACACTTATATATGGTGAATAACTTGACTATTGTTGCATTTGCAGCTTTTGGCAACAAGTTAATTAGGAGATGATGCATGGAAGATACACCAAAAGGTTGCTTTTGCATTGACAGGCGGGGGATCAAATATGAATTTAATTTGTTTAGTCATTAAAATTCATATTTGTCCTACCGCATGTGGATGCATTAGCATCTTTAAGAGCGAAACTCATTAAATTGAGAATGTCATTGTGACAGTATCTTATGTGTAGGTATATGTCGCTCTCGGCTTAGGGGTTTTCTATTACATATGTATAATAATTGTTTGATTTTGATTGATGTCAAGTAATTACTTTCTGAATGATGAACAGCACAAATGTTCTTCATAGAGAAATCAACAGGTAAAAAATGCTACATGTTAAGTGCAAGGGACCTTTCCATTGCATGAGGCTGCCATCCTCTATACTGGAGACCTCGTCTTGAATTAAGGTTTTCATTCTTTGATTAACCCTAATATACTTTCATTAAAAACAATTTTGTGACCCTAATCATATATCATCTTTAATTAAAGTATATAACCCCAATTTTGTAAGTGTGTGACTTTACTTCTTGCGCTTTCATTCTGTGTCCAAAGTTATTCCTTTTCGTCAAGTTGGTCATGAAAATTGTGAACTTACTTGGCTTATTTGGAACTAGAGCAAAAAAATCGACATTTTCTTTGTTTTAGCTTTAGTTCCACAATAGCCAAGCTAACGATTTTCCTGACTAACTTAACAAAACAAGTTAACTTGATACAAAGAGTAAAAGCAAATGAGAAAAGTCACACAGTTACAAGTTCATAAGAAAAATTGAGATTTTCATCGAAACGCATGGCACAACAAATACTCAAACGCTATCACCGAAAACGTCTATGGGGCCTATCTTATTATAAAGTTAGCCAATTGTGCATATGGGTTAGACACTTTGCCTTTTGAGGTTTCACTTGAAGTTGGTAATTTCAAATCACAAGGTACGATTTACTTGAGCAAACACGATGATCAAAGTAGGAAGCAAGCCTCATCAGAACATGAACATTTTCCGAAGAAGATAAGAACTTCGAGATCAAGGATTGTAGACGGAGGAGATCGCGGCGGAGGTCTCTGTGAGCGGGAAGATGGGTGTGATGAAAAGGATGCAACGATGAGCCTAAGAGAAGTGAAGGGTGTGCACCTTAAAGTTGCTCTATTTAAGATTTTATTCATTTCTGAAAGCAATTTTTAAGTCCGAAGTTCCAAACTATACAGTATAATAAGCAGACCTAGCAAATAACTCGTATTTGTGGTGCTTGCATTTTTCGTGTCAGGTTTATTATTTTAATAGGTTGTATTGTGTCAAATTCGTTATTTTAACAATTTCTTAGTTGGTGATTTGATAACGACTTGATACGTTAAGGAGTTTTGTCATTTCGAGCCGAATTGACGGTCATACAAGAAATTATCATGTCTTATAACTAGGTATGACAAACAATATCTTATTGCGTTTAGTAAGTGATTCTATAACAACCTAAATCATTAACGAGTTCTTAATAGGTAACAATAACGACTCTGCTAGTTAACAGGTTGACGAAACTTGTTATTTTTATATCCTTTCGTGTCAGATCAACGAATCGTAAAAAAAATTGTCAAGCCTAATTATAAGGGATCAAACTCCTAAAGAAAGAACAAAAACGGAACAAAATATCAACTAACCTAATTCTCATCCACTAGTAAAATTTTAAACTGGATCCCCTAATTTGACCAATTTGGTTGTCACCGTTATAAAATGTCACATATTTGGCTTTGATATTTCCATTTTTCTAGTACCAGAATATGATTCTCCTCCTTTTTCATTTCATTACTTTCATTTTTTCAAAGAAAGTATCTGTTTAAGCTCCATATTATTTGTTTTGAATTAGCCTAATCTCCTCCAACCTCAATGCGCAGACGTCAAATTTCTGTTGGTCGAGTGATAAATAAACGAGGTTTAATCATCCAAAAAGAAATTAACAACAAAACAGAGAATTACCTCCTAAAAGAACATGAACTAAAAACAAAACAACATATAAACATCAAATTATTTTTCCTTTCGAGAAAAAAAAAAGAAAAATTGAGAATATTAAATTCTGGGCTCAGATAATATGTGAATCTAATTTATTCCCGGACCACAAAAGGTCTCGTAATGAGCTGGGACACACAGTGATCATCATTGCAAAAATATAACAAATAACTATAAACAAAAACACCATAAGTTTATCAAAACAAATGAAAACTAAAAAAAAAGAAAAAGAATATATATAATCAAATAAATAATTAAAATTAAAATTGTTTTCTGGGCTCAGATTTGTATGGATAACATTCTACTCCCTGACCACAAAAGGTCTCATAGAGCTGGGATTATCATAGATCATCACTGCACAAAATATAATTAAAATAATAAATAAATAGAAACAAAGATAAACCCATATCAGAAAATCAATGGAGATCGGAGAAGAAATGGTTGAAAGAAAAACGCGGCAGGGTTTTGTTGGAAGCGGAGGAGGAGAGTATGCGACGGCCACAGGCGAACTGGAGATAAGAGGGTAGGGTTTTAGCCATTTTATAAGAAAGCAGATCATGGTTTTTCTCATTTCCGATTGTGACCCTGGAGATTGCTTGAATTACAAATTTGATTTGGGCTGTTGACAACAACTTGGCCCATAATCAGAAGCCCATTCTGGTATTCTTGATATGAGAATGTATGTACCCAATCTTGCACACGGTTGCAATTATTTCCCAAAACATGCCATTCCATGCACGTAGGATGCAACAGTTTCAAAACAAAAATGTTACTCTTACTATGTATTTGTACTATCTATTTATAGAAATGAGAAACACATGTATTGGTGAACTATACCTTTATTAGACAGATTATACAAATATGTGATAGATGTAAGGTTCTAAAAGACGTTAGTTTGCTAGTTGGGTTGCAGGCTGGAGCCTAGCGTCTAAACAGCTAAGCGTTGATACTTGAAATAAAAACAATTTCATCATAAACTACAAATAGAATAACATATATATTATGAAGTATTGGAACATAGTGAAAACATAGAGAACAATCATATAATGTGTGTTCATTTAAGTTTACAACAAGTCGCTTACAATTTATTGAAAAAAATAAAATGCAAGATGAAAGTTATTTATTTTCTGTCTAAGTGAGTTGCAACCTAGGTAGGTGCATAGGCAGGTCTGGGCGAGCGTCTCAACAGATCTAGGCACCATTTCTTAATTTTCAAACGCCTATACATTAATTAGGACGGTGGCCAGCCACCTAGCGCTTAGGCAGGGATTTTTAAAACAGTTGTAGCATTACTCCTTTCAATTTGAAGGATGATTTTAAGATAAGATCTAAATTGTTGTTTTTTATTTTGAAGTGTTATTTATCCTCACTCGAATGAGTTTGCTAAAGAGTTATTGGCAAATCACTTCCAAGATACAAAAAAGTATAAAATATTCGATTAGCAAATTATATTCCTTATAATTAACTAGAAATAAATTGTATGAAGGTGGTGGAGAGAGAAGAGAGCAAGGAAATTATGTTAACAACAAATTTCTGAATGAATTTTCTCTTCTGCCATGTTATTAATATATAAAGAGAATTGCACCCGTTCAAGTTAATTGAAAATACATCACTTTTAAAGTCATATTAGTTCAAAGAAATCATGTCTGTTTGAACATATACAATGCATTATTCAAAAGACATTTCAATGGGCATACCTAACGCAGAGAACTAAATATCCAAAGATGATATTTGTTCAAAATGAATCATGTCTTTTCCCCAAATAGGAAAAAGGTGCAGTGTTTAATTTCAAAGAGAGATTATTGTCGGTTTAATTACCCATTTGCCTGTTCTCTGCCAAAATGACGCATAAATATATATATTTATATATAAGCCTTTAAAGAAAGGAATCATCAATTTAAAAAAAAAATAGAAATTAATTATAGAGTTCACAATACATCAAACTTTAATAATCCGAATCATCTATTTTTTAAGTTATACCTTATAGATCATTCTTGCAAAATATTAGCCAAATCAGAAATATTTAAGACATCTAATTGGGTTAAAAAAATTATGAATACTTTGTTACATAATAAACAATGAAATTTTATTTTGATAATTAAATAGGCAAATGGCTTCGGATTGAATTGAACTTTTGTAAGGATAATCTATGAATTGAGAATTACAAAATAAATGGTTTGGATCGTTAAAGTTTGATATGGAGTGAGCCCCACATCTAATCTCTAGTTTTTGAAAAACAAAAAATAAGAATCCCTTTGCATAAAAGGTCTGTGTGTGTGTACATATATTATATTCAACAATCATTCCCTATTTTAAGAATATATAGAAAATGATACAACAACAATTTTTTCTCTATAATTATCATAAGCATACGCATATAATCATGAGTTTGCTTAGTCGACTTCTTTTTTTTCTTTTCTTATTTCATACATCGGCGAATCGAGAAAAGGTTTCGAAGTAAACATAAGTGAGCTTGACTTCCAATGGATCTCCCGGTAGCAAATTTTTTTTGCATCTTTTGAATTAAACCTTTAACTAGTGTAAGTAATTCAAAGCTATAACGAATGAATGGTAACCTAAGTTTAAATCATCTATTCTAATGTTAAAACCGAAATCACTACACACATAACTATGTCTTATTTCTTTAAAGAAATTTCTGAATTAATTAAGCACTATTATGGCTTTGTGTTTCATCATGCTTTCATGAACATTTACAAGAGAAAACCCAACTCTTGGTAGAAGCGACACTACTTCTTATGTTCATATAAATGAGGTTCCTTCCCATGTCCCAACTACCACAGACAACTACAACTAACCTCATTAAGAGATAAAAATCAACCTCCTAAACGTAGTAGTCTTGCACTGATCATCCTGGAATGAGCTATATATTAATTTTCAGTTCTTTCACAACCACTTATCAAGTACTTGTTATTACTCATTAAACTTTTAAACTAGTGATGTTCTAGACAAAGTCGGGTTACCATTATTGGTGGCTAATTTTCAGTAAAGAGTTTTATCCCCATACCACTAGATGTACTAGTTACAAAAGCTCTTAAAAGTGCTTTCGTTAATCGATCCGTCAAGTTATTACTTGATTTAATAATATTAATAACTCCATTAGTGTTTATTTGCTTGACATATTCATGCCTCAAGCTAATATGTCTAGACTTTTCATTGTATACATTATTGTATCCTTTAGACAAAGTAGTCTCACTATCACAGTATAAAGAAATGGATGACATTGGTTGTGGCCACAACTCTATTTCCAATAATAAATTTCTAATCCATTCCTCTTTTTTACCTACTACTACTAATGCTATAAATTCATATTCTTTTTCGAAGCCCAAGAAATTGCTCCTCCGTCAATTGTAAAAATCCACCCTGATGTAGACTGATTATCATTAACACTTGTTATCCAACTTGCATCTGAATATCCTTCAAGTATTGCTGAAAACTCGGAGTGAGTTAAACTCAAGTTAATAATTCTTTTAAGATAACCAGAAATTGTATGAATGTGATGGAGAGAGAAGAGAGAGCAAGGAAATTGTGTAGACAACAAATTTTTGAATGAATTTTCTCTTCTGCCATGTTATAAATATATAGAGAAAATTGCACATGTTCAAGTTAATCGAACATACATAATTTTTGAAGTCATATTAATTCAAAGAGGTCATGTTTGTTTGAACATATACAATGCATTATCCAAAAGGCATTTCAATGGGTTTACCTGATGCAGAGAACCACATATCCAAAGAGGATATTTATTCACGAATTCAAATCATAGGGATTCGTGAATCATGTCCGTTCATCGTACATTGTGCAGTCAGAAATTATTTTAATTTTTTTTATTTAAAATGAAACACAAACAGTACCTGACAAAAAATGACCGCACGATATACGATAAATAGACACGATTCACAGATCCTCATAATCTTCATAAAGAGGATCCGAAAAAAATCCTTTGAATTTGTTCACAATGAATCGTGTCTTTTCGCCAAATAGGAAAGATGACATTTATTCACAATGAATCATGTCTTTCTTGAACCAAAAAGAAAAAAAATCATGTCCTTACGCCAAATAAAAAAAAGATGCAGTGTTTAATTTCAAAGAGAAATGATTGTTGAGTTAATAACCCAACTTCCTACTCTCTGCCAAAATGACAGCATATATACATACATATATATGCAGTGTTTGATTTCAAAGAGAAATGATTGTTGAGTTAATAACCCAACTTCCTAGTCTCTGCGAATATGACAGCATATATACATACATATATATATATATATATATATATATATATATATATATATCCAGTGTTTGATTTCAAAGAGAAATGATTGTTGAGTTAATAACCCAACTTCCCACTCTCTGCCAAAATGACAGCATACATACATACATATATATATATATATATATACATACATACATATATATATATATATATATACATATATATATATATATATATATATATATATATATATATGCAGTGTTTAATTTCAAAGAGAAATGATCGTCTTCCTACTCTCTGCCAAAAAGACAGCATACATACATACATATATATATATATATGTATATTCTTTGAAACATTCAACAAATTATGTATATCTCCAAGAACAAAAACCTTCCTCTATAAACAAGCCATTCCTACAT
Organism: Pyrus communis; assembly: GCF_963583255.1. Taxonomy (NCBI): domain Eukaryota; kingdom Viridiplantae; phylum Streptophyta; class Magnoliopsida; order Rosales; family Rosaceae; genus Pyrus; species Pyrus communis. The sequence continues at coordinate 3,203,509 of NC_084811.1, read as the reverse complement.
TCCCTTTCATTCTCACGCGTATAAATAAGAACAAAGCTTGGCTGCTTAAATATAAGCAGGAGCTCTTACTCGCACTTGACAGCAACTTAACAAGTGTTCACATTGTTAGTTCAAATTTTAATTTTACAATTTTTTTAGACACTTGTTGTTATTGAATGAGAACAGGAGCTCCTACTTGTTTTTAAACAGCCGAACTTTGCTCTATAAATAAATATCCTTCTTTTTCCCAATCACTTCCTTCCCTCCAACATTGCCAAACATGGCCTTAGCCAATTTTCTGCTGCTTCTTCTTTCACTTTCATGTTCTTCTTATGGGGTTACTTCCTACCCTTCCATTCGATCCATGGTTACGCAAACTTGCACTGATGTCGATGACCGAAACTCGTGCCTCACAAACGTGCAAGCCGAGCTCCAAAAAACGGGGCCTCAAACTCAAGATTCGGTTGCAATCCTAACTGCTGCTCTTACGCATACGCTCAATGAAACAAAAAATGCTATCCAAATCATCACAAAGTTCAACTCTTTGCCCATAATTTACAGAGAGAGTGTAGCAATTGAGGACTGCAAGGAGCTCCTAGACTACTCCGTCTCCGAGTTGGCTTGGTCTCTAGGGGAAATGATCAAAATTCGCGGCGGCGACACAAATGTTCACTACGAAGGAAACCTAAAAGCTTGGCTTAGTGCTGCCCTAAGTAACCAAGATACCTGCCTGGAGGGTTTTGAAGGAACTGACCGACGCCTCGAAAGTTTCGTTAGGGGAAGTGTGAAGCAAGTGACACAGCTCATTGGTAATGTTCTTGCCTTGTATACTCAACTACACAGCTTGCCCTCTAAGCCTCCTAGGGGTCGTGGTCCCCCGACGAATAAAAGTGCGCCAGGGGATTATTTCCCGGCTTGGATGAGTGAGGAAGATCAAGAGCTGGTTAAATCGAATCCAAAATCGGGTATGAATCATGCTGTTGTGGCAGCAGATGGGAGTGGACAGTACCGTACGATCACAGAAGCTGTCAATGAAGCTCCAAACTACAGCCCTAGCAGGTACGTTATATATGTGAAGAAGGGAATTTATAGGGAAAACATCGATATGAAGAAGAACAAAACCAATATTATGTTTGTTGGGGATGGGATTGGACAAACTATCGTAACGGGTAACCGGAGTTTCATGCAAGGATGGACTACGTTTAGAACTGCAACAGTCGGTAAGTTACATTATGCTTTTCATGTTGAGTGCACGTATTTTTCACACATAATATAGAAAATTCTAATATTATCAGACTATGAATCTGGCTACATAAAGGAATCCTCTTCGGATCCCTTCATAAATCCACCCCATCAATCAATTCGAGCCTTTGAAATTTGATCCAACGGCTACAAACAGGAGGTCCATTTAAAAGTTATAATAATTTTAGCCGTTGGATCAAATTTTAAAGGTCCAGATTGATTGATGTAGTGGATTTGATGAAGGATCCCTTGATCCCTTTCCTCCGGCTACATATTTGTTGTCTCTTCCGAGATGATTCAAATGACGTATTTTCTCATGCATGCTATGTTTCATACAGCCGTATCCGGAACGGGATTCATAGCAAGGAACATGACAATTCGCAACACAGCCGGCCCTCGAAACCAGCAAGCCGTAGCGCTAAGAGTCGACTCCGACCAGTCGGCCTTCTTCCAGTGCAGCGTGGAGGGTTACCAAGACACCCTCTACGCTCACTCCCTCCGCCAATTCTACCGTGAATGCACCATCTACGGCACCATAGACTTCATTTTTGGCAATGGAGCTGCAGTCCTCCAAAACTGCAAAATCTACACAAGGGTCCCACTCCCACAACAAAAGGTCACAGTCACTGCCCAGGGTAGAAAAAGCCCACACCAGAGCACCGGGTTTGCAATCCAGGACAGTTTTGTTCTGGCCACCCAGCCGACTTATTTGGGCAGGCCATGGAAGAAATATTCCAGAACTGTTTATATGAACACTTATATGAGTAGGTTGGTCCAGCCCAGAGGGTGGCTTGAGTGGTCTGGGGATTTTGCTTTGGGCACGTTGTGGTATGGTGAGTATAGGAATTATGGGCCGGGTGCGGCTATATTGGGTCGGGTCAAATGGCCTGGTTACCATATACTCAGGGATGCTGCTGCGGCGAGCTTCTTCACCGTTGGGAGGTTTATTGATGGGATGGCTTGGTTGCCGTCGACCGGTGTCAAGTTTACAGCGGGGTTGATTAATTAAATTAAAATATTATCATTAATATTATTAGGACAGGAACTATTATTAGTTTTTTAAAAATCTACTTGTGTTGCCGCTAAGTATTACTGTTTGGTGGTATCCATCTTCACTTGTGAGTCAGAGGTCTTAGATTCGAATTTCATGGATGACGAATTTGATACCAATTTAAGTTGCTCATTATGTGGCTTAGCCGAACTCCTCAATTCCCTTAGTGTAAAATATACCGTTGTACTAAAAATAAAAATAAAAAATCTACTTGTGTTCTTTAGAGAAATATTTATTTTTCTAAAAATAGAAGATAAAGAAAAAAATGTGTAATTTTCTGTTTTTTGGACAAAAGTAGGTCTTGTATCATTCACCTTTTACCTGATATTTTTCTGATCTTTTAATTTACATTATGACATAAATGACGTCCATGTCATTTGCTTGCCTGAAGGATTACTCTTTACGTGTAATTCGCCAAGTATTTTCGTTTTAAAGACGAGCACTTTTACTTTCAGAATTCTTATGTTCATTGATTCTCGAGTTCTTAAAAAAATAGAAATTAATAATAATTTATTCACTTAATCTTGACGCAAGAAACCACTTTTGTAGAAAATTATGTGCAAAAGAAATGTTTAGAAACACCGTCACGTGAATTTACTATTTTATTATTTAAATATAAAAGAAACTTACATACAACCGCTTGCAGACCTTTGGAATTAAGTTTTAGCTAAACTATTTGAAAATTATAATCCGGAACTGGTCAAAGCCAGCCATGCTTAATCGTGTCAATGTTAAGTTAGCCTTGCCAACAAGTACACTTGTTCTTGTTTTTGTGAAAGTAACAACATATAGCTTGGCATAGAACCTTCCTTGCGCTCCAAGCCACATCTTTTGCTATACTGTTACAACCTGATTAGAACCACCACTCAAATCTCCCTTCTCTCTTCAATTATAAATTCACATTTCTCTTACGCATTTTCCAAAAACAACAAATAGAGAAGGAAAATAGTAATTTTCGGTTCAAACATTGTTCGAAAATGGCGTACGGAGAAGATTTAGATAGGAGATCGAAGAAGCAAATCGTCATCATCAGCGTATCTGCGTTTTTATTGATGGCAATGGTGGTGGCGGTGGCAGCTGGTTTCATCATGGAAAAGGGTTTCTACAATAGTCCAGTCAGTGGCAGCAAGGGCAGCTCCCATGACAAGTCAGCCTCAATGAAAGCAATCAAAGCCATTTGCCAGCCAACCGATTACAAGCAAGAATGTCTCGACAGCCTCAGCTACGCCTCCGGAAACACCACCACTGATCCAATAGAGCTCATTGAATACGGCTTCAAGGTTGCAATGAAGCACGTAACCGATGCTGCCAAAAAATCCGACTTCTTGCGAAAGCTCGAGAAGGATCCCCGAACCTCCAATGCCCTCGACGCGTGCGAAGAGCTCATGGATTTGGCGCTTAGTGAGCTCAGGCAATCGGTTGTGCGACTTGGGTACATCGATGATTTTATAAAGTTTAATGAAATGTTGGTGGATTTGAAGGTCTGGCTTAGTGCTACAATCACTTATCAAGAAAGCTGCTTGGATGCTTTTGAGAATACTACTAGCTCTACTGATGCAGCGGAGGAGATGAAGAGTGTGTTGAATACCTCTATGCATTTGAGTAGCAATGCCCTTGCCATGGTATCTCAAGTATTTTCAGCCTTCACTGACTTGAACAACCCTGATTCTAGCCACCGCCGCCTCCTCCAATTTGATGCCTTCCCTGTTATTGGTCACAGTGAATTCGAAGACCCTAAGTTGTATGAAGGTGGAGTCAGGAAACTCCGACGCCTACTCCAATTTGATGCCTTCCCTGTTATTGGTCACGGGGAATTCGAAGATCCGAAGTGGTACGGAGGTGAAGGCAAGAAACTCCGCTGCCTCCTCCAATTTGATGCCTTCCCTGTTATTGGTCACCGGGAATTCGAAGATCCGAAGTGGTACGGAGGTGAAGGCAAGAAACTCCGCCGCCTCCTCCAATTCCACGTCTTCCCTGTTATTGGTCACGGGGAATTCGAAGATCCCAAGTGGTATGGAGGTGAAGGCAGAAAACTTCTCACAACCAGTACCAGTTCTGCTCCGAAAATTAATAAGCCCGACATCATTGTGGCAAAGGATGGAAGTGGAAGCTACAAGACCATCACTGAGGCGCTAGACCATGTCCCCAAGTATGGCAATGAAACCTTTATCATCTACATCAAGGAAGGAGTATATAATGAGCATATCCTGGTTACCAGGAGCATGACGAGCGTGATGATGATCGGAGATGGTGCAAATAAGACTAGGATCACCGGAAACAAGAACTTTGTAGATGGCATGCCCACCTACCATACTGCCACCGTTGGTAAGCATGCTTCTCGTAAATTGCCTTTAATATCCGCTTAACAGCTTACATTGACCGATTGTGAATCTTTAACATTCTCTTAACACACTTATGTCGGTGTACAAATGCTTATGTTGTCAAACTGTGAATATGTTTAATTGGACGTATGATTAATTTGGTTATTGGATGCATGCAGCTATTCAGGGAGATCATTTCATGGCAATGGACATAGGGTTTGAGAACTCTGCTGGTCCGGAGAAACATCAGGCTGTTGCATTGAGGGTGAGTGCTGACGAGGCAATCTTCTACAGGTGTTCAATGGACGGGTACCAAGACACCCTTTACACACACGCACAACGCCAATTCTACCGCGACTGCACCATCTCCGGCACCATAGATTTTGTTTTTGGTGATGCAACTGCAGTCTTCCAAAACTGCACTTTCTTGATCCGCAAGCCATTGCCAAACCAGTCTTGCATTGTGACAGCTCAAGGCAGGAAAGAACGGCGCCAGCCATCTGCAATCATCATTCAAAACAGCACAATCACCGGCGATCCTGATTACTTCCCTGTCAAGGATGAGAACAAGGCATATCTTGGCCGTCCATGGAAGGAGTATTCGAGGACAATCATCATGGACTCGTACATTGATGATGTGATTCAACCGGAAGGTTGGTTACCTTGGGAGGGTGAGTGGGGGCTTAAGACATGCTTCTACGCAGAGTCAGGCAACACAGGCCCTGCTGCTAACAAGGCAAGGCGCGTGACATGGCGTGGGATCAAGCAGATTACTGAAAATCATGCTGCAGATTTCACACCCGGTAGGTTCTTCAGGGGTGATAAGTGGATTAGGCTCTCTGGTGTTCCTTATATCCCCGGCCTGACCACTAGCAACAAATCGAAAACTGCAACTACAAGGGCTACATCCCTCTCGAAAGGCATCTGAGTTATATAATTTGATGATGTTTAAGTTGTTTTTGTTGGTACATTTGTAACGCTCGATTGCTTTTGAAACACAAGGACCATTTTGATTGCTTGAGTCAATCTCAGTGACCATTTCCGGTAAAAACTCAATTAATATACAATTCCCTTCAGATTTTATCTTTTTCATGCTTCATACTATCTAGTTAATTTCCTACGCTTCTTAGACAATGTAATTAATCTTGAGGTTTAGTGTTTAATTTTCCTTAATTGAGGGGTGATTAGGGAGTTTACTATTAAGTGATCCTCAATCGTTTGCTATCTTAAACCACATACCACAAAAACTGTTTACGTTCCCTCAATTCCTTGCCACCAACACCAAATGGATTTATGAATCGAAAACACAGTAAAAATGGCAGCCTCATGCAAGATGCCGGAAGAGATGGTGGCGCAAATCTTAGCCAGGCTGCATCCGAAATCTCTAACGTGTTTCAAGTGCGTTTGAAAGTCGTGGTATGCCCTTGTCAATCAACCCCAGTTTGTAGCCAAACACCTCCATTCGTACCATGAATTCTCCTCCTCCGCACACATCCTTTTCAAGCACACCGTGGACAAAAAAACTGAAACTACCAAGGAGGAAGTTGTGTTTTCGTTCCTCGATCTTTCTAACGATAGTGAAGCTGATTTCGATAACCTAGATTCTGTTGTTGAGGACCTGCATTTTCCGGTTTCTATGGGATTAAACATGGGGGTCAAATAATTGAACTTCCTAGTGAGCTTGATGGATCTATAGACATTATAGGCCAATGTGATGGGATTTTATGTTTGATTCTTTACACTGGCCACATTGTTCTTTATAATCCGTCGTTCAACAATTTCAGGATTCTTCCCGATGAATCAAGCCTTCAAAATTATGAATCGGCTTATGTACTTGTTAGCGTTGCATCGAGTGGTGACGAAGCGTATGGTGATCGCGTTGTCTGTCGTTCTCCTAGAGCAGAAGTGTAGGCAATGAGTTCGAATTCTTGGAGAGAAATCAAGATCGATTATTTAGAAACAGAAACTACGCAGTTTTGGCCGTATTGCTATTGGATGGCACGAGAGAAGCAAAGGAAGTTCATTTCTTACCTTGACAGACTTGAACAGGAAACCATTACGAAAGTGATCACCTTCTTTGATACGAGGGACGAGGTGTTTTTTACTGCGTTGTTTCCGGCGTGTTTTTACCGGCCATATGAAGGTGCTTATGAGACGCAGCTTGGAGCATGGAACGAATCTGTTGCTCTTTTCGGGTTTCACTGTCTTGGTTCGAGTATCAATTCTTTTCACGCTTGGGTGATGGATGATTCCAGTGACGTTCGGGGTTCTTCAACGAAACACTTGAAGAGTTGAGGCCGCAACTGGTTTGAAGAATTCACTGCTGTTTTGGTGAGCAACAAGATTCTTATGATCAATAACGACAATCCTTTAAAAGTTATAATAATTGCAACCGTTGAATCAAATTTCAATGACCCGGATCATTTGATCCTTGGGCTCAATTCCTTTGGGTCTGGAGGGGATCCGGTTTTCTTCTTTCAATTTTACTGTTAAATTCGATCTATTGTTTAGCGAGAACCATAAGCGAGATCAATCTGTACCAGCATGGCAAAAGGAGAATTTATGAAAGGGGAATCGGGATTAGAATATAATTGCATTCCTCAAATGTATCAAACAATCTTCTCTTTTGGTAATAGAGACAATTGGAGTTAACAGTGAAATAAAGTAAACACGATACCAGACACCTAGTGCCAAAGCAACTTGGATTCCAGAAATACCGTTTTTAATTGTAATCGGGTTAAACTCTAAAGCCCTTGCTGTTCCTCTTTCCTCTAGCCTTCTCAAACTTCCTTCCCTTGGACCGCACATAAGGTTTAGTGTGGCTGTGTGGTACACCAGGAGCTGGACCGAAGTGCTTCACTGCTTCACGGGAATTCTTTGGACCTCTGAGGAGAACCTGCACAGGCGGCCAAAAGAAGTTTTACTTAATAACTTGAGAAAAGAGATTAAATTTAACAGTGATACTATTGTGTGGTACGGATCAATTTAGCAGATTTTAAATTGATGCTACTCGGTGGTATAAAGAACTCATACCACGTTCTGACCCAATGGTGCTCTCAAAGCAAGCTGATCGAATGTCAAGCACTCTCCTCCTGCCTTCTCAATCCTGGCCCTTGCAGTCTCAGTGAACCTCAGTGCTGTAACCTTCAATTGAGGAACCTCATAGACCCTAATATCATCGGTCACGGTCCCCACAACCACAGCAATCTTGTTGTCCTGTATAAGATCAAAGCCTTTTTAGAACAAAAAAGAACATTAAAAATACAGATATTTCAAGAGCAGGTAACTTAAGAGTAAAAAGGAAATGACGATTCAGACTAACTAACCTTTCCTTGCATATACTCGATCAACCTTGAGAGAGAAAGTGGTGCCTTGTTGACTTTGCTCATGAACAAACGTTTGAGAATGACTGCATTGAACTTGCTTCCAGTTCTCCTGACAAGAAAACGGTATAGCTGACCAAGAACAAACCAGGAACCCAATCAGCCTACATATTCATACGTTTATATGCATAATTAAAAAGACCAAAATTTACAGAAAAATAAGGGCCATTTCATGAACCCTGCTAAACAAAATCTGGTTAACAAACTCAAACGAACAAATTTGAAAAATAGGAGCTTGTTCCCTCAGAATATTTAAAAAACTATAATCATGAAATAATCAGGATTAGCATGGTTCAAAAGCATCACAGGGAAACATTTTCTCCATAGTTGAACAACATTAAAACAGGAAGCTACAATATTTGGGATAAGAAACAAAACAAAGTTGCTTTTTCGATGTTTTGATCACAAAACAATTGAAAAACAACACCAACATTGCACGGTTTTACGAATCCAAACAATCACAGCATAACACAAGAACAAAAGGTAGCAATTTACACCAACAACAGATACATTGTTTTTGTTTTTGGTTAATCAGATTTAACGAACCGAAGTTGCGAAAGGCTCAGATGGATGTGGAATTATTTGTATTCCTTGACCACAAAAGGTCTCGTAATGAGCTGGGATACACACATATCGTCATTGCAGAAACAACAACACCCCCAAAACTATTAAAACCCAGAAATGAAAATTGGATATTAACAAAACGGAATCAACAAAATTCAAACTTTCATTTGCTGCAACCATTTCATATCGAGATACAAAATCCGATAAATACAAATACGTAGACATTTACAGAGACGCGAAATTATATACCTTGACGAGAAGCTTGAGATAGATATCATCGGACTTGGGCGCAGTGCGCTTCGTCTTCTTGCTCTTACCTCCTGCGACGAGATCGATCCCCTGTTTCGCACCACACCCACCACACCCAATGTTATTCACATATCAATACAGGTGCTAATACAAATGAAGAGAGAGAGAGAGAGAGAGAGAGAAGGGGGAAAGAGAGAGAGATACCATTGTTGCTGCTGGTGTTGAAGCTCGGTAGCTCGGGAAACCGCTTACTGAAAGCTAGGGTTTTGACAAGCTTTATAACTTTACCATTGGTGATGCTCGTGCCGGACCTGCCGGGCGGGTCTGTAGGGGAGTGATCCAAATGGAGCCCTAGCTTTCGGCCCAATTTATGTACACATATAACCCAAAATAGCCCATCATCGAGAGTGGCCCAATGAGATTTGTCGCCAAGGGTCAGAGTAGTTTTTTTTTTTTTTTTTTTTTTGTGTGTGTGTGTGTGGGGCTTTAATGTTATGCAACACTCAATGCATATTTTACTTTTAATCTTAACCATTCATTTTCTGTACCATTTAACGCTGAAGGACCTACACGTTTGGCTAGGTGAAACTATTGTTATCCATCTTGTAGCTTGGAATGTATCCCTTCCTCTTTGTGGCGTTTGAAATGTGGGTGATGGATAATGGCATTGATTACCTAAAAACTAATCGGCTCAAATCACGAGATGACATTGTAAAGCAGACTCAAAATAGTGGTTAGCGTTGTATTAACTAACTTGTTAGTACTCGGGTTGATCGAAACCAAGGTCGTTATCGATGGGAAGATCAACAAATCGAACAACAAGAATTTCATCGTCATCTCCCCCGCTCCTACAAACCCGGCATTTCTTCTTTGTTCCTTTCGTTCTTCGTTTTTTCCCTCTTCTCGTGCTATTTGCAGTAACACACTTGTACATGAACATTGATTTAAAGTAGCGAAGGCTAATGAGGAAACCAGAGAAGTAGATTCTGAAATGCTGTGATGAAACATAATATACAAATGCTCAACAAAAAACAAACCAAAACGTAGTCTAAACCGAAAACCTCTTCCCTGCACAAGCAATAACACATGCAATTACGATTTACAAATTTCATAAAAACTTTCGTGCAATAAAATTATCTGATAGTCTTCAATGTGATCCAACGCTTGAACTCTCTGATTAAGACAGGCGCTTCTCCCTTGTCAAGCTCCTCTAAAACGAAATCCAAACTCTAGCACCTGTCAAACTTGTTGTATTTCCCTAATTGAGCTGTGATAAATCTCCAAATAATCAGTTCTTTCTGGTTTTAGGAGTCTGCCCAAAGATGCACAACATAAGGACATCATGAATTCATGATTAAATATCACATACGAATATTATCATAACAAATATAAATGGCGACACAAATACCTTTTTAAGATTTGGCTTTGAACCACTCGGGGATGCTTTATGATCAACTGGTTTCAATATCTCAAAGGAACACACTAGAGCTTCATCAACGCTCAACAAAGCACCGGCATTATCAAACTCCCCGCCATAATTTGGAGCTGAAAATATTGTGACTAATCTTCGTTTTGCAAAAAACTCATAGCCATCCTCCACCACCTACAGTGTTGCGGTGTCACTTACATAATTATTAATCAGGACAAGTAGGATTAAGTGACCATGCAAGTTAATTCAGCAAATAGTGAAAACGATCTGCACAAAGGACGCCTAGAGGTGCCAGGGAATGAAAAAAGTGAGATGGGGTGGGAAGGCTTGTTTTGGCTACACACATATGACATATACAATTAGGTCATTTGTTACTTGGATTCAATTTCATCAAATAAAAATAGGATTACCTGATGACCCCGGCAAATGAGATCAAGTTCATTCTTATCTAAAAAGTCAGTAACTCTATCGGCTCCAAAAGTACAGGAAACACCTCGATCACTCTCTGCCCAGCCCTCAACCCTAGCATCAGGATCCGACCAAAGCAGATCGCACAAAAGACCATTATCTGGAATGTCAGTTGGCCTTGAAATTTCCTTTATTTGGTCCAAGTTTTCCAACTCTGGTGAGAGCCCGCCATGCATACAAAGTATCTTCCCATCAATCAGTGCAGCCACAGGCAAACAGTTGAAGCACTCAGTAAATATTTTCCAAAGCCTAACATTAAACCTCCTTTTGCACTCGTCATAGAACCCATATATTCGATTAATCTTTGCATCTTCATGGTTTCCCCTCAAAAGGAAAACTTTGTCAGGATATTTTATTTTGTAGGCCAGAAGCAAACAGATTGTCTCCAAACTTTGCTTTCCTCGATCTACATAATCTCCTAGAAACAGGTAGTTTGCAGAAGGAGGGTAACCACCGTATTCGAACAGCCTTAGTAAGTCTTGGTATTGTCCATGTATATCACCTGTAAGACGCCTGCAATATTAGGAAGACCAAGGACATAAAGAAATATAAGGAGATAAATGTACTAATGTTTGCTTTCAAGTTCATTTCCCTGTGTTTCATGCAAGCTACATTAGCATATCTTGGACTGTGCCATGAGGTACGATAACAGGACCAAGAAACTGATCCGAACGACACAAACTCAATGATATCGAGTACTCAAAATGCAGCAAAATAAACCGGCATTGTGAAAAACAATAATTATGTTAGCTGATTAAGAAAAAAGTACATGATTATGTTATCCTTATAGCCAGCGAAATAAACTGGTCATTACGAAAAACAATAACCATTTCGTTGGCTTTCATTGTCATTATTGACCAGAAAATGAACACTATTTAGCAGAAATTGAACGAACAAAATGGCATACAATGCCAACACGTCGACACATCTCGATCACTCAAATAAATTCCGAATTGATCTAATGAACATAGCATCGGAAATATCCTATTTTCCTCAAAATTCATACAGAATTTTACATAAGTTAATTATCCATTACAGAACAGGAAAACCCAAAAATTCACACACTCCAATTTATTCGAATTATCATAAGAAAAGATATGGAGCACTTGGAGCTAACAGGAGCAAAACCATGCGCAATGGTGTTTTAGGATTCATGTAGCCAACCCCACTTAGTGGGATAAGACTTGGTTGCTGTTGTTGTATAATTTCCATTTTTCACCACCATTCTTATTCAATACCAGATATTTACATAATCCACAAGCAAACACCAAAAACTGAATGATCTTTTAAATTGGACAATTCAAATCACCATAATTTCCATAAAAAAGGCTGTGAGAGAGGATGAGAGAGCTGACCGCATATGCGAACCGGAGCTCGGACCTCGAGAAGATTAGGCTGAGCGAGGAAGATTTGGCGGGCGTTAACGCAGAGCTGCCGGATCTCCGCCTCCGATAGCTGCACTTGCTTCCCTCCTTTACCTTCCAACAACCTCCTGATTATATCATCCAACACACCCTTATCCATCATCCCCTCCATTGTCATCATCATCATCTTTTCTGCTCGAAAGAACCCAGATTGAAATTGTTCAAATTTCTGAAGAACCAGACAGATTGGATAAATGGGTTGCTCTGGAATCCAGAGATTTGAATCAAGAACCCAACTTTTTGAATTGAATAATAAGAAAGATCAACTGGGTCAACAAAGATAGGCTGAGAAATTCAATTTATTAGCTGCAAAATTTGACAAAACAACAACAGATAACAGAAAAAGAAAAAAAATGGTGTGATTTGAGTTTTGGATGTGGGAGAAGCAACAGAAGGAAACTGAGGGTGAAAGCCAATGAATGATTGGGATAAGATGGGTTAGAAAATTGGGATTTGCCGTGAATGTTTCTTTATCTCTACATTTTTCTCGCAGCGCCATGTAATTTCAATTTTGTTGAAACCTTCAAAGTTGACGACCAAGTGGTGGCGCATGATAGCAACGTGGAACACGTGGACTCATATTTTTGGTCCTCAGTCAGTGCTCCTCATCCGTTACAGTGGAATTTTTTCATCCCTCCGGAGAACTGGTATAATAAGTGTTATAATAAAATTAGTTGAATATTCGAAAATGAAAAAATTTAACTACTTATATTATAATACTTGGAACCCTGATCCTGATACTGTACAAAATTTCATCCTCTCACGCATTAGGACTGAACAAAACATTCCTCATAAAATAAAAATATATTTATAATTTTATCCTCACTTTACAATTTAACGCTAACTCAAATACAAACATTATAAAATATTATACTAAAAACATCCCGTCACAAAAGATCCATCAAGAATCTTACTTTAAAAAAAATACCCTTAATAGTTTCTGGATAAAAAAGTATTTATCTTTTAGATGACAATCTTTTAAAAAGCAAAATGCTAAAGTGGAGGTGATGAAACAATAGACATCATCAATAATTGTATCGGAGTTTTAACAAAACATTCTTGGTACTGTTCATTTTTAACGAAAAATCACGTTTATACATTTTCTTAGTATTATTCATTATACCTTTAAAAATGATTTTTCATTAAAAGTGAAATTTTTTTGAACTTTTCGTTAATTTTCTTTGATTGGATTGGGTTAAATTGCTACCTATTGCAATTAGTGGGCGTCCTTGGGTTTGAGTAAGGATGCAACTTGGCTACTGTAAACTCCTGCAGACACCCAATTACATTTAAACACATGTTCAATTTGTGTTTATACTTTTAATTATGTAGACACGTGTTTAAATGTGATTGGATATTATAATAAAAACATGTAGCAACAAAAAGTCAACTGAGAATCTCACTTTTAAAAAAATCCTCTTATAGTTTCTCGATCAAAAAGTATTTATCTTTTAGATGACAATCTTTAAAAAAAAAACAAAAAAACAAAATGCCAAAGTTGAGGTGATGAAACAATAGATATCACCAATAATTGTACTGGGTTAAATTGCCACCTATTGCAATTAGGAAGGTTTGAGTAAGGATGCAATTTGGCTGCTGAAAACTCCTGCAGACACCCAATTACATTTAAATGTGCTTCTTTCATAAAACATTTCAAGTACTTTTTCACGATTCACTTGCATTTTTACTAAGAATTGGTTCCAAAAGCATTTACACCAAAAACTCTTTCAATCAATTTAAAAGCACTTTCAAACGAGTCATTAATAACATCAACATCTTTTTTGCACTTTAAGAAAGTGGGCCTTTACAATGGATCAGTTTCATTTCATAGAAAAGTCACTTTGCCCAAGAATACATAACCCAACCCAAACCCTAAATTTACTTGCAGGCTAGCCCAACATATAAAGGCCCAAATAGTGGCTTACAACTAGCTACACCGATGCGGGGTGCGCGGCTGAGCTCACTAGATTCCGCATCAGTCACTGCTCCAAAAGAAAAATTCGAACCAGAATTCAAGGTTGTATTGTTCGACCTTAATACCAGTTGAAGGGTTTTCTTTGCTTGCTCTTGAAGATCTTAGATTTCTTCATCCTCCATTTCCAGAATGTTCAAGAAGTAAGCTTTATATATATATTGTATGTATAGGTGTTTATCTTTAAATATATGTTATTTGTTTGCTTTTTTATTTTTTTATTTTTTTTATCATTGAGGCATATGATTTCTGGGTTCGGTTTAATTCGATGTAAAACTAAACAACGTTTCAATTTTGTTTTCATTTGTGTTTTCTGATTATATACCTTTATGGGTTTTAATTTTGGATTTATGCCCTGAAGTTCATTTGTTATTTTGTGTAATTGGAAGTATAAATATGAATACTTGGAGCTAACGGGCGCAAAATCAAGCGCAGTGGCATTCTAAAATTCATACAGCCGAGTCATAAGGCGTTGTTGTGGAAGTATAAATTTGAATTGTGCCATTGCTTCTCTGTGGTTTAAGCAACGGTTCTAAAGCTTGATCCTTCTCAGCAAAGTTGGTTTTGTGCTGTATGTGGGATGTTTTGATGTTAAGATGAATCTTGAAAGGTCACTTCTTTTGGATTTTTATGGAAGATGAGGTTAATTATTTGGGGAGGATGGTTAGGGTTCTCAAATATTTGTTTTTGTGTGGGAGTGGTTTGGAGTAGCAAATTTTTGTTTGTTGCAATAGATGCGTAAGGGGAATATTTCGTAATATGATTGCATAATACGTGTGTTATGTTGTAGGTTTTCTACTGAAGAGGTGTCTGCACAAAATCAAGTTAAGGCATCTGTCCAGCGCAAAATTCGGCAGAGTATTGCAGATGAGGTAAGATGATTAAGTTCATAGGAATTTCACGGATGCTTTAAGATACGCTTTACATATGTCTGTAACACAAAGTTAACTTCAACTGCAGTACCCGGGACTCGAACAGGTGTTGGAAGATTTGATCCCAAAGAAATCTCCTCTTATTGTGGCTAAATGGTTTGTCGCTCTGTTGGTCCTGCTTCTGTGTTTTACTTCTTAACTCAGCTATTTGTTTCATGCTGTCTTATCTCCATATATCTAACGTTGTCCTCCACATGCTCGACTTTTGCAGTCAGAACCATCTAAATTTGGTAGTGGTAAACAACGTGCCACTATTTTTCAACATTCGTGATGGACCATATATGCCTACCCTAAGACTTCTTCATCAATGTAAAAGTTTTTTTTTACTGCCAAAATGCCTTATCTCATTAAGTCTGGTCTATGAACCAGTTATACAATCCTTGATTTGCTTCGTCTTTTGAGTGGATTATTTTATTTTTCTCAACTAAAAAGCTACATAGTTGGTGAATGTTCCTTCCAAATAGTTGTAACTGGGAAAGCTTAGGGTTTCCTTTGGGTTTTACAGATCCAGACATAATGAAAAAGTTGCAAGTAGATAGGGGTGCCATAAGGTTTGTTCTCTCTGGTGCAAACATAATGTGTCCAGGTCTAACTTCTCCCGGTGGTGCTTTGGATGATGAAGTTGGTGCAGAAACTCCCGTGGTACGAGTTTTATGTCTCTTTTTTTTCTTTGAATTAATGTAACGTCATACTCATGTTAGAACTTTTTTGGTTCAAATGTTATGTCGAGTTGATTTAAATAATTGTCTTGTCATGAGACGGAAATGTTGAAGTTAAGTTTGTTTTGTATGTCCCTGATTTGTAAAACTGATTACGCTCAGGCAATAATGGCAGAAGGAAAACAACATGCTCTTGCAATTGGCTTCACAAAAATGTCAGCAAAAGAAATGTAAGTTATTTTCTTATTCGAAGGACATTATCGTTGCTTCTCCTCGAGTAATGCCTTGGGTACCCTTAGAATATTGAGGACAAGATATATAATACGAGAGCCTAACTTGTATTACCGACTTCAAAGCTAGCCTAGTTATCCGTTGCTGATTGTCTTAGTTACGAAGTTGAGTCTTCCCCTTGTCTTGCAGAAGAGATATCAACAAGGGAATCGGAGTTGACAACATGCACTATCTTAACGATGGCCTTTGGAAGGTACGTCGTTCAGTGTCTTTGTATTTATGGCCATCGCCGGTGTTTTAACTAGTGTTTCATTTCTAAATCTTTTGCCTTGCTATGCAGATGGAACATCTAGATTGAAGATACTGAAGACTATCCGCGGTAACATCAACAAGAAATGAAGAACATATGTTAGTTTCATCAATGTGGTCTTGACTTTTCTGTTTTTCGGAGTGTTAGGTCCGAGCTTTACGAGTCACGTGTATACCCTAACCATATTTACTTGTTTTGTATTTGTATGTGGAGTGATCATCTTTGTCAAATTCATCGTAAGATGGTCATATCCATTTTGTTATACAATTTAGAGGTATTTTTCTTATATGATGTAAGAGGTGAATTCTCAACTCCCAAGCATATGTTCTTGACATCTTCTCCAGTGAAGAACTACACGTCTTTGCGAAGATAAATGAACAAAATTATGATTTCCTCTTGGACAGTTTCGGGATAGCCTTGGCCGACAGGCCCGGTTATTCTTTGAAATTTCATCGTGATGGGGATAGATCATTGCAATTGTTGGTGTTCAACGAGTAATTCCTAGTAAGCATGAGTTATCAACTTGTGTTGACTACGTCCTTACCCTTTGTACACACCGTCATTGCTCCTACCGATTGAATGGTCCAGTAAAGTGTTCGGATCGCAACGACGATCGATCGCTTGAGAAGAATGCAAGTGAAGAAATGCTAAAACTAATACATTTCGGTGCTCGCAGAATAGCAAAGGGGCAACAAACTTTCTATAACTAAACGTTTTCCGTACTAGAAATACATCTTTTACTTGTTTTTCCTACTTCTCGGACTACTAGGAGATTTCTGGTTTATCTTGGCTTCAAATTTCCTGATTCGTAGAGCGGCTACATTGTGGCGCTGGCTACGTCGTTTTCGTTTGCTGCATAAAACATGAACAAAGAAAAGATCAACAGCGAAGCGAAAAACGATCCAAGTTAGCAACACTACAAAATCTCATTACGGCAATTGAAATGTGGCGGCAGAAGAAGGGCATACCTTACAAACAATAGGCCGGCTGTAAGGACCAATCCTCCGACGGCCCAAGAAACTCGTTCACTAAATGGCATTTCCCTCCACCTCTGCCGGAATTCCTCTAGCAGCCTCAAGCTCTCACCTTTCTGGAGCACCTCAGAAGGTGAAGCCTTCCATGAATCAGCAATCAAGTCAAGACTGCCTTTACCGCCATAGCAAAATGCTTCTTCATTGCTCACGGATACATCATCTTTAACAGCAAATCCTGCCGCATGGCAGAACTCCGTGCCATTACGAATCCATTCAGAGGCCCTGCCGCAAACATAATCATTTACTCCACATGGTGCTAGAACCTGGAAGAATGTAATTAATCAGAAAATGCAATTCCCTAATGCACCCAAAAGAGATCAGTTTAATCACCTATTTCTTTGGCTATGTCAAATTATAAGTCGGTAAAAAAATTGCTCGACTGGAAGTTAAAGGTCACCCACATACCTGTGTTATTGCATCCGTAGAGTAGTAAGCCTCAGCACAAGCCTCAAAAACCCTGTCACAGAAAGAGGCACATATAGCTGGAGGTCCTGACTGCACGCCAATGCGGGGATCACATATGGAACATTCCAGTAATTCCCATACATGCAAGCACTCTGGGCCAGCTTCCCCTGATGAAGCCAACTTCCTAACGGATACCAGTGCAGGATGTGTCTGGGCTACATCACAGCAAGTTTTCTTGCGGAACACCCTGCAAAGGGTCAGATCTTTGGGTCCCTTACTCAGACGTTTTGGAGGTTTACCCTCGGAAGAGAATGGTGGGAAACGACCGCCTTGAGAAATGCATACACTGTCAGGTTTACCTGCAACTAAAACAGATTTAGATAACGTTTAATGACCAACTAGCGTACATGCAAAAATCATTTGAAAACCATGTAAAAAATTCTTTACGTAGGAATTGAATTTCTCCAAAATAATTTGTTAACACTCTTGAAGATGATTGTCACTGCGAACCGGAAAAGCCTAACGTATTGCCCCACAAGAAATGCAATTACATTCTTGCTTGGGATTCTTGGGAAGAACCAGAATTTCTTCTGGTTGCCTTTAAGTTAAAGAAATAAACCATGCTTACATACATAAATCAGATTACAAGAGCAACACCGATACGAGGGCAAATCCAGAAAGCAGATGTCATTCTGATGATTAAGGAAACAACAAGCAGATTGCTTCCAATTTCCACACCTCCATTACATATGAAAAATGAACAATGACCATGCACTCGTAAGATGTGATAAGGCAGTCGGGGCACGCCAAAGACAACTTATGTCAGCTTTAAAAAAAGAGTATGCCCCTTCATGGCTTGTCAACCAGAGACATAATTGACATAGACCTCCACACAAGGTTCTAAAAGAAACTAGGATCTAGGTGGGGGCCTAGACTGGCACCTAGGTGGACTAGACGGATTTAAGTAAATCTATTACATTTCGTGTAAGTAAGTGTCTGTTTACACCTAAAATATATATAACTTCATTATAAACTACAAAATAGAATAACATATATATTAGGAAGTATTGGAACATAATAAAAACATGGGGAACAAACATATAATGTGTATTCATTTAAGTATTCAACAAGTCTCTTCCAATTTATTAAAAAAATAAAATACAAAATGAAAGTTATCTATTTTCTATCTAAGTGAGTCGCAACTTAGACGGATATCTAGACGGGTCTGGGCGGCCTAGGCAGGTGCCTAGGTGGTCTAAACGTCATTTTTTAATTTTCAAACGCCTAGGCATTAATTGGGGCAGTGGCCAACTACCAACCGCTTAGACGGCTCTAGGCGGGGATTTTTAAAACAGTGCCTCCACATCAAACTGATTCTAGCCTACCTCAACTTCCCTCAACTGAATCCATTACATCCGCAATTTGCAATTCTCGTGTCAGAGCAGACATCCAGTGATGTCTGCATATAGTAGACTAAAACTGTACCGATCAAGTGCAAAAAGAATGGGACTTTCTGAATCCTATCTGGATTTTGACCAATACCCAACATCTACAATCCAAAAAAGAATACAAATCCATGATGTCATTGTTCTGCTAAAAAACTGATCGTTTTCGATTGCTGCAAAGTTGGGACACTACGAAATCAACTCCAAAACTGTTCGCTGATTAATTTCAACACAAAAGTCCCGAAAATCAAACAATTAGGATCTGAAAACAAACAAGAAAATTGATATTTAATATATATGAGTATGTGTATGTATGTATGTATTTACCAGTTAAAGAGGGGACGAGTGTATTGAGAACGAGCAGCAGGATCAGAGACGCGCAACCCATTTTTCGTCACTCGGTGGTTTCTTCCATATGAGAGCTGCTGAAAGACTCGGAATCAGAGTCCTGACGAAGTGAGGCAAAACAAAAACTAATGAAAAAATTCTTAAAAACTTAAATTTTAATGATAAATGATAAATAAAAAGGTGATTGAATAACATCAAAAAATAAAAATATAATTTTTTTGTTAAAAATAGATAGTGTGTTTCGTTAAAACTTCTAAACAAAAACTGATCTGGTGAGACCGGTGGCTGTGGTGGGTACCCGGTGACCCGATGTAGCACACGTCTCAGGCCTGTGGTGAAGGACCAAACTGCTAACTGGGTCGGAAGGGAAACATGGACTCAGGTTGGAGGCCCATATATGTTGCCCTTTCGTTTCTATACTTATTTTTACATATTTCTATAAACATCCACATAAATTTATAATATTTCTAATTTATTCCTACTTAAAATAGAGAAATAAAAATTGGCACCATTCCAAACTCTTTCTGTTTTTAGGAATTTTATAACAAAGTTCAAACGGACACAATACAAAGACAACAGCCTTATAACTAAGGTAGGTACGAATGAAACGTCACTTACGCATTCATCGCATGAGTAAAGATTCTCAATGGCTCGGTCCAAAAGCCAGATTCCACCCAAAAAGATCCAAAAGTAACCCGTCTAAAAAAATCTGATAACCCTAAGACAAGAATCACCCACCGCCTCAACCGCCCCACCATTCCAAACCCTTTCTTGATTCTTATTCTCCCTCTTTCACCTTCTCTTCATTCTTCTCCAAAAACGGATTTGCCATTGGGCGCTCCACTGCGTCTGGAATTGACAAGTGCACTGCAGCTGTGGCTCAGAAAAGGACGACGCCATTTCCCAAATTCTGAGTCAAGCACCGCCTGAAATCCTTATGACCCTAGAGCACCAAGAGGAGGTGGCGGACCCACCTACCACGGGATGGCTCTTCGTATGAGGGGTATACTTTTGGAATAAATTTAATTTGAATGGTTGGATATGCAACGAAAAAATAATAAATAACATACAATATGTTATCCTAAAAACGTTTCTATAATCTTACCAAATTATGCTGATAGCACTTTAACAACCACACAACACCAAAATGCATCAAAGTAAGGCATCTGATAAGCCGAAAAACAAAGGTGAGTGGTTTAAGAGGTGCGATGGAAAACAATATTGGAGCAAAAAAGCAGCATAAAAGTCCAAATTTGAGATAAGTACAGAAAAAAATGAGACGAAAGCTCAAGAAAACCAAAATACAAGGGGTCTAAGTAAAATACAGAGAAGCTAAGGAGATAAAAGAGAAGGAAAAGTAGTTGGAATTGGCCAGGGAAGGGGGTTGCCATCGACCCCCACCCAAAGCAGCAGGTGCTGGTGGCATTGTCTTCATGATTCAGTGTATCCATTTTTATCTCATTTATTTTGCTTTAATGTCTTTATGTATTTTAAATTTTCATGTTACGTATCATTGAGGGCTTTAAAAAGAAAAATAAAGAACAGTTAGATCTTTCATGTTGAGGGCTTCAAAAAGAAAAATAAAGAACGGTTAGATCTTTCATATTGCGTTCTAATTAATCTTTGCAACAATTAAATTTTTTATAAAACTCCTACTTGAATGGTATGTACTATTGCAGTCGAACTTTTATTAGTATTTAATATAACAGGATAATACTATTTACACATTTGTTTTACCTTCACACGTATTTGTTAATTTTGCATCATAACATTTCCTCAGTTCATTTGATTAGACAGTCGGAGATTGAGAAGAGTGCATAAGAAGTAAAAAGAAGGGGTGTGCGATCCACACACTCTTTTTTACTTCTCACACACCTCTTGTTGATTTTTATCTCTTAATATTCTTCAATTCATTCGATCTGACGGTCGAAAATTAAAAGACTATATGAAAAGTAAAAAGAAGTGTGATACCTAAAAAGAAATGGTGGACCGCACTACCCTAATAAGGTTAGTGGAGTGTCAACTTCATCTCTCGTATTTTCCACTCTTCAAATGAAGATATATGCATCTCATCATATAGACAAGATTCTGTTATAAGCATATCATCATATCAATGTTAGGTTAGGTTAGGGGCAGCGGCATGGTCCCTTTTGGCCCATACGTCCGTACACAGCTCCGTTAACTTATCGCGGATGGGCATTAGGATAAGTTTTACTAGATCATGATCCCAGAATCCCAGATGGATAAGATTTGTCTCGTGTTCTCTGTACAAGTTATACTAACAAGAGCATCTTTCAACAATCCAGATGGATAAGCAATAACGGAGTTGTACCAACGGAAATTTCAATCGACGTTAGATTCATATCAATGTTTCTGGCAATGGCCGGATCGACATAGAGATTCGGACGATCCCAATACCCTCCCGACTGTCTGAAAAACACATGTGAAAGTCCTACGATGAAATGCCTTCTAGAAATATCTCGACAATATTGGGCAAGACGTGTCAACCACGATCAGCCTGGGGTCTCGACATCACTCTACAAATTGCTTTGGCTTTGTCAACATAACACAATAACGATCAGTCCACCAAATGCTCGACAAATTTTTGCGTGCTACGCGCACATTATTCATCTAAATAGAACTCTTTGGCGCCTCTTCTTGGCAGTCGAGTATGCAAACCCCCTTTCCTCACGGAAAGCCTTACTCTAAGATCGATCCCCCTCAAGGGGAGCTGAAACGTAGCTTTCTGCTCAATTCTGTCTAAAACTTTATCTTTCAATACCAGACTCCTTATTTCCAACGAAGGAGGCCTACTATACGTATACTGGATTAGTAACCGGTAAAAAAAAAAATTCAGTGAACTATTGAAGAAACTGACAGAGATGTAAAGGCGGAAGCCTTATGGTGCTCTTTGACGGCAAGGATGCTTTCACTTGCACGCGGCAACCCGTATTCCGTATTCCTGTTGAAAGAATGTTTTACGCTGAAATTCTTAATCCTGAATCCGCCGGCCATACGTCCACACTTACAACTACGACGAATAGCGCCCATGGATAAGACATCTTTATACAAACGAGAAATATTGACACAAGCACCAGATTATATAGATCCAGTACCACATCATAAAACATTACACATGCACGAACTAATATCCAGTTTTATTAATTCAAAATACAACAGCAGGAACTTGCAAGGGAAAATTTAACACTCTATTTACAAATAACAGCAGAGATTATGCAGATTTAGCAACATGGAAACCCTAGCAACTCGGAACGAACACACCCAAACCCTAGCAACAGCGGAGATTCAACCACTACACTTCTACAGTCGCACATCCACTAGATTGGAACTCAGAACAAACAACACCCAAAACACTACGTGGAAACCCTAGACAGTTTCTTTTTCCTTCCAGTCATGGCTAATCCGTCCACAGAAAACATGTTCATCTCATCGCATGCCGTGAGGAGGGCTCACATCTCAAATCTCACGGATGATTTCGATTGGACAAGAACTCATATGTCACACGTCGTAAGGAGAACGGGCGCTCCTTGCTCCAGCGACCTCGCTCGCCTTCTCGTATGCATCCGATGCTGACCTTCTTCGAAACCGCCCGAATGGCTCCCTGCCATCTAAAAACACAACACTATCAACATTTGCCTCATAACACTGCTCGACTCGTTAAAGTCGACTTACTACTCTTTAAGAATATTAAAGACTGCTCAACTCGTTGAGAAATTTTTATTGTAACGAGAACACCCACATATTTTTATGTTAGCAATGGAAAATATTTTTTTTTTAAGTTATTAATATTTTAATAATCATATTCTATTATTTGTATAATAATAAGCGATGTACCATCTTGTATATCGATAATATTCCTTCTTGTGGTCAGATTTGATACTATTCTCAACAAGGGCATAAATGTCAATTAACAAACAAACATAACTATCACAATATGAACAGCTGCATGTACCTACACAGAAATCCATCCAAATTCTAGAACATTGAAATTTGACACTACAGCCTGTTAAATTACTACCACACCCCTTGTTTCCCTACACATCCGTGATGAGTGGAAGCTCCACTACCATTTGTGGAAACTCGGTCCTACGTGAAGGGAGCCAGGGGTATATCTGACATTTCAATTACTCACCAGAAAATGGGGACACCGGCGGCGTAGACCCGGCTGGCGAAGCCGGAGGCGTGAACCCAGCTGGCGAAACAGGAGCTGATCCGCCGTTACCGCTCCCATAACCTGGGGGCTTAATAATCATGATACTCCTCGTAACTTTCGCCTCCTCCGTCGAATTCTCACCGTACGATCGTACGTTCCCGCCATCTGACGATCCTAATTCAACCAAACCAAAACAAACAATTAAACTTCCGGCGAGATTCCCACTCGTAATTAGTATCAGCCGCGTGATGTAAAAATTTCATGTTGCAATTTCATTTTCAACCGTTTGATCTATTTGCAAATGATCTGAGATTATCGATTAAAAGCTTTTATTCCTGGAAATTTAATGTAAATTTGGAAAAAGGTTTAGCAGTTAGTTGTGTTCATCGCGTATGCTAATACACGGCGACTAACAAGTACTAAAACGACGACGCACCAGTGGCAGAGCTGGACCGGAAACTGAAGGTTTTGTGCTTCCGTAGTTTCCCGAGACCGCTGTCGGGCTGCGGCCCGGCGACGGTGTCGTCCCAAAGCTGGTCAAGTAGGCGAAGTCCCATGTTACTGCAGGATCCCCGAACGGTAGCAGAACTGCCGCACTTTAAATATTGGTAGTGGGATTGGACTACTGAGGGAATGGTTATTTATTGACGGCGGAGGCGTTAAAGGTCGAACAAGTTTTCAGATCGAGAGATATCTGGAACGTTCGTCGGATCCAGAGGGAGTGCTGACGTGGCATGTAGATCGGGGAGCACGTAGTTGGCGATAAGATCGAGGTGACTAAAGCGGACCCCAGGCTAATAGGATTTTTTATTTTTATTTTATTTTTTTGGTAAAGGTTAATAGGATATTTTATGGCGTAACACCATATGTTCTTATATAAATAGATGAAAATGATTTTATTTAAGTGTTTTTTTATATGTATAATGACATATCGTTCATGTGTTTATGTTTCGATTACACTGAAAAATCTCTTCAATAAGTAAGAGTGAGATACTATAATGCCCTCATCTTATTTGCATTTAGGTAAATTGGTTAAGATGATTATTCAAAACCTTGAAGTACATCCGGCTTGGTTAGTAAGATGACGATATTGGAAAAACGAATTACGTAATTTATGTGAGTAAGTTAAAACATATGACATATTTGAGTAGGTTTTGGTACCGCTACCTGGACATCCGGGTTGCACAATCCCATCCAATTGGGCTTGCTTTGTTTGTTTGCTATTTTGGGTCACTGGCTTCTAGGCCTGCAACTTGGATTTGGGTATGGTTTTCCGGTTTGGGCCGGGCTTTTCTATGAATTTCCAGCTTGATCCAACCTTCCTACCAAAAGAAAAATGTAATTGAATATGTGTAATCCTTCAAACATGTGACGTTCTCAATCATAACCATGAGCACTTTCAGTTATTTTTGTCAATCACCGCCAAAAATCGCTCATGTTTTTCTCGAAAGCGCTTTCAACCCCAAATAGGCCCTAAACCAAGCTGATGATATGCTGATTCTCGTGATTGCATTTCATAAGTTGCAATCCGATGAATAATATCGTTGAAATCAAAATCAACATCCAACCAGAACATTACATCGAAAAATCAAAAGTTCCACCAGTGTTCATGATCATGGTAGCATAGCAATTGAAAGACATATCCTACCACACAATCCTTCGGTTTACATTCCCCGGCAGCCCGTCTAGAACAAGGACAACTGATACTGACTACCATAATGCAAGTACACTCAAGTGATTGTTCAGAGTAGTTTGACACCTGCTTCAACCACACTATCAATGACAGCTTTAACTTTACCGTGATATTTCTGTTCCTTCTTCAAGTGGACAGATACAGCGGGAATGTTCTTGAGCAGCAGGCGCTCCCCTAATATCTTCCCAATCTTTGCAGCAGCAGCAACATCACGACGTATCTCCATGATTTCTCTCAAGGCCTTTTCTTGGGAGCTTGCAGAAGATGCCACTGTGGCAGTTGGTGTGTGGATCACCTGGGCGCTTACGTATTTGTTTGTGAAGTGCATCTTCAGGACATAGGGCTTTAGATACTTTGTAATACTAGGTGGCCTGACAGGAGGGATACCCATTTCTGTTTGCACATAAGTCAGAACTTCAATCATACAAGTTTAACCGAAAATTTTGACTATCAATGGACCACGATTAGCTGCTCGAAAAATGAAACATGAAGAAAAACAGTGGAATATAATTCAGAACTTCAATCATAAAAGTTTTAACTGAAATTTTTGACAATCTATGGACCACAATTGGGTGCTCGAATAATGAAACATGAAGAAAAACAGCGGAATTATGTACAGACAAGTACTACATGAAGAAAAATGAAGCATCAGTGCAGTATTACCATCATATATATAACTCCCACAATGCAGCAAAACATCAAAGAATAAACCAAAGCTACTTAGGCAGCGATAGAATGGAAGTCCTTGATTTCCACCGTTCTACGATTCAGTCAATCAAACCAAAACTCCACAACAACAAAGTCTTTTCCTACTAAGTGGGGTCGGATATATGAATCCAAAAACGCCATTGCGCTCGGTTATGTACCACGTCTTCCGTTAGATCTAAGTACTCCAAGTCTTTTCTTAGAGTCTCTTCCAAAATCTTCCTAGGTCTTCCTCTACCTCTTTGGCCCTAGACCTCTGTGTCGTAATCGCATGTTCTAACCGGAGCGTCTATAGGCCTTCGTTTCACATGCCCAAACCACCATAACCGATTTTCTCTCATCTTTCCTTCAATTCGGCTACTCCGAACAAAAAA
Organism: Pyrus communis; assembly: GCF_963583255.1. Lineage (NCBI taxonomy): Eukaryota > Viridiplantae > Streptophyta > Magnoliopsida > Rosales > Rosaceae > Pyrus > Pyrus communis. Next base: position 3,177,117 of record NC_084811.1, on the reverse strand, counting down.
AATATATTTAGGGAAGATCTCCTTTTCAAACTTTCAAACCTGAATATACTCTCTATCCCTAAGCCCCTATAGTAACTACACAGAGTATGTGAACCCCATGATTGTATTGGATTCAAACCACACCATGTGGCATGTATCAGATCAAAGGAAGAGAAATAAAAGCTCTAAGGGAGCGATTGAAAGTGATTGCCCAATGGTTGATTCTTCTATCAAACAATTGGTGTACAACTTCTTAACCTCCAAACTCACACCAACTGCGCTAAAAATAATCGATTTCAAGACATGGGTTCTTCCTAATTTAACACATAGTAAACAAAGAACGAACCTTTACATTATATACATCTCACCAGGAATTTAAACTAAAAAGCAAAATGAAATGGGAATTGAAATTTAACCAAGCAAAAATAAATTATCGTAACAAAGAGACAATTTATCCCATGAAATTGGCACAAATGATATTTGGGTTTAATCGACTGAAAGTTGGAAATATACAGGATTTCGATTTCAATTTTTCCTGAATTTTCTGGGGAACCAAACAGAGCATTTAAGTTCCGAAAATAGGACCAAGAGAGAAGTAAGTCTAAGAGTTGCTTACCAAATTGGATGTCTTGCAAAGAAAGCTTGAAGCGATGGGTTCGGAACTCACTGAAGTGCTCAAAGTTCAGAGCTTTCGAAATGGTTCAATCTGCCAAAACGAAACAGTAGAGGTTTCAGTGTGTTTTTTCTTTCTTTTGTTTTCTATTTTTATCTGAAGGGAAGAAAATAAGGGAATGATCATTGGGCCTTTTTAGCCGGTATTAGAGCTTGGGCCTTTTTAAGGCTTGTCGCCTGTTTGAGACTTTTTCATTTGAAACTTACCGTTGTTAGGGGTGCAACTAGGGCGGGTTGGAAGGTCAACCCAATCCTAATCCAACTTTTACAATTCAGGTTCGGGTTCCGGTTGGGTTTCATTCGGATTCATTTGGGCTCGGGTTTAATTGGGTTATGGTTTACTTGGGTTGGGTTCGGGTTGTCCAACTTTTTTCAGTTTAATCTTGTAATAACTTAGTTTTCATGAATTCATGAAAAAATTAAGCCAAGTAGCATCAAAGCTAGCTAACTTTAATTTCAGAAATCCATCTACTATAAAACTTTAGGATTTAGAGACTACAAATATGAGTTGACTAATCAAAGCCTTAAAAAGCTTAAGTAATTATAAAGGGTAATTTATTAAAAAATATATTAGAAAGCGCGTTGGTTTTTGGACTTGGCTTACTTGGGTGTAATATGAGCATTAATTGATATGGGTTACAATATGGTTAGATTGGATTTGGTTAGTCGAGTTGGGTTGGGGATGAACGGGCAAATGATCAACCCAACTCAACCCAATCAATGAACGGATTATAACTAAAAGAACCACTTGTTCGGATTTAAAGTCGGGTTGAATATGGACGGGTTCGGATTTGGAATAACATCCAAATAACATAGGTTTACAGGACCTTTATACACACTCATCTGCAATTTTATGATTATTCAAGGGAGGGTTTTACATACCTTTCTTGCTAAACATTTAGTCATCCATCCTCGTGTTCTGTATGCTTCAACTAAGATGTTACTAAACTTTTGTCTTTTCTTTACTCGCTTTATAAAAATCTCCTTATAAATGGGGAGTGCATTGAAAATTCAAGAAGTGAATCATTGTAGCAAAAGGTTGCATTTTTGTTTGAGGGTGAGTAGCATCCTATTTATCATAGTTGGAAAAGTATAAATTTTAAAATTTATGCTTATTTAATACATACATCTTAAAATTTAAGCTTTTACAATGATGATAAATAAGATGACAGGCAAAAATCTTTGCTCCCAAAAGCCACCATTATTGAAATGTGATGTTGGTGATTGGAGTATATATGATAGAGACATATTGGGGTCAGTACTAAAAAATTCCACCATAAACTAAAAGGAAAAGATATTTCTTTGACCAATATCATCGGATCAAGTAATTTAGATTTTTGAAATTTTATCTAACGATTAAAAATTATTATAACTTTTAAATAATCAAAACAGATGAACTGTTGGATAAAATTTAAAAAATTCGGATTACTTAATCTGGTAAACTTGATGGAATAGATCGAGAGAGGATCTTTTTTCAACTAAAAGGGGGTGAAGTATCATTGAAAAGGGGAAAACTGAAAAGAGCTACTCCTAGCAAAGATAGGGGAATCATATCCACCTAGGGATTCACCCTGCTGTCTCCTAAACCAACACACACAAGTTATTAGTATTGCGATAATATTCATCTTTATTTGTAAATGATATGTTTTAGATTCGAATCTCCTGAATGACGAATTTTATATCAAATTAGGTTGTCTATTGTATGGTTTAGCCGATCTTTCTCACACACAAGTTATTAGTATTGCGATAATATTCATCTTTATTTGTAAATGATATGTTTTAGATTCGAATCTCCTGAATGACGAATTTTATATCAAATTAGGTTGTCTATTGTATGGTTTAGCCGATCTTTCTCATTTTTTTAGTGTAAAACATATTGATGTACTGAATAAAACGCGCACACACAACACCTTCTATTTAAATAAAAAGAAAACTAACGAAAAGTAAAAAAAAAAACTTCCTTTTTAATGAAAAGCCATTTTTAAAGATATAGTGAATAGTAACAGATAAATGTATAAATGTGGTTTTTCGTTAAAAGTGAACAATATCGGGAGTGTTTTGTTAAACCTCTCTTAAATCAAAGAAAAACTAATAAAAATAACTTGAAAACTAATGTAAAGTAAATAGTATCAAGATTGATTTTTTAATATAAAAATATGATTTTTCGTCAAAATAAATAGTACTAATATCTTTTCGTTAAAGTTCCTTTAATCATCTCTTTTGCTTCCAACACGCAAACCCTCAACAGCCAGCGTCATGCTGTCATTCACTCACTGTTCTCCTTCTGTTGCCATGCGGTGTTGAGTTTCACTTTGTACAATTTTCACCCGGCTTTCACTCTTCATCTAATCAATGTGATCGTGATCATTTCTTGGTCAAAAATGTCATCAACTAAACGTTCCAATTTGGCAACTTGTAGTTATAGTAGAAAACAATTCTTAGAGATGGGAAATGCAGGCAATGTTCGCATCTTTTTGGTAGATAGAACTGGATAATGCGACTTGAGAGTATTTTTAATGGAAATCCCTACTTAAAAACGTATGCAAACTCCTTTAAAAATTCATTTAAGGACTTAAAAGAGTCTTTGTGTCACTAAAATAATATTGCCTACAATAAGATAATTCTTATAGTACAAACCTTAAATTTGAAGTTTATTTGATTTCCTCCATTGACCTCAAATGGTAAAAAGGAAAAAAAAACCCAAAAATAAATATGGACTGTTGATTTCTTCAGCGGTTAAATATTTTTTTTGTAGCACATTGAGAGATTTTTCAGTGTAATCTGAACATAGAACGGTACATCACATGTCATTGTATAAATAGTGAGATATATGTGTTAAAAATTTGGATGGGATCTCACTCAACTTAGTGTGCCTTTTTCCACTAAAAATTGGATAGGATCTCACCCAACTCAGTCCCCACATGAGAAGATCATTTTGAAATATCCGACCAGTTTCTATACATTTAGATACTTTGACGAGCTCTATTTCGTTAAAACCCCTTTGTTGTATTTAAAGGATATATAGTTATGGGGACTGGAACCGGATCCTTTTTCTGGAGATCCTTAGGATCTTGTGATCGTGACTGTTCATTGTACATCATGCGGTCAGTTTTCGTTAGATACTATTTATATTTAATTTTAAATTTTAAATTTTGAAATAATTTCTGATCGTACAATACACGATAAACGGTAACTATCACAAAATCTTTAAAATCCTTAAAAAAAGAATCGGACGATAATCATTTTTCATGGGAATTATCTTCCAGTGGTGTACCCAAGATTTTACCCTAGTGTTTGCAAATTGGCGGCAGGCGGTACGTTACCCCACAAAGTGACGTTTACTGTTAGCTGAAAATATCTCAAGATGACTTTAACATACGTGATATAGAGCACCACGGGACTTCAACATACATAATATAGAGCACTACTTAATCAAACAGGTGAGAGTAAGATTCAGTGAGCCAATGTCAAAAACAGGGTCAAATATATTATAATGTCATGCCATCAACTTTTCATATAATTGTGTGGAAAACCTACCTTATTATTTTAGAACAAATCCACCTGTTTCAACAGGGTAAAAATAAGGGAGTTTTAATGAAAAATCTACGATACTGTTCACTTTACCTTTTATTTTTTTTCCTTATCGTTAAAACTCAAAGTTTTCAAACATTTTTCATTAGTTTTCTTTAAAAATAAAGCAAGGGCAAAAGGGATGGGGGCAATCCAACTCAATTGCCTGAACTTTTGGGTTATCGCTAGAGCTGCTCTTAATGGAAACAGGGGAGGGACTTGTGTGTGTCCACCGTCTCTGAGTAAATATATACATCAAAGACCTTGAATTCTTTTGTTCCTTTTTAATAGTTAAAATTTAATTGGATGCAGCTGATGAATTATTCGGGCGAATAAAATGTTAACTTTTAACTCATTGTTTTTAATTTTTTTATTTTTTATAGTGTAACTTAAAAGTGGTAATATTTTTTGTTAAAAATAAAAAAAACAATTGAAATGCCTTTCAATTCAAAATTTAATCAAGGGAGTTTTAATGAAAAGTTCACGGTACTGTTCACTTTAACGAAAAATCACATTTTTACACTAAAAAATCAATTTTGATACTATTCACTTTACCCTTTATTTTGTCCTTATCATTAAAACTCAAAATTTTTAAATCATTTTCATTAGTTTTCCTTTTAATCAATCAGTTTTGCTCGTTGCTTGTGAAATCAAATAAGGTCTTTACAGAATAGACACTCCAAGACTCAATGCTTTTAATTACTCTATTTCTGGAGAGATTTTTCAACATGTCTGTCACACGGGATGGTACATCACGTATCGCTATAAAAATAGTGGAATATGTGTGTTAAAAAATTGATAACTTAAAAAATAAAATTTCGCACCACTTACATAAAAACACGTAATGTACTATCCGTATTCCTGTTACAATTAAAAATTTCTCCTATTTCTGTTTGAGTTTCTCTCTCTCTCCTAGAAAAATTTATATATAAATGCATGGGCTCCTTCACATTTCTGATTCACTCTTGGGTTGAAACAAAACCAAATGGGTAAAGAGTGGCCAGGGTTATGGGGGTCTTTAGGAGTTATGACGGGCATGCATGGTGCATGGGTGAGTAGTTCGTGTTGGAGAAGCAGGGCACGTGCAAATTCTAGCTCAAGTACTCTTTCATTGGGAGCTTGAGCTTTACCAGAACTTTGCACGTGCTCCCCTTCTCCAACACAAGTTTCTCACCTCTCTTTCTTCCACGCCCCATTTCTGCATCACTAGCTCGATCAACAAAGCCGTGTGAACGCTGTTCGTGCGTAGGATGGTAAAGTTAAGGAAAGTAAACGTAGAACTTTCGATTATCTTCTCTTCACAGTGTCTTGGATTTCCACTGCCACATATCACATGTTTCGTTTAATTTGTTTCTTTGAGATATTTAACCCATATGCTTTGGTTTTTTTATTTGTAGACATCTCTCTCTCTCTCTCTCTCTCTCTCTCTCTCTCTCTCTCTCTCTCTCTCTCTCTCTCTCTCTGCGTAGCATGAGAAGTTCAAGTATGGGACGTTGGCTCATGATCACAAAGACACAGAATTCTGCATGTAAGAAGAGGATGTCAATATTATGCGATTGAAATACTCTCCGGATCTTACATTCTGAAGCTCGTGGACCGAGCAATTTGGAGCAGAGAATATCTGGGCGTTGGATAGAGATTGTATGTGAGGTGGGTCAAAATTAATAAACTAATTAATGGAACCAAACTGAAATCCAGGTTGCACGGTCCACAAGCTCTAATGTATGAGATCTACAGAGAATCTCAATCCAATATCTATGGGCAGTTGTATCCATTTGCAAGCCCTAAATAGTTGTTTTTTTAAGTTCTCCTATGACATTTGTATACATTTCTGCCGCAATTATAATCTTGGAGAAATTTTTCATTACGACGGAAACACGGATGATACATCACGTGTTTTTGTAAATGGTTGAAAATTTTATTTTTAAGTTATTAATTTTTTAACACACATATTTCACCATTTGTACATTGATACATGGTGTACCATCCCGTATGCCGGTCATGTTGAAAAATCTCTTTCAATTGGCAAAATTATCAAGATTAATAAATTTGGTCTTCTTAGCATTTTCTTCGTTCGTTTGATTTAGCTAAAAGAAGAACTTGTATTGAATTATGCTTTTTAAGATGCAAGTCACATGAGAAGGGATACCATGACGAAACCAAAGCTTGACAAGAAGAAAGTACTCGTAACTAGAAAGTAATTAACCAGGCGGAGAAAACTGTAAAAACATTGTAGCCATGCATCATGCTAAAGATCCTTGACTCAAGAAGCTTGTCAAGTAATAACTAATGAGCACAGGTTGAGTGATGCTATTTCGATTGGATTTAATGATTTATGTTTAAAATTTCCGAAACATATACTTAAGAACTATCCTGAACCACAAATTAGTATTATTATTACTTATTATTATTTTTTAGCAAATTATATTTTTAATAGAATATAAATTAAAATGTGTGATATGCATGTCAACAACAACCAAGCCCTCTTCCAGTAAGTGAGGTCGGGGTAGAAATTTTTAAATGTTAATTATTACGTTCGATTTTTCATCAAGTCTTTTGTAAACTCTAATGTGTGATATGCAGGATTTTTGGAAAATAACTTTCAACCATAATTATCAGAAGTAAACTACATTATAAGTCGCATTTTATCGTTTGTTGACGAGCTAAACTAATTTATGCAAACAGCAAAGGCTTTCCAAGTCCTCTCTTCCATTGACCACACTATTCTAAATTAAACGCTATGTAGGTTTGAGACTGACCAGTTTTGACAGGAAGATGGCGTAAGGTTATATAAATTTGACAGTCAAAAAGAAGGGTTTGTAAGCAAAGGGGTGGCTCTTGCACTTTGCCTAAGAAAGTGGGGGACTCTGATCTTTTGATTTCTGATGGGGCTTTGGAGCGTTGGAAATTGAAGTGAGGGAAGGGGACAAGAAAGAAAGACATGCAGTGCTGCCCTGCCATATATTGATGAACGAACCTTAAATCGCAAGCAATGCTTTAAAGAGGAGAGAGGGAAAAGAGGACGAGAAGGAACATGTCGTATGTGGGAGTGCTTGTACACGCAATGCACAAATGTCAAAGCTTGTAAAAACAACAATCATCATGATTCGTGTTTGGTTATTTATGTTTGGTTGTTGGGAGAAATTTTTGCAGTTGCAAAGTAAGTGTCAAGTGGTGTATCGTTTTATACATAATAGATTTATGATTTAACTTCAGAGGATGTTATAGTAAAAGATTGAAGCTATTTTTTTTAGACTGAAACAATGCGTATAACGTGCAAAATACTCTTTACTCTTAAAGTGTTGGTCATTTTATCAAGCACTTAATTAGCATATAATCATTTGTCGAGCTATGTTGCTCATCGGTAAACAAATATCTAAAGATGATGAATGAGTCATATCAAGTTTTATCAACACATACTAGCGAGTGGTGTCAACGTGTATTGCCAAGCGTCATCGATGCATGTTGTTGGGCGGACATTTCATCGAATGCTTCGTGGGGACTCTTAGGTCCTGTACCAACCATTTGCAGAATCCCTCGAGGACTTTCCTAGTCATTTTTCTGATCTTCGGTGGCAAGGCCACTCTGGTCTTTTAGCAAATTCACCATGTTCACGTGTAATGATATAGATAAAAAAATATGATTAATATGTCTCACTTGTTAATTATATAAACATAAAAAATAATACACACATATGTTATCATTAAAATGAAATAATAACATTGTATAACGGTGTTCTAGATACACCAAAACATATGCGTTGGTCTACAATAATTCACATATCATGGTGAATACGCAAAAGCAAATTTTGCTTTTTCTTCTTAGCATTTTCCAATTTTTATGGTTTCAGAGGCTCCACAGTTTCTTGAGTGCGTCATACCATTATCGTAGGCTTCTTACAAAAATATCTTCATCAGTCGAGGAACTATTCCCTCCCATGCTCATATTTAAGATGGTTAAGTACAATGTGTTCATCAGTTTTACAATGTTTGATTGAATTTCTTGAGGGACTAGGATCCTCTCCTGACCTTAAAAAACTAAGTCTGCTGAACAGACAATCGTGGCCGTTGAAAACAGGGGGATCCTCTAAAAGTTATAATAATTGTAACTGTTGTATCAAATTTCAATGGTCACGATTGTCTGCTCAACATGCTCAGTCTTCTAAGGTCAGGAGAGGATCCTGATCCTTTCTTGAGTCCCAATCAAACCATTTATTCAAGAAACGTCACAAAGATCACTCAACAGCAAGGACTTAAAGTGGTCATTTCCCGCAAGCCCTAGCTCCCCTAGTAATGCTTGTTCATCCATCCTTAGGTGTTCTATGAGGGGAGCATGACCACATTACCCAGTGGAAGTTTTAACCCTAAGAGGTTGAACAGGAAGGTGAAATTTTCTCACCCCAAACAAAGTGGGAAGTTTAATCCCTAAAGGCTCATAAAATTTTCAAAAGGTATGTATGAAAGTAAGAGGTGCAGGAACAACATGATATGTAGTTGGTAACTGAATATGACGCTAACAATTTTGTCCGAACTGGATCTGTTGCTCTTTCTGGCTTTTACCACGGCGGATATGAAGAAACCCTTGAAATTTGGGTGATGGATGAATTTGACGACGGTTGGACAAAACACTTGTCTGTTTTTCCCGAATTGGATCAAGAGGTAGACATCCATTGATACTTTAGAAGAGGTAGGAGGTTCTTTTGGTTGACAAAGATGGACGCTTAGCCAACTATAACTTCACTATCAAAGATCTTATGCATATTCCTGTTTATTGTGTCTCGAGGAGATTTTCAAGCTATTGCTTGTGTCAATTGTATGTAAACCTCACCTTATATTAGAGGTCGTGTCAATAAGTGTGTCAGTTTTGTATGTTCAAATAACATCACACTTTTGAAAATTAAGAGCAAGCGAGATGGTTGATACTGGTGATATTTGAACATCATTGGCATCTAAAATAAAAAATAAAAAGAGTTTGGCATTTTTACTAGACATTAATTATTACTCGAGCTTAAGATATTGCAAGAACAAGTTGAGAGTCAACATCGCATCTGTTTAAATATTTGAGTGCCAATTAGTTGTTTGTTGAGTTTCCAATTTCTGGTCTTGATTTTTAATTGGAAACTACGTCGTTTGTTCAGTTTTTCCACTCTGATTAATTTCTTGGTATATGGTCGAGAGTCGAGAGATCTATATTGTGACTGAATATTGTAAGTGCAGTTTATGATGTTGTGTAATTTCAGAGATTCTCATTCACTATTTCATTTCATATTTTAGATTAAATTGTTCGGGACCTTGTTATTTCGACTAACAATAAGATAATTTACACTAAAGCTCGGAGCAGTTTTGAGATTACGAATTTCATCAAAACAAAAACGTAATATTCAAACTTTCATGTTCAATATATGTCTCAAGTTATGGGCATACTTCCACTTAAACCAATACAGATAGAGAAGAAACCTTAAGCAACAAAAATATCACGGTGACAGTGTCCTAACCAATCATGCCCCACTATATATAACAGTTAAAAACACGTAGCAGTGCACGATTGACTTGAAAACCTACAACCCTATGCGTCACGAATATTCGGTCAATCCACATAACCAAAGTAAATGGACTCAAAAGAGAGATTTAGATTGTGCAAAAGGAAGCAGAAAAAATGTAGTTGAATTCACGAAAGGCCGAGGCCTAATTACTGCATACTTGCAAATCAGTAGCACAGAAATCCCGAGCCTGATTACAATCGGAGTTAATACAAACAAACAAAATAATGGTTGAAGAAAGACTGTTCACACAGTTATTTTTCTTATCATCCTCCAACTATTTTCTAGAAAAACTTGCGCAAGGCCATGCCGTGCTATGTGGGGTTAAACGTTTGCCCAAGCAGGGTCGTCGAACGCGATGCTTAATCCTCGTTAAAGTTCTCAATTGGAATCCTTGTTAAAGTCCTCAACTGGGAAGTACTTGGCGTATTTGTCATGTTTTGCTCCAGTTTTGTGGTCATAGTACTCCACCACTGCTGCACCAGCTAATGCGGCAAGCGTCAGAGCCTGTGCATGCAACCTGAAAAACATCAAGGAGTAAGAAGTCGGGAATAATACACAGGTACTCAATGTGAATGCAAACAAGAAAAATTAGAAAATGAAGGATAAGTGAGATGCACAAATTGGAAGTTAAACAGACGAATCAGATGGAAGAAAAGGGGAGAAGCATTCCCGGTCGACATAGGGAAGAAAATTTATACCCAGAATCACTCACAATGGGAATTCAATTTGGACCTCCACACTCCCTATATACCACAAGTGTGTTTAAGCATTTTCTCTTAGGATTTTGTATATCAAGGATTTTATCCCTTTATCTCACATGTTGGACTAATCGCATGTTTGAAGCAATCTCCGGGTTTAGGCTATGGATCCAAGAGACTAAATTTCACGATACAATTTCCCTAACAACAACATGCTAATCTGAAATAATAAAAAGAGAAGGTATAAGATGATGGGGAAAAGAAATATCATTGCTATGATAACACTGCTTCCAGCGAATTCAGAGGCTGCTGCCATATGCTAAATTAACAAATTGAATGCCATCTTACGCATCAAATATCCCATTAAGTGGCTATTGCAAAAATTGTAAACCCGATCAAATCTCAGAATCACTTCTAACCTAAGAATCAAATGCCTTGTACAAATTGGGATCATTCAGTATTATATGCATATGATTGCTCAAGTAGCTAAAAGATTAGTAAACAGCCACAATGAATTAGCAGGAGTTCAAGAACTCCGAAAATTTCGCACCAAAGTCATGGTTTTTCTGTCAAATTCAGGAACAATGGTATCTGCACGTAGGAATATATATTCTCACATAAATTATATTAAAAATGAAGGTCCAATATTTTTGGTATTCCATCGACTGGCTTTGTTTGGGAAGAGAAAATCACTAATTCCATTACACCAGTCATAATAAAATCCATACCAAGGCATCAACTTTCATACCAGGGCAACCTATGGATAGGACTTAAGAGGCAACTAGCACTGGCAGGGTAGGGAATACCGGGACGGGCATAGTTTTCGGCATAGATATTCAGTAACCACAAACTGACATCCAGTTCAAAGAGAGAGAGCCAAATGCCAAACAAGATAGTATCATTTAATCATCAGAAAATGTCATAAGCTCCCGTCGACCTAATATTCTTTCAACTCGTATGTAACTCTAAAACTCTCAACTCAACAAAATTTAGTGAAAAGATCGACCTACCTGTTTCGCGTAAAGTTATATAACTAAGGAAATGCATATATTTACAAAATGTGGTAAGCACATCCGCACATCACTATCTGTCAAAAAAGACACCGAGAATCCACAAATAGCAAAAGTACCTGGCGTGGATGATCCTCACACTGGTCTTCATGCCGGGCTGAGACCAGTTATAAGCTATCGAACCCGTAATTCCACTGAGCCATAGAAGACCTAAGTCATGGAAACAAAAGCAAAAAACTGTCAAAAACCAGAACTACAATGTAAGGATCCACATACACACAATTATGCAGCAATGTAAGGATCCACATACACACAATTATGCAGCAATCTGGCAACTAAATACCATTGTTTCCAATAATCTAAAATACCAAAATAAAAAACCAAGGGCAGTAATTGAAGAACAATATCTAAAAAATTAATGGGAAATTTTATTTAAATCCATGTAACCTCTTTTCTGCATCCAACTTAAATTTTAAATGTTAATTGTCTATTTTACCCTATTACATAATTATTATTAAGTACAAAATGAAATTAATAATAAAACTCAAATTTCTCGATAAACCCAAACACTATAATTAAACCCTAGAAAACCCTAACAGTTCTGATAGAGAAAAACAAGGATTTTTATTGATGGATAGTGATTTTGAAGTTTTGAATCCTCCAACTAAGGTATAACTCGATTTATAGATATTTTGTTTGTTTGATTCTTTGGATTAAATTTCATACCTATTATATTATATTGTATTTGTTTTTCTCTGCCATCTGTCTGCCTCAAAACACTTTTGATCAGTAATGCAAAGACATATAATTTGATTCTTGGTGCAAATAACGATTACCCAACCTCATAAACCTTAACCACTGACTTGCAGGTGGCATGTCTCCATCCAAATCCAAAGCATCAAGGTCAAATGTTTTTCTGGCAAAGTGATGGACTGAACTGGAGCTTGCATCGCATTCTCTAGCAATTTCAAATCTATGGATGGGTTTGGTAGCAGAAAGAAAATAAGCCATCGAAATGCTAGTCATATGCAATTATACAGCGGCAAAGGAAGCCTCTTCAAAAAAAAAAAAAACATTCAGATAGAAATGTTATTTTATAAAAGAAATGGATGTAAAGTTAACTTTACATTTTCAATTGGGTTTGAAATGGTAGTTTAGATAATAAATTTAGATTTAAAAAGATATTAATTTTTTAATTAAAAAAAATATGGATGAAAAAAGTAAGTTTAGGGATGTATTCAATTGAGAATTTGAAAGAATTTGATGGATTTTTATAGAGTTTAATTGATTTGTAAAGATTCTATATAAAATTTTGATTCAATTCTCTTGAAATCTCATGAGGAAATGTGAGATTTGTAGATGCTTAAAATACATTACAAAATTTCTCAAATTCCTTCTAATTCTTCAACTTTCTCAAATTCTTTAAAATCAATTTCTAATTGAATACACCTAGAATGTTATAAATTTCTTTAAAATCCTAATTGAATACACCGAATTTCTAAGGATTTTAATAATCTATCTTAAAATTCTAATTGAATACACCTTAATTTCAGAAAATCAATTAAAATCCTATTGAATACCCATAGATTCATTAAAAGAATTAAAATCCCTCAAAATCCTAATTGAATACACCCTCTTTTATTGTAGAAAAATGTTAGATGAGTTCAAATAAATTTTTCCTTAATTTGATGATAAAGCCAAAGGATAGATATTTCCGCCAATATTATAAAATGGATGCCAAAATCAATCAAAACCTAAAACCCAGATCATAAAACATGTATTTCATCACTAAATGTTACTTAAATCCAAGAAAAATATAATATCTTGCATTTACCAACTAAAACCATGGAAAAAGGAAACAAAATTAGAGAGCAAAATCAAAGATAAACAAGCAGGGAAATTTACCAACAGCTCGAAGCTTGTGCTCGACAACCCATTCCCTGAGAGAATCGACCTTGCTCTTGGGTTCCGACATTATTGAGACAGATTTTCTCCTTTTTTTTCTTTTGAAGTTTTTTTGCAGATAGAGAATAATTGAAGCGGTTCTGAAGTTGTGGTGGTGGCTTTGGTGAGGACTCGGAAGCAAAATGGTAAAACCAAAGTGGTGTACCTGCGAATCGGTGGGCGGCAGTAAGATTACACGTGTTCCGTATTTTTCATATATTTTCTGTCCTTTTTTTATTTCTTTAAAAAATGATAGCTACCTTCTTAAAGTCTATAAAAAAACATTTCCGCCTCCCCGGTCTCACAAGACGTATATTTTCTGTTTAAGTTAGGAGAGGTTTTTTAATGTGTCTCAACATGATGCATATGACATATATCATTATACAAACAACATTTTTTTGTTCTGGGACAATTCGTGATCATTTTGTTCTTATTGATCCAATGTAAAGTTGGTGTTGAAATTTCTGAGTCCCGGTATGCCATCAAAAATGTGTCGTAACTTCATGTAAAAAATTATTTATTTTCACATTTAAGATTTCGATAAATTGTACTTAGAAAAACAAACCAAACTCAATAATCTATGAACACAAAAAAACTAATTTATTTTGTACTTAGAGAAGGGAACCAAGAAATCCCAAACTTACAAGTAGATAAATAATGAGTTGTGTTCCCTTCTATCTAAAGTTTTAAAGTGGTTTTATATAAATTGTGAGATGTTTTTTTTTCTTATTTACTAACCTTGTCAATATGGGACAAAAAAAATAATCATATTCGAGTCTTTAATTGAATAGATATGAAATAAATGAGCACCAAGTTAAACATATTGGTGACACATCATAAGATTTGTAAATTTGATCTAAAAATTTGAAGGTTAGACTTGAATTGGAATGACCGTTTAAAAATTGCGACCCACAATTGTAGCATCTCACATCGACCAACGGAGAGGGGATGATGTGTCTTATATGTACATGCTCATCTCCATTAGCACGAGGCTTTTTGGGAACTGAATGACTTTGGATTCTATCGGAACTTCGAAGTTAGGCGAATTCGGGTGAGAGCATTGCTAGGATGGGTGACCCACTGAGAAGTTCTCGTGTGAGTTACGAGAAACAAAATTGTGAGAGCGTGGTCAAGGGCCAAAGCGAACAATATCGTGCTACGAGCTGAGCCTGAAATGTGGTGGAGCCCTCTTGTTAATTTTAAACAATAATTAATTAATCAAATTTTATAAATTTATATTCTTATTAAAAGAAATTTGTAAAATTATAAAGTAAACAAACACACATAACATTTCAAACTTGGGATCTCCTAGTTAATTTTAAACCATATAAACCACCATTTCTAATAATTTTTTTTTTATCATTTGACAAAAATTTATAAATATATACTTCTATGAATTAAAAATTAGAAAGTAAATAAACAAACATAGTATTATGAACCCATGAACTCCTCATTGATTTTAAACAACAGAAACTATCAATTCTAAGTGATGATACTCAAAAAAACTCGTGCATTTCTCATAAATATAATTTTTCTTGCGATTAGATAACATTTAGGTACTTACTAGTGAATATTTTATTTGCGCATTTTTTAACTTGATCCAATTAAAGAGTTGCGTGTTCCTTATTTTTTTCAACTTAAAAATTAATTAACATGTCTGTTATTTTTTGAAACAATAAATATGTGTTAAAATATTATTATATCGAAATAAAGTGAAGTAGCTCAGTATTATCGCCATAGGTACATGCCATGTGAGTTTGACCAAAAAAAAGGGTGCATGCCATGTGACGGTGCTGATAGATCGCTAACCATACACGCATCTCGTTCCGGCCGTTGATCTAACGCCACGTGTTAGCCGTACAAACACTGGAAACACAGAATATATAACCGCATTAATCCACCCCTTCATCCTTCCAGAAGCTCCCAAAACTCTCCAGAATCTCCCAACTCTATCAGACCCCAACTGAACCATCTCTCTCCTCTCTCTCTCTCCCCTGCAATCTCTGTGAATTAAAGGTAAAGCCCTATAATTTTCCGAAAAGTTAATAAGCCCTAGTAAGTAAATTCCTAGTTTTTCTTTTGGGGTACGGAAATTCGTTGTTTTGAAACTGTAAAGTTTGAATTTTATTTTATTCTTAATGGTTTTATGATATCCTGATTGTGTTTTTCAGGGGAGTAAAAAGATGAGTAGTCGATCGAGTTGCACTATCTACGTCGGTAATCTGCCTGGAGATATTCGTATGAGAGAAGTTGAAGATTTGTTCCTGAAGGTCGCATTTTTTTCTTAATTTTTTTCACAATTTAATTGAAATTAATTATTTTCTGCGGAGTTTTTTTTTTTTTTTGATATATTTATTTGTAAAAATCAAATTTTATCTCTGCCATTTTTTTTGTTTCTGAATTAGGTGAACAATTTGTTAGATTTAATGAGATATATTGATAAAAAAAAAAAAAAGATTTAATGAGATATTTAGTGTTGTTTGCTAGGTTTTGCATGGATGATCATGATTTATATTTTACGCTGAAAAATGGGTTTAATTTTAATATTTCTATGTAAATTGCAGTATGGGCCTATTGTTGACATTGATCTCAAAATCCCTCCAAGACCGCCAGGTTATGCTTTTGTTGAGGTAAGTGTTAAATCTGAGTGTTGATGAATTTGTTAGTTGTGTTTTGTTGGCTGATATCTGTGTTATACTTTCAAATTCGATGCTTAATTGCAGTTTGAAGATCCTCGTGATGCTGATGATGCAATTTATGGCCGGGATGGGTACGACTTTGATGGGTTTCGTTTACGGGTTAGTCATACTTGTATATATCCTTCTTCGAATGCATCTTGTATTTGAGAGTACGTGCGAATTACTTTATTCCTTCTTTGTATGTTTTTGGCATCTGGCTTTGTAGGTTGAACTAGCACATGGTGGACGGCACTCCTCATCACATCGTTCCAGCAGTTACAGTCGTAGTAGCAGCAGCCGTGGTGCTTCTCGGCGCTCTGACTATCGTGGTATGAAGGGAGTTCAAAAGTATTTTTGTTGGAGCTTTCTGGAGTTGAATTTGTTTAACTTATTGTTTGTCACTCCCATGCGCAGTGCTGGTTACTGGATTGCCTCCTGCTGCTTCGTGGCAGGATCTGAAAGTAAGAATGTTATTTTATTCTGTAAATGTGTTCTCTTCCTATACATTTGTTTTCTGGCATTGCAATTAAATATTAGAAGAGATACTTGAAAAGTTTTCTGTATATGACTTAACTATTAGTTAATTGTATTTAATGATCAGGATCACATGCGCCGAGCTGGCGATGTCTGCTTTTCTCAAGTGTTCCGTGATCGTGATGGTGAGTTGATTAATTGGCTTGGAGCATGTACTTTTTCCAGATTCATTGGCTTGGAGCGTGTACTTTTTCCTTTTTATGTACTTTTATTTTGTTGAAATGGTATGGTCGTTGTTTTTAATAGATTTCATAACGATATTCTTGTAGGCATGACGGGAATTGTAGATTACACAAACTACGAGGATATGAAATATGCTGTAAGTTAAAGTAATGAAAAGATGATACAATTGCATTGTTCTTTTGAAATTGTCTGATTCGGCGTGATCTGCAGATCAGAAAACTTGATGACTCTGAATTCAGAAATGCCTTTGCTCGCTCTTACATACGGGTATTATTTTAACTTTGACTTATGTTTGGGTATACTATGATGTGCACGTTGTGCTGAATTTGAGATTCCACTTATGCCATTTTGGATATTCTTCTTCTATGTCCAGGTGAGGGAGTATGATTCTAGGCATAGCTATTCCAGAAGCCCTGGTTATGACTATAGACGGAGCTACTCTAGAAGCCCCAGCCGTACTCCATATATGTCAAGAAGTCCAAGTGTCAGCCGCAGCTATAGCTATGGGGGCCGGAGCAGAAGGTCGACAGTGGTTTTCTGTTCACATTAGGTAGGTATTATACTTTTGGACAGTGCAGTTTTGACAAAGATTCTCTTGTTGCAGCATATCACCGGAGGCAACATATTCACGCCGCTCTCCATCAGTATCTTACCGAAGGTCTGTCTCACGTTCCCGCTCAAGGTACCTACATGCTACCTAAAAGTTCTTAACTTTTACTTCTTCGTATAATCAACGAGTATACCATTTTGATGAGGATCTTATTTTTTGGGCACACAAACTATTGCTCATGGTATTTCTTTCTTTTCTCGTTGTTAGATTGAAATTCAAATATGTTCTGCCTCTTGCTTTCCTTTTTCTCTAGTAGTTGCTTTCTAGGTTTTTTTCTCACCATCAAATTAGTGTTTCTCCTACATTTTCTTTCCGTTCTCTGGTAGCCGAGTAGTATGTATATGGGCATCCATAACCTTTAGGTTTTAGTCATCATTGAGCTCTAGCTTAAATTTTCAAAACGGCTACCAATAGGTTTGGGTTACTCATTGCAACTTAGTAGCTGTGGTGTACTGGCCAAGTGCTTAAGCTTTTACTTTATTGCGAGTCATACGCGTAATTGTGTTTATAAATGTGAAGAAAACTTCAAATTAAATTTTGTTCATGATGGGTTCTCAATCTAGGAAGCTTCTGGCGTACAGGGCAGCCGTACCTTTTTGTTTCCTATCTGGTTGCTTAGTTACCCATATGTGCGCTATAGTTCAAGCTATCAATCCTTTAGATTTGTTCTACAGGATTCAAGTATTTCCCGTCTCTTTTACTTTTTAAACCTTTATGACTAATGTTTTTTGGAAAAGGGTACGAGGTGGTTGTTCATCTTTTGATTCTTTTAACAAATCTGAGTATGTTTTGAAAAATAAGAAGGTTCGGGTCTATTTTGAAGTTTTGTCTTGTTTCTAGTCTTTTCCAACATGGGGATCTTACTACCACATCTTTGAAATTCGTTTACACTCCCACAAATTTGGTGTACAAAATCATTTGTCTAAATTTTCGATGGTGTAAGGGGTTAATGGGTTATTAAGAAGGGTTAGCAGGTTATCCTAATCTGTTTATGAAGGTTTCCTTGTTTCTTGCTAGATCAGGCATTTGTGGAGATCTGGGGACTGGATCTTAGGACCTTGATGGGATGTGGTGCTCATGCCTGCAACTCTTAGTTGAGGTAACGCGATTTTGTTGATGAGCACCTCCAAAAAAAAAAAAAAAAAAAACTCAATGAAAATAATTTTAATCACTTCTAAAGATGGATTACTGTTGAACGCACGCTATAGCTATCAAACCCACAAATCAGCGGTGGGGACGCATAAAGCTCACAAACTACTACATTCACTAACTTGCGATAAGGATGCGTGGATTTTCTCCTCTTTTCATCTAGGATTAGATGTTGTGTGATGCTGGTATTTTGATTTCTTACTTTTATTAATTGGTTTATATTTAAGACATGCTGGAAAGATCATGGGGTGCTTGGTGTAGAGCATCTGAGGATAAAAGGTTTATGATTTTTACTATTTTCTACACTTTCAATTACGGTAAGTATGCTCTTGGAAGTCGTGTCAGAGCGTCAATAGAAAAGAATAATGTTGTTGATATTAATTTTGGATTATTGGAAATATTGCAGATCTCGGACACTATCTAGGTCTCCAAATTATATTGTAAGTTCCATTTTCACTCTGTTTCACCTTTTCTTGGTTGAAAGAGCAATAATATGAAAAACAAGGAGAATCTCATGGAATTGCATTCCATCAATACATCTGAAATTGGTGCTACGCAGCCTCGTCGCAGGACTCTGAGCAGATCAAGGTCAAGGTCCAGAAGCATATCTCGGTCTCCTTCGCTTCCTGCCTGGTACTGCTTAAATTTTCACTGATGATTGTTGCATTTCAGTTTTTTCATCCAGCAAGTGTTATCGGCACTTTTTACCAAATATTAATGAGGTATTAACAAAGGCTGCGATTTCCAGGTGAGATCCGAAGGAAGGACGCGTCTCTGTAGATTCCAGGGCCGTCATTATCATTTCCTATTGCCTTTCTCTCGTAGACGGAAGGAAATTAGGAACTTGTGTGCTATGCGTTCGGTTTAGGACATTCCTTGAACGGTCTAGTATTGCATCGATGAAGTCAGTGACGTTAAATTTAGTATGATGTATTAAAAGTGATCTTAACCAATGTTGTCTCCTGCTGAATTGGTTTGCATTTGTAGCACGGTTGCGTTGCGATACAATGGGCTTGGTGCCCGAAATTTAGTACGCTTGCAGTCATCTTTTCTCGTCGTGCCCGAAATTTGGCAAGCTTTTGGTGCAGTGAATATAGCAAGAAAATATGTTTTGACTCTTCTAGAATTTCAAATTCAACAAAAAGAAAAGAGTAAAACTCCTAGACTTGGCGATAAATGATCGATCCCTCACAGTAATTTTAGTGTGGATATTAAGAAAAATTGTTGTAAACCTTTTGGAATTAGTCTGATCATTTATTGTGCTTCACACGTTCTTCGAAATTTGTGACAAAACTCGGTAGGTAAAAGGTGAATTACTCGATAAACATGAAAAGAGCAGTGTTAGGTAGACAAATCTTTTAAATTAAATTTACAAATTATATAATGTATCATTAGTAAAATAAGCATGTTAACTAATAATTACATAATAATCTAAATAACTCCCGTCATATAATTTGCAAAATTCAATTTAAACAGTTAATCTTTCTAGCATTACTCATAGAAAATCGAATCATTCTAATACTCACAAAAATGATGGATTAGACAGAGAAGCTCCCTTGAAAATGAAAAATCGTTCTCATCTACTTTCAATATGCCTTGAACTCAGGAAGTTTTTCATTCCAAATCTATCCGCTATAGCAAACATATAATTAACGTACTTTTATCTGCGGTGCGAAACAGAATAATTTGGTTTAATTGTTAAAAGATGTGATGTCTTGTATATCCAACAAATTGTTGGAAAGGAAACCAAGCACTGCAAGAATACATGTTTCTGGACATAAATAAATGACCCACAGATTACTTATCCTCCAGAACAGTTGGTTTTTGTCATCCGGATAAAAACCGGGACATTTGCGGATGACCCAAAAATCATAAAACACGGCCTAGCAGGCGCTCATATTTTAACTTTGCCATCCACAAAGAGCCTATTTTCATACCCCAAAAGGCGAAGAAACTAGACGAATGTTATGTCCATCACACCACCCTGTGGCTGCGAAAAGACCGTTTTCAGAGCCACTCGACAGAGTATTTTGGCGTCTTGTCATGATTACAAGACGCCCAGCGTTCTATATCGTTTTCAAGCATACACAACTTTTGATTTCAGTTATAGATAGTGGTTGTTTGCTTCACCAACAAAATTATGGGGAGAAAAGCCTATAACCGGTTTTGTGAAGATGACCTCTCAGACCCATGTCTTTGCCGGAAGCTGCTCCCTCTGATCACCGAGTCTGACCCACTGCCACCTTGGTTAAAGGCAGGCCAACCTTGATCTCGGTCAACCTGATTCATCGGGAATGAAGGCAAATGATCTCTTTCCCATGGATGAAAACGACTAGGTAACGGATTTTCAGCTTCTTGGTAGTTACGACCTGATGAACCGAATGGGAAAATATAAAAACCACCATTTTGGTCTGATGATGAAGCCACCGGCCCTACTTGAGCCACCCCTCTTTGACTGGTGGATCTTCGGGCTCCTGGAACTATGGGCGAACGCATGGTTGGTGAATTACTAGGCTGTTGCTGTTGATAGTATGCCTGAAGAGCTTGGACTCTGTCGCGGGTCCGTGCATTGCTGCCAGGATAAGGAGGAATCATTGACGATGTCATTGAGCTGCCAGCTCTAGCACTAGAGCTGCAGATAGCAAACACTAATGATTCAATAAACATAACACTTCTGTTATCTATAAGCAAGTTATGCAGCTTGTCATCAACCACCGCATCGAGAGAGAGTTTTGTACTCTCGTATCATTAAACAAATTCAATGAAAATTACGAGAACCATGGATGATTTTGCTGGTGTGATAACTTTTCTAGAAATTAAAAGTATAAGCAAGGATGGAAACTATCTAAAAACCACCTTGAAATTTTGTCAAGGCATACCTGTGACCGACAAGGAATGGATGCATAAAAGATCCCGATCTTGCTATTTCTGCGCTCGGCCTGGCAGATCTTTGAGTAACAGATGGAATTGAAGCCTGGTCAACACCACCAATATGATTGTTGGTTGTAGAGAATGAAGGCGGGGAATGGTGCTCCCAACTGTGATAATGGAGATCCATGGCAGGAAAAGCATAGGAGTTGGGCATTTCACTCGGTACGGATGTGCCACTCCAATGATGGTTGAAGTTGGAAGCTTCCGACACAGTTCCACTGGAGTTTGAGGATGAAGAGTGAATTGGCCCAAAGTAAGCGATATATGGGCAAGGATGGGCAGCAGACGATACAGCTGTATGCTCAGCAAAGATAGCATGCTGTCCAAGTATTTCGTGATCTGCAGGACAACATTAATCATATGAATACCACACATTATATTATAATCCTCCACAAAGCCAGAATAGAATATCACAACTTAAATGAAAAGAAGAAAGTCTTACACGAGGTTGGTGAAAACTCCCCTTCCCTGTTAATTGTGAAGAAAAAAAAAGTTCAACGCATAGGAGAAAGTATTAAACTTGAATCGCAAGTAAAATGAAAAACAAAAGTCTGCATGCAATAAAAAGTTGATTAGAGGTGATTCTATTTGAAATCCAACATTTGCTTGTAATTTTTCTACTTTATTTTTTCTGGAAAATTTAACCTTCATTTAAAATTTTGAAAGACATAAAGATGAAAGAGTAAAATGATGAAACAAATACATTATGAAGTCCAAATAGCAAGCACCCAGTCGAATACCAAATTCTCAATTTTTTTCGGAAACTTATAAACATATAGGAATAGGGAAGAAAAATATAAATAGAGTAACCACACATAACTGTGACCGCAGGAGAAGGATAATAAAAGACTGTTTATAGATAGAAAATAGTCAGATGATGGTGCTCAGAGCTTTCTTGTAACTTCCCAGGAAAATGCAACTGCGCCCAAAAGTGTGCAAAAGATCAATAAAGGTCCACTGGCACTAAAACTTTATGTCAATAAGATCCCACACGATTTGCTTAACCCAGCCACTAGGCAAAATTAGCAGCATCACTGAAGTTAAATTATTAAGAAAAGAACCACTTAGCCACATGCTACTTCTTTCTATCTCTTTATAATCACTTTGGTTTTAATTTTTTGAAAATATCCTCTCCTTGCACATATCAGGAGGGATAATTTATTGTGAAAACCAATACGAATGTTTTTCTATTCAAACTTGCAAATTTAACAAACATAAAAGAAGTTGCGATCAAGATACCCCTTTGGAGGGGTCCATTGGAAAACTCACCCCTTCTAAACAAACTTGAAAACTTCACCTGCTTTAAACTTGAAAGGACCAAGCTGTGGTCTATGTGAATCAAGATGTGGGTTGAGATCTTGAATCCCCGTCTCAACCCATATCTCAACTCAATCTCAATTTTGGCAAGCTATTGACATAGGCCAAAATCACTTTTATTAATAGCCTAAAAGCCTAAGGTAACTGGTTATCTTTTGAACCCAAGACACTAGACGCTAACTACAGCAAACATAATTTAAGCACGAGCTTTAGCAAATGAAATCACTTACTCAAATGATGAAGGAAGTCGTGCTAAGCTACCAAATGGACACCAGTGCACACCAAAGGACTGCAAAAATCATTTATATACAAACAATATATCAAAATGACAAACATTTTTCTAAATTGTAGTCTATAGAGCACATCAGTTTATCTAAGTCATTATCTACACACACACACATGACATAGAAGTTCAAAGTCATAATGTGTCACTTCGATTTAATACTATCCAACACAGAATAACATGCAGAAGACATTACATTGTCCTTGTAATTATATGGGAAGCTACTCATGAGACGAAATAAATACCGTAGTACCAAACTACTTCATTCGTACTACTACTTCACATGAAGGACTCTAGTTAGGTTTTACCTACAATTATTCATCCATTTACTCTTCATAAGGTTCCACTCTTCAAATGAAATGTAATGGGAAGAAAAATAAACAGCCGACAAACAATAAGGGCCGCCTTTGGTTCTCTTCCATTCCACTTTGTTCCTTTCCAAATTTGAAGGTAATGGAGAGCCTTATAATTACATAGACCCTTCAACTTAATCTTTTAATGACAGTACTACATACCAAACAATAATCTGTTCAGGCTCTTTCTCCTCAATAATTGTCAGCTTACTGGGCTCTACCTATGAATCAATTTTAGGGTGTGCTCCTAAATATCATCATTAACTTACATTTGACAAAAATCATCCACACCAGCCAACCAATTATGCTTACACTCAAAATAGAAATTCATATCCTGAGGCAGAAAGTAGATTACCTGCACCTATAAGCTGAGGTGATGGGTTCACCACTAGCAAGAGAGAAAACTGAGATTTTGCCCACGTGTTAAGAGTAGCAATAAATATCATACATAAAAGGAAAATCTAGACACATGGCTTTTGGCTAGAAGGGAATGCACTCTCTAATAAGGAATGGGTTATCCTAGCCTTTGAAGCAGAACTTCCTTTTGGTGCTATATTGATTCCATTTTGGTAAGTTAACTTTATTTATTGTTTACAACCTTAAAATATGTCACAAGTTGAACCCACACAGACATACCTAAACAGGAACAAACGGCCTTAACCATAGTGTCAGAATATAGAAAACCATTAACCAGAGTTTGCATTTGACTACAAAATTTGAATATTCACAAAAAGAAGCTGAAAAATAGAAGTTAAAATTCAACAAGTATGTAAACTATATACCATTTCAGAATAACTTAAATCAGAGAGATCCTCATCATGTGTCCAGTCTTCCATGTTCAATTCCGGATATGAACGGCATCCATTAGAATAAAGCCATTGACCTTTCTCGATTTTCCGACAATTAGGGCATTGCATTGCCC
The DNA here is from genome assembly GCF_963583255.1 of Pyrus communis. Taxonomy (NCBI): domain Eukaryota; kingdom Viridiplantae; phylum Streptophyta; class Magnoliopsida; order Rosales; family Rosaceae; genus Pyrus; species Pyrus communis. The sequence continues at coordinate 3,152,742 of NC_084811.1, read as the reverse complement.
CCTTTATATTGAAGGCTGAACCAATGCAATCTGAAAGAATGAAAACAAAAAAAATAAAGGAACATGAAAGCTCGGTATCATCTTTAGTGAAAAGGCATAACTAAACTTATGCCCTTATAAGAACCATATAACTATGCCTCAGTAAACATGCAACTCCATTTACTGATATGAGATGATTTAAAATCAAATAGTACTATATTCGGAATAATTTACTGACGACAAATTTTATCAAAGTAATCTGAAGAATGATCTACTGAACCTTGACTAAATTTAGACCTCATAGGGTCTCAATGCTGTACAAGTTCGGGCTGTCAACACCGCACTTTCGACACTGGGAGTGCAGAAACCTATTATATATATTTCACTTAATTGATGACTCACAGAGATTCCAAATCTCCAAAAGTATTCACTTTCAATGCCGTCCTCTGGTTTTGAGGAAAAAAAAATGATTCAAGAAACCCTCAAGCACAGAAATTCTTCGTTTTCATTGATAGGTTCTATCAAATTTCGCACCTTCCAGTACAAATTATGATTCTATCCATTGAATCAAACAACTACAACAAAGCGAAATGTAGACATCCAACTACATGAAAGATCTAATCATCATATCTTGCATAAGCAACAGATTATTAATGTAGTTGAAGTGAAACAATATGTGTGTGTGTGTGTGTGTGAGTCTAAAACGATGACAACCCAACAAAACCAAAGCTTTAATTAAATGAAGCATAATTCAGTTTAAATTTCGTAATTTATTTCTTCAATTTCTTATCTTTCGTCATTGTCTTGACCAATCAAACAACCCATCACCGGAAAATCAAAATCCAACAGAATTGCAAAATCAGAAACCAAATTTGAACCCGGACCTTTGAAATTGCAGTCGGGAAAAATTGAAACTTCCAACCCAAATTAGATTCAAAACTCACCTAGATGAAATTCATGCCCGCATTGCAGCTTGGCCCAAGATCTATCCCCATTATCGGCGACGACTTCAAGGCAAATCGAGCAGGAAACAGAACCTCCGTACGATTTGCCTCCACAACCACCGCCACAGCCAACACCATCGCTTTCTTCAACCCCAACCTCTCCATCGCTGCCGAGCCCCATAGAAACCCCCAAATCGAGCCCTCAAAGCCCCAAATCCCGATACGCCGGCGTTTCAACGGTCAATTCCCCTCTCTTTCTCTCTGTTTTTTTCTCACGTATAAAGACCGAGGCGAAGTAAATCCGGCAGAACACAGCGTTTTGGTTTGGCGAATCACGACGAGACCAAGACGACGTCGTTAGGATCGAAGCAGAGACGGAGGAAGACGGTCAGTCGTCGGAGATGGTGTTCTGGGAAGAGAAAAAGTTTTGATTTTTGACGGACAATCGAGAAATGAAGATCTGCTGTCGCTCAGCTCTCTATCTACATGTCGTGCGTCACGGGCCGTTGGATTAGGGAGAGGTTGGACTTCGCGAATTAACCGCTGTCCAAATAAAACCAAATCAACGGCTCATATTCACTCTCGAGATCTTCTGCGGTTCGATTGTTGTTTTGTCTCAATTTCTTTATTTCTTTATTTTTTTTTATTTTTTATTTTTTATGTTTTTTTATTTTTTTATTTTTTTATTTTTTTTTGAACGCCATTATTTTTTATGTTTTGGTGTTAGATAAGATTTTGTTTCTACTTTGTCGGTTGGAAAAAGGTTTGGTAATTGTGGACAAAAAAAAGGTTGGTAAACTTTGTATTGAGCCATCATAACGGTCCAATTCATTTAAAATTTTATTATGTTCCAGTGCACATAATGCATTAAAACAAAACAATTGAGATTAAAAAACTCAACAAACTAATCTCCATTAAATACCATGTTTCGATTCATATTTCTTGAGCTTTAAGTTAGGAAAGATGCTATTGCTATTTAGAAGTACGAGTGGAGATCTTCTCTAAATTTCTGTATTTGGAGTGCAAAGACTTGGAGGTCTGAATTGTTGAAGAGAGAAAAAGAGATCCGACTTATTGATTTGACCGAAGTAGCTATTAAAGATCACATGATTTAAAATGAATGTTCTAATCTTCGAATGCGTCAGCTTTGGAGAAATATAACTCAATTTTTTTCTTGCATGCTTTTTACAACTCATTCACAATCAATGCATTGCCTAAAATGTACATTTTCTTGTTGAAAAAACTTCCGTGTGAGTTTGTGCAGGTGGTGTGCACTATGTTTGATGAATGTATTATTTTTGGTACATTAGGATTTGATGCATGCACTTCACAAATTGTATAAATATGCACATGCATGCATAACATTTGATGCTATTCTGCCACCCTTATGACTTTATACATTGCACATGCATAATGTTTATACTCACGCCTTTCGAGTCATCACAAATTTACTGAAAAAATTTAAAAATCTCACGTTAAAAAATTGAAATACAATATACAAGAAATGATTGTACTTTTAATATCATAAGACTTTTTATGATAAAATTCTTGCACGTTCCGTTATGTGCACGTAATATAAGATGAAAGTTGACAATCAATGTAAGTACGATTAGCAGTGGGTCATTGAATTGTTTCTCTAAAATATTGACAAAATCTAATACTTGTAACCTTTTTAAAGGTTAGGTGATGATCTTTCATAATATTTGGTTGCGTGACGTTTTTTAAAATAAATTCTCTTACAGTGAAGAAGGGTTTGCTTTTCCATTTGTAACGTTTTTAAAGGTTAGGTGATGATCTTTCATGTTTATAACTGAGTTGATAAGAATTTTTTTTTTTTAACAACGATATTTATTTACATTAAGAGATGAGGGGTGGGCTAAGACTTACAATGAGCTAAAAATAATGTTGTTCAAGTTTATCTTTGGCGAGAATCGAACATAAGGTTTTTCACTTACAAGTGAAGAAGAATATCATTAGGTCGTAGTTCTAAGTGGCAAGTTGATAAGAAATTAATTAAAATCTCAATGAATTTTGCAATAAAAAGAAAAACAATGGAAACCTTGAAATTAAATTGGTGATGCCTATAAAATGCGTAAATCTAAGTAAGAATTTGGTTAAACTACCAGATAGTGATCTAGTAGTCGGAAACGAATTTTAACTCGTATTTCACATGACACATTATGAATTTGATCTTGGCGTGTGTTAATCATACGAGGGTGATCAAAGAGATGCTTTTATGAGTCTTCTAAATCCTATAAAAGTAGACTACTATAATGAAACCATCAATTAATCCTCATTCTAAAAGAAAAAAGAAAAAATGTAAAAATTTGGTTAAAAGTTGGTACTGATGCTTCATCTTAAACCTTTTCCATGGTTAATGAAATAATAAACAATTGAGGTAGCTGGCAGATACAGCTAGCTAGCTCAAGTATTATATATATATATATATATAAAAAAAATTATCTCCTAAACTTAACTTAATGTTGACATTGTGTTACTTGCTTGCATCGATAAACCCTGCAATTGCCAAGTGGATGATTTGTCATAGCACGCGTTACCTAAATTGCTCAGAAAACAACACGCGTTGTGCATCATGCCAATTACAAATCATAATGCTGCTGTTGCCTCTGCACTAATATATACACACACACACACACACACATATTATATTGTCATCAGTCCTATCATTGCAACCCCGACTGTTCTTGTTCTTATCTGTCTGCATCAACTTGTCAAGATCTGTGCTACCCAACTATATTCAACCAAATTGTCATCTCTGTCAAAAAAAAAAAAAAAAAAAAAAACAAAATGTAAAAGTAAAGTTTCAGTGTATTTAGTCAGCAAACTATATTTTCAAACAAATTTGGTCGAAATTTGTAAAAGCATTTCGAATTATTTATTTGATATAATTAATTGATTAAATGATCTTGATTTTTATTGTTTTGTGCTGAAATGATTTTTATATGGTGAAGACACTAAAACGGATATGTGTAGGCATGAGTAATTTTTCATGAATCGCATACGGTTCTAACTTGTAGTATCTAAATCTTCATATACAATAATGTATAAACTTAATACAATAATGTATAAACTTAACCGTTGTTTCTGTTTTAATTTATTTCATCTAGTGATCAAAACTTAAAAACTAAAAATAAAGAAGTGTATGAAAATCTTCCCTCAAACCACTCTTACCATCCTAGCCAAAATACTGAAGTTACCTGGGGGACTGCAGCCCCATGATCTGTGGCTCAAGATGAGGACCACCACTTATCATATCATGGAAATGCTCCAGTGAACGGCTGTGATCAATCTACATGAGCACACGAGGGGCCCAGATAAGGACGTCATCTGATCCAACGCAACAGCATATGAACATTTCCCTGACACTCAGAATCTTGGAACCCTTCTCGATGTCAGTCAATTTGACTCCTGATCGTACCAAGTTTACCATCTCCAGTCAAGGGTTAAAGTCACATTTGGTCTTAAAATTGACTAAATTAATTGAGAACGGATCCTTTCAGGAGCTAAGCAGCCAGAGTTTTTTCATCAAACAATCTGAGCCGTTGATGTGTAAATCAAATCAGGGTTATCAGTTATGTGTGATAGGTTAGGAAAATAAATTAATAAAAACCGTTGGATTCAATTTATGCGACCCATATTGTTTGATAAGAAGGTTCTGGCTGTTTAGCTCTGGAGATGATCCATTCTCAAATTAATCTTCAATCAAAAGAATTAGCTACGTTTAGCTTAGGGTAGGCAAAATGTAGCTCCAGGTTAAATTAAGTTCGGCCCCAAAAAGTAATAAAATATGAAGAAAAATAAAGCCCTATGTGATTGAAGTTGAAAATTTTTAACCTAAAGTGGTCTAAAATATTAATTTTGAAAGACCAACGTCATATCCAGTTAACGGCTACATGCCATATTTGCCCTAAATTTGACAAAATCAGTCTCCAACCGAAGGAGAATCGGACTAAAATAATCAGACTAAGTTTGGTCCTAGGGCAATGCTATGTACATACCCAACTCTTTGAATACATAGTATACTATGTATACTTGAATCATCAATAGGAAAGGACTTGATTTTCTTTGTGAGTAGGTTATATATGATAACAAAGAGCAATCGATTCATCCCAAACCTTAAGGCTCTTATGCCAATCCCTTCTCTCTTGGGAGTTGCCTGGAAATGGTATATCATGAAACACCTCCTCACCCATATCAAACGAAAGGACGGCATCGATTCTCCTTTCATCGTTTCCTCGTAGATCAAATGCAGACCAATATCAAATTCCCTTCAAGTTGGTAGCCAAATCCCACGTCAGTTGTTCTTGCTGTTACTGCATCATCATCGCGATACAGGAGACGGAAAGGAAGACGAGGCTAGGGAAGAAGCTTGATACCGGGAGAGAGAGTCGAGAAAAAAGGATGTAACATCTTTTCACTAAATTTCAAGTAATCACTGCTGAACGCCTTGGTGCAGTGGCCTATCCGTTACTTGATACAGATAGGAAAAAAAAAAAATGTAGAAATACGACGACTCAAAATACAAATTATACAAGTCTGTCGACGAAAAATGAGAAACAAATTACAGATGGTCGATTTTCTGATGGAAAACTTGCCGTGATTCAATCTAGGCATAATAATTGAGGCTGGCTTTTTTCTTTGCCTGAACTTGGATAATGCCCTCGTTAAAGTCCTCGTGGTTCACCTGGAGTAGAATCAAAACAAATACTCAAGATTAGTACACTTCCTACAACATTTCTTAGCATACACACAACGTTAATTAGTAGACTGAGCTAAAATCGTCTACGGGAGTGATTTTCAAACTCCTATTTCCTTCCCCTGCACTCTATTTTTCTCCTGGTTTGTTTTTATTTGTTCACAAACGATATTATATACAGTAAGGGGATGAGGGATTGGGCTAAGCCTCACAATGGGTTAGCAATAATGTGAAATTAAAGGCACAGAAACAAACGGAGTGCAAAAGGAGAAAACAGGAGTGAAAACCCTTTTTGAGTATGAACAGTTCAAGAGAGAGAGAGAGAGAGAGAGAGAGAAGCACCTCTGTGGCATCACGACGAAGGGCAAGCATGCCTGCCTCTACGCATACAGCTTTTAGCTGTGCCCCGTTGAAGTCATCGGTTGAGCGAGCTAATTCTTCGAAATTGACATCCGGATGAACATTCATCTTTCTTGAGTGAATCTACAAAATTAAGAAAAAAATATTAACAGATTAGAATGTTGTAGTGCAAAAGTAATCACAAAACCCATGCAATTGTAAGAGAAAAACCTGCAAAATTCGAGCTCTTGCTTCTTCAGTGGGATGTGGAAACTCAATTTTTCGATCCAACCGACCAGAACGCATAAGAGCAGGGTCGAGGATGTCAGCTCGATTGGTAGCTGCTATCACCTGCATTTAAGACAATAAAGTTGGTTATGTCAGCACGATTGGTTGTTGCTATCACCTGCATTTAAGATTCCAACCAAGTAATGGAACTGGAACATCTACTATGTATTTCCAAATCCATCATAGTTGCAGGAAAAGCAAAAAGACTTGCAGACAAGGAAACGAACCTTAATTCGATCATCGCTACTAAAGCCATCAAGCTGATTAAGCAACTCAAGCATTGTACGCTGCACCTCCCTATCTCCACTCACTTCACTGTAACCATAAATGAGAGGATATATTTCAATCAAGAAAGAGTGCAATGATCAAATTGGATATCCACAATGAAATTGAATTCAAGAAGTACAGCATACCTATCAAACCGCTTTGTGCCAATTGCATCAATTTCATCTATGAAAATGATGCAGGGGGATTTCTCTTTTGCGAGCTGAAAGGCATCACGGACAAGTTTTGCTCCATCCCCAATGAACATCTACATCCATTCCAAGTACAATTACTTTATTAAGGATGCAGTCATAAATCTGAAGTTACAATCATTGAGCATAATTATACATAGAAAGCTTGTTAATACAGAGACTATTTTCTCTCCCAAAAAGGATCAGTTCCTCCTAATCAGAAACAGGTGGAACAACTAATTTAAATCAACGAACCCCAAAGTTTACAAACAAATTTATTATGCACTAGTATGTCAAAATTAAGAGAGTGCGTTAGAGCAATTCTCAAAATCATTAGAAAAACACCTACTCATGCTCAAATTGTACATACATTCTTAATTGAAAGAAAAAAAAAATGGTATCAGTAATAATCAAATCGAATTATGCTATACCTGGACCAGTTGCGGACCAGCTAATTTCAGAAAAGTGGCATTTGTCTGCGCAGCACAAGCCCGAGCCATCAAAGTTTTACCAGTTCCCGGAGGTCCATACAATAGCACTCCCTTTGGTGGACGAACCCCCAATTTCTGAAAACGCTCCTTGTGGGTCATGGGTAAAACAATTGCCTCAACTAGTTCTTGAATCTGTTGCATTAAAAACAAATTAGGGTACTAAATCCAAGTGTTTGGTATCTAAGAACAACCATGAATGCCTCAAAGAGCATGTCCAAAGTATGAAACTTGCCTGCTTCTCCAGCCCTCCAATGTCATTGTAGTCTTCAGTTGGCTTTTCATCAACCTCCATAGCCTTCACCCGAGAATCATACTCAGACGGCAAAGTATCCAAGATCAGGTAACTATCTTTGTTCACACCAACAAGATCCCCAGGTTTCAAGTTATCAGGATCAACAAGCCCAACAACTGGCAGAAAGATAGTCTGCAGTAAAGCAAAACCCCATAATTTGGCTTTTGAATAATGCATCAAATATGATTCTCACACTAGTCTCTTTTAGCCGTAGACACATATATGACATATATCACAAAATTAAAATTCGTGAATATAAAAGAAAAGCAACGATGCAGATAACTGTAGTCATTTGCTTTGCTGGTGATATAAGAGAATGAGTGCATAGCATTAGTTGCTGGCTTACCTGGCGAGTAGATGTTTTTAACACAACACATTTTCCCTTTCTTTGGGAGTCAAGATCAATATTTGCACCATCCTCCTCGGCCTCATCTTCTGGGTTCATTTCAAGAATCTGAATGAGACAAAATAGAAAAAGCCAATAAGAACATAAGGCTAGCAGAACAACTAAGTCCACACACCATCAACAACTAAAGTTCTCAATATCGTCTATTGACATTAATAAAACATAGCGACAGAGCAACTACTAACAATCTAAATCACATCTTCGTAGACTCATCATATTACTAAAATTAGAAAATAAGGGTTCCCCATAAATAGGTGTGTTGTTTAAATGGCAAGCATAAGGAGCCAAGTCCTCCAATTCAACGCACTTTAGTAACAGTCATCATCAGTACTTCTGTTTCTGAGATATTAAGGCAGGGTGATTCCCTTATCAAACTTGCTTGCACCACAAACTCTGAACTCAAACAAGGCAAAACCCAAACTATAATACAAGATCTTACGCTAATTTCGATTCTCATAATCAGCAAATTTTATTTTTCACTAAAGAGAGTTACTTTACTGACCTCAACTTCACTCTAACAAAACGAAATCAATACTTTTCTCCAAAATTTTGTTTATGCAATGGACTTTTCGATCGAAAACAATTAAGAATACATGAAAACACACATACCTCAACAATGTTGCCCACCAAGTAAGGCAACTGCTTATTGAGCTTAATCTTTTCCTGATTCTCCTTAATCTTCTCCTTGTACGAGTCCAGTTCCAAATTCGTTCTTGACATTTCTTCCTTCAATCCCACAAACAAAAATCAGAAAAAACACAAACATTCACATATTAAAATCCCAAATCCCCAAAATTCCGAAAAACCCACACACTAACAAAGGCATCAAATAACGTACAGAACTAAAAATTCAAAATTTCCCAAGCAAATCAATCCGAACCTCAAATCACAAATAAACCCTATAATCAAAATCAAGTCTTTCTTCCCAATTGTGCGCCGATTAGTAGTACGCAACCATAAACTGCGTAAGAGAAAAAGAAGGGACCTTAAGTATTCGGATCTCGTTGTCAAGAAGACGAGTGGCTCTGACGATGTCTTCGGTGGTCATCGCGGCGAGCTGATCATCTTCAAAGGTCGTGTCTTCTACCATGACGTTCGCCATCGGATTCCGTTTAGTCCTACTTTTTCTTCTCAGAAACCAACAGTTTTCAGCTGCAGGAGTGCTGGTGGAAGGAAGAATGCTTCTCTGCTTGTTCTTAAAGAAAGGTTCTTGAGAAAAAAGAAAGGTTTTTGTTTATGTAATGTTGGGCTTCAAAAGCTGTTGGGCCCGGCCCAAAACAAGAAGAGATTGATGAAGCAATGGGATCGAAGTCGGAACGAAGATGGTTTTTTTTTTTTTTTTTTTTTTTTTTTTGAATGTATCGATATTTTTATACTAAGGGAGGGGGAGTTCGGCTAAGCCATATAATGGGCAACCTAATTTGATATCGAATTCCCCATCCACAAGATTCGAATATAAGATATCTTATTTCCAAGTGAAGAAAAATACCACTAGACCGAGCACTGAGTGGCCGGAATCAAGATGATTGAATTCAAGAAATTGATTAATTTATAGTGTGGTCAGTCCTTGTTAGGCCTCAGGAAACCTGATAAATTTTAGTACGATTCCACTGCTTCATAATTCTAATCCTAGTCCGGTTCAAAAACAAGACAAATAATGCAATTGTGCGATAGGTCAGCAAACTAAAATACTCAGATAGCTTTGAAGAGTTGATCCCCCCGTGGAGGGGGAAGACACCAAACGGTGGGAACATATTTCAATCGAAATACTTATTTAGAGCATCTTTAATGGTGTAGGCGAAAAAAGTAGGCAAAATTATACTATAATGATTGACGTGACAAGTTGTCTACGCAATTGTCTCGTAAAAAAAGTGTGTCACATCGATGAAATACAAAAACCAAGTAGGCAAATTTTCATCTTTAACATTTACTTTTATCCTTTAATTTTGTTTTCTTCCTCTACATGGAATATTTTATTATAAATAGAGACGTGAGACCCCATTTGCCTATAATGTTGAAAGCAGACAATATTGCCTACTTTGTAGGTATAGGGAAACTTTGTCTACTGAATTGACTACACCATTGGAGCAAGTTTTTGCTTACATAACTCATCACGATGGGTTTGACCACCTACTTGCCTACTTCATTAAAGATGCTCTAAGTAGCTCAAGCTCCATCACCGATCAATAACTCTGATGCCACTTGATGTTCAATTTTGTTGTTTTTTCCTTTAAACTAAAGATGTACGGGATGAGGAAATCATAATCGAACTTGAGACCCCGAGTGCAATGAAAAATTAGCTCTTAACCCAGCTAGAAACTCCTTGCATCAAAAGTGAGAGTAAGACGAAAAAATTGAGGGGTGGTAATAAAAACGTTAACAAGAAAACGAAAAGTCACGGTGCTTAGTTGTTTGCTTGTAATTTCATCTGTATTCACAGAAACTCCATTTCAGATAGTGCAGATTAATATTGTTTCTGTTAAAGAAGGACAACGAGTTCTAATATTTTCAGCAGTTTCACATCAGCACATCAAAACGATAACTCTTATACTTTTTTCGTTAATACAAGTAAACCCGAAGGGAATCAATGTGACTACGCTCGCGCCAACTTCATCTTCCTGGATCAGTATTTGGGTGGAAATATACGAGAATGTGGGGAAATCACAGCCTCCTGAATGTACTTCTTGGGATTGTTAGGGTCAGGAGCCCAACGAATCTCACTCAAATTTGGGGTCTCAACGTACGCCATCATAAATTCCCCAACCTTCTCAATTTTGCCTCTCTTGCCAGCCCTGAGCAAAAGGTTGTTCCTGCAGTAAGAGAATATGCCATTGCTCAACTCCACGATGTCCCCAGGCTCGAAGGCGTCACACTCGTTCCCCCACAGCTGGAAGTGAACCGCCGCTGTTTCATCCGCCACCAGGGCCAAGCACGTCTTGTTTTGGGCTTGTGATAAAGTAGTAGTTGTAGTCTTGACGATGCCTTTGTCCAAAAGTATGAACCTCGTGTTTATGTTGTTCTGTGCTGCTGGCACTATGTCCTTCAGTGGCACCATCTCTCAAACAACGATCAAAGCTTTTGAATCTTCAACGCGTCAACTTCTGCCTCGTTTCAAAGAGCAGATCCGATGGCTATGGTGATGGCGACAAGCTCTAGTTCAGACTGCACGACCGATAGATACAGTTGTTTTAAGCACTTAAACTGGCAAAAGGAAAACTAAAAAACATTGAACACAAAACAAACAGAATACAAAGAAAGAGAGGAAAATTCTGGTTAGCAGGGAACCCTATCTCTATTGTATCATCAGATAGACACGCTTCTACGAAAGGCAAATTCATCGAAAACCTTGCCAAGTCTATAGACGAGACTGGTAAAGTGCTTCGGAAAAATTGCCTCATGGAGCACATCGACATATGATTTGGCTAATTTGCATCATCCCAGAGAAAGAAATCACGCATACACAAAAAGACATAAATTCAAACCAGTACATGTACACAAAACTAGGGAAAGTCAAAACTGGATCAAACATAAATGACACTCAAAGAAGATACCGAAGGAAACATTTTATCGATGAATAGTATGGTAAAGAACGAAACTATGAGGAATACCAAATACCTCATCAGGGACAAAAACACCACTTGAATGTACTCCTACGAATGTAACTCCAGCATTCTCCAGAAACTATCTCCATCCAACATTATCATCTATCTACCCTAAAGTACAACCACTAATTGTAAGACATAAAAACCTTGTTCTACAGCACAAATAAGACTACCAATCCGCCAACTAAACCGTAATCCCCTGTGGTTTTCGCTTCTTGACAAAAACCTTGCAGTAAAACTGAATGCTAGTTAATTGCTACATATAAATGTGTATATGTATATATGATGAATCTTGTTCTGAAATCTATATGATGTCTAACACTAAACTCAGCTAAACCAATCAGTCAGCAAGTATATTCCTTTATCATTTCCTAATTTGATTGTATATTGTATTTATCTGTAGTGCTTCAAAACAATGAAATGCACCTGATTTCTCTTTCCCCCCCTACATTTTCTCAGCAACCAAACAGAAATGGACAGAAAGATCTTGACTTTACTAACCACACGATGGCCCTGCACTAATTTAAGCAGAGAAAAATGGAAGCTGCAATCAAACCAACAAAACAGCTACTACAGTATCAGAACAAATACGACGAAAGTTTCAAAATTTGAGTGAGAATATAGAGAATCAAATACAAAACCCTAACCCTAAAATCAGAGCAAATACTCGCATACCAATTTCTACGCCATAAAGTGAGAAAGGCTAGGAAATGCAAACTGCCCTGCAACCCAATCGTCATCCACCACCATTCATCAGAGAGAATACTCACAGGGGAAGTTTATGAACAAGAAAAGCTTTGCGGCGAGAAATTGTTTTCAAATGCTCACTAACAACTAGTAAGTGATGATTTTATAGAGAGCTGGTTTGCGTCCAGGAAAATAACGGATTGACATTCTGTTTCAATAAAATAATGAAATGTACAAGTTTTTTTCAAACACATATCATTGTTCTAATAGATTGAGACATCACGTGATGGTAAACTCATTTTATGTAAGTTGTTCTCCTAAAAGAGAGGAGAAAAACTTCTTATAAATTATGAGATATTGCTCAATGTGTCTAGATGCGACTCGATAATTACTTAACGACTTAACGAGAAAAACTTGAGTAATGACATCAGATTATATAATTCGTAAGACACCTCTCACAACTATAAACTCTTGCATTATGGTCCCACCGACCCATGCTAGTGTCATTTTGTGTGAGAGCTTCCATATGAATTTTTTGTGCTTCTCGAGCAGTAGACTATGCGTTTATTTGGAAATACTTTTAAAATGATTAGTACTTTCAAAACAACTGAAAACGATTTTGATAAAATTGATTTTTGGTTCCAGAAATATTTTTAAGTGCTTAGATATGTGATCTGGTCCTTCTTGTAGGTAGTACTTAAAGTGCTTTTCAGAATCCATTTGAATTTTTACTAAGAATTGCATTCCATGTGAGAATCGTGACTACGTGAACTTGAATAGATATTATGTTAGATTTCGTGATGTGATTTGTGCAGCTTTTGTCCGTTTTAGTTTTTCCTTTTCAGGCTGTTGCTTTAACAGTCCTATCGAGATTCTTGTACACATCTTTGAGGTACCGTTGAAACGAACATCTTTGATTTGATAAAAAGACGCCAAGGCACAAATTAAGCCACTCTTCATAACACATACAAATACAAACTCCGCAATGTCGTCCACGGTGACAAGTTTATAACACAATGAGAAGCAGCCACAACCCTTTTACTATACACAACATAAACAGCGATTATATTACAGTGCACCAAAACTGAGGGAGAGAAGCTCCAATGGCGGAGACCTGACTCAGAATGGAAACGAGCAAAGGGGAAGAACCACAGAAAGTCGACCCCAAGTACAAGTGGCATACTCAAGCTATGGGTCACATGGGAAGAAACTCTTTCTTGGCTGAACACCTTCGGTTGAATGAGTGAATTCACTTTCCGATCCCAAGTTCTTTTGTAATGTCTCTTGTCAAGCTAAACTGCAAGGTATTCTGCCACGGAAATAGGGTGCGAGTAACTGGAAGCTTTCTTCGAAGATCCTGTATCACATTCATTAAGTTTTGAAGGTTAGTACCGGAATCAAGAATAATAATAATTCAACAAAGTGAAAAACTGGATTGGGTTCGGGTTAAGCATAGTAAAGAAACAATTTTCTTCTGCAAATGTGTTTCATGTTTATATTGAACATGTTCGAATATGTTGAACTGTACAAATACACAAAAGTTCAATTCTCGATGGAAGTCAATAGTACCTTAAAAGTGGTATCAGGCAAATTTGAATAAGATGCCTGCAGAAGTAAATTTGTTAGTGAAGAGCTCAGAAAGTGAAAAAAACATCAGCTATTAACTAGAGAAATTGATGTATTTTGAACCTCAAGAGATGCTAAGTACTCCGTCTCATGTTGACGAATAATATTGCTAATGGCAATCGCACTATCTTCAGAGGACTGCAACAAATGTGAATCATAGGCAATGTTAAGATACCAAAAACAAGAAAGTTCAAACAGCCACAGGAAATGTTTTATCGATAATGTATCATTAGCATGACACAGGAACTCGTAAGATTCAACTATAGCCCTTCTGTTTCTAAACACAAAAAGTGTCAGATGACTAAGAATATCACACCGAAAACTTAGCTAACCAATACATAAACTTTTTACTATTTACCAACTTTAGCTATGCCTACTAGAAAGAAAAAAAGCCATATGTGCCTATGTTCACATGTTATGATTAATACCCTCATTTTAAAAGTTTATGTAGAAAGTTATACTAAAATCAATATATTAAGGCCTCGTTTGATGGAAAAGATTGGCTTAGATAAGACTATTCACTATATTAAAGGTATTTTAAAGAAAGAAATGAATGAAAATTCCTTATTTTGTTCAAGTTGAAGGTTACTTATGAAGAATAGTCGTCCCTTTTAATCCTACCATTTTTGTGAGCATTGGTAGGGGAATCTTTTCTTCATGAGTAACCTTCATCTTGGACAAAGTAAGGAATTTGTCATCCATTTCTTCCTTTAAAATGCCTTCAATATAGTGAAAAGTCCTACCCCAGCCAATCCTCTCTATCAAACGCGGCCTAAGGGTCTAAATAAGAGAAGGTACAATGATCTTGCATGATAGATCACCCTATGCAATACCAAAATAAAAATGATAATAAATGGAGATAGTCCTATCGTAACATCAACCTGAAAAATTGTTGTATCTTTGCATTCATGCTTGGCATCTAACTGCACATTGCCCTCCTCGAAATAGTGGGCACCCACCTGAAAGAATGTGAAGAACAGGAGGACATGGATGAGAAACAGTTACTTCTTGATTAGGTTCTTATATTATGAACTCAATGCTCCATAATGAATGCGGAGTACATAAGAAATACCTGCAGTTTGCCTTTTAATTCCAGCATTTGTATTTCATCTTTGAACTCAATGCTCCATACAGAACGCCAACTACCGTTGCTATGCAACATGAAAAATTAACTTATATCACAAGATGCCCACATAAAAAGAGGCAAGAAAAAGAAAATCAACTTTTTCTTCTTTTAAGCAGCTAAGAAAGGACCCGGTATAATAACAGGACAGGTTTTTGGATGGTATATACACTATATATACATCTGTTCCAACTGAAATACAATGCTCAGGAGCAATAAACAAGCTCGTGGGTAGGGCACAAAACTAACTTCACATACCAGAAATTTTGTGGGCTATGTCTAGCAGCTGATATCACCACTACAAGCTCAAAGTCAAATCCTGGGCCCTCCACATCTTTACCATTGCCACAGTACACTGAGCAGACTCCCTTTGGATAAGCTTCACCAACATATTTAAGTATTTCTGCATCCAAAGCACACCTGAAAGGAAAGAATATTGACTTATACACAAGCCCCCCACACAAGCCCCACAAACTCCCACAGACACAAACACACAAATGTATGCATTGCACATATATAAAACAACCGTAATTCTACTTGTGTGGTGCTTCCGCAAGCTGCCAATGATTTTCTGTCTTGTATGGTTCCTAAACGAGCATCCTCAAAAGATAACTAGACGAGAAGTGACACGTTTATTTCATCGTTCTCTCTCGGCCATTATGGAAAGAGCATTCTTAAATATCAACATTCTGTAGTAAAGTAAATACTGGTTTGTTACATTAAAATTAACAGATAAAGTAAATCCTACAGGGCTGAAAAGTTTACTCAAGAGAAGCTAATGTGAAACTTTTCCTGTGTGACACTTAAAACCCCTAATATTAAGCCAAATATCTTGGAGCAAGCAAATGCTCATTTCAGTAGGAGTGAAAAAACGTATGCAAAGTTTCATGGCAAATAAGGCATACCGAAAGTCCTCAACATATGCAGATGGAAGTTCCTCATCCAGTGCAGGTCTCACCTCTGTACAAACCTGAACCAATTTTAGCACATTTTAATGAAATAATTGGTAACAAATTAACAATTTAAATGAAAATGCTAATAAAGGGTAACAATCAAGGAAAATAACAGGCATGCTGCACACACGTCATTTCATACATGCATGGACAAGTCCAGATGGTGAATGACTGAGAAAAATAGTATACATGAAAAGAATGCACTCATGTGCTTGCCCATCAATTGTCTCAAAATATCGTAATGGAACAAATGCACGGATGCTTGATTTCTATCATCAGCGTGTTCCCCGTAAAGAAGATCAGCCTAGTCCCTTTTCAAGGTTCATACTTTGCTAATACTTAATTACCACTATCCTAGAAAGGGTCTCGTAGCTCAGTTGGTCAAGAGTGTTCACCCTCGCACCCGAGGTTCCCCAGTTCAATTCGACCCTCCCCTACTATAGCTTGTATCAGCAATTACCAATCTTCTAAAAATAAAATAAAAGAAACTCTCTTCTTCACCACCATTTTCGGTATCATCGGATTCATATAGTAGAAGAAAAATAAAGCACTTGCCTGTTTGATGTGGTCAACTACAGCAACTTGGGCTGTTCTGGGATCAATGAACTCGGTCTCAGCGAGTTCACCATATGATGTAACTATAACCTACTCACACAAACAGAAGCAAAACCCCATACATTGTCAGATTCCAGAACAAAAAGTACAACAAGAAGCAATGAAAGTTTGCAAATTTCACAATTGGGAACCCGAGAAATTCATCGAAATGCCGATATTTCGTCAGAAAAAGAAAACTTACGTCTCCGATTCGGCCCGGCATTTCGATAGAAATCAAGTGGGATTTGTTGTACAGTGGGAACGCCTCCGACGCAGCCTCCTTGTACAAAACGTCGTCGTTGATGACCGCCTTCACATCTGCCAACCCAGAAGATGAAATCAAATACAGAATGTGATTCGCGCGATCGATCAAAATTTGAAATTTTACGAAATTCTATAGAAATTAGAGAAAAATGTGAAGTTATTGGGGTGAAAGGTGAGACCTTTGGCGACGAATTGGATTTCGCCGGGAGGAGAGTTGAGGAGGAACCACTTTGCTATCTCCTTCTTCTGCTTCTCGCTTAGCTCTGCTTCTTCTTCGTCCGCCATTTTTCTGTTTTCACTCTCTCTCTCCTCTGAGATTTTAATGGGAAATGAACTGGTGTACAGGGGGAAACGTGATTTCCGCGAAGCACGAAGAACTGGATGGATCTTAGCCGTTCGTTTTAACGGGCCCTACATAAATTGAAAGTCAAGATTTGATAGAACCGGAACGCACCGTAGAGGATAGCGTTTGAGGTGTGCTCTGTGAAGGTTCGCTTGTGGGGCTTTGGGAGGTGTGAGGTGGTGACTGTGAGTCCGAACCGACTTTGAGTGGTGGGGATGGGTTTGTAACCACTAAAACTTGGTGGGGTCAATGATTCATATGATCTGGTCCGTCCGATCATTAGACCTTATCAAGATAAATGACCAATAAAGCAATGTTAAATTTTTTTTTAACTTTTACATGTGGCAATCGATGAATTTCGTTTATTTGCATATGATGCATTATTAATCTGAAATACAAATTTATGTATAAGTCTTGAATCATGATGTTTGATTTCCTATCTTGTTTGACTACCCATTAAAATTTTCACTCTGTCATAATTTACTTTCTACCTAAACTTTCGTTATCCATGTCGAGTTATGTGGTTGAGATATCAATTACCAATACATGTGATGCATGTCGCGTGGTCCAAAAGTCTAATTACGATGAGTTGCATTTGAATTGATAGTTTTAAGAATAAAACAGAAGAATGAGCTCTCATTTAACTGAAACGAGACTATACACATACACAGACGCTTGGAAACGTTCTAAAAACACACCACTAACAGGAAGCTCTTTAAGCATCTTGGTATCGAAATTGTGGGAAACTACACGTCCATCTGCGGCAACCACGAGAAGTTCGTCACTGTTCCAAAACGTCAATGGCATTCCAAATCCTGCAATCGGTACGATGGTTAAGTGTTTCGTCCAAGAACCCTCCAAATCATTCATTTCCCATATACCAATCGATTTACGAATCCCGCTTTCTATCTGAAAAGAAAAAAGAGCGACAGATCCATTCCACACTGCAAGGCTTCCGTAACATTCTTTTGTATCCTGTAAACTTTCCGGCACGGGTATGTCACAAAATAATTCGTCATCCATGTCGAACGAAAGGATGACCTTCTTGTTTTCGTCTAGGGTTTGCTTGTCCAGCTCTATGGCAAACCAATAGTAAAAACCCTTGAAGTACATTTGGGAAGAAGGAGACCAAACCACACTGCTAGGTATATCAACTTTGATCTCTCTCCAAGAGTTAGAACTCATGGTGTATACTTCTGCCATGTGAGGGTGAAACAAAATCCAAAAACCCTCGAAATGCATTGCGATTCTAACGACTTTGTAATCTTTCGCTTTGCGATCGTAGCCAAATCCCACTGCGATTCTTGTGGACTGCAATATGTTTATTTCTTTCGGGGGAGGTAGACGAAGGCACGACTTGGGAAGAAGCTTCGATTCCTTCAGAGCCGGATTGCATAGAAAAACATTCTCGGAGTAATCAGTTAAGCAAATAATTCCGTGACAGTGGCCTGCGATGTCTAAAAACTCATGCCTTAGCCCTAGAGAAATTGGAACTTTGAGGTTGAGATCTTGAAGGTAATAGACATCACTGTTGTTGTCGTTGCAAAGATCTATAAGTGACAGCAAAATTTTCGTCGAGCCATTGTCTGTATCGTTGAGGACGTAACGCTTGAAAAGGATGCATGTGGAGGATTGGAAACTGTTGTC
Organism: Pyrus communis; assembly: GCF_963583255.1. Lineage (NCBI taxonomy): Eukaryota > Viridiplantae > Streptophyta > Magnoliopsida > Rosales > Rosaceae > Pyrus > Pyrus communis. The sequence continues at coordinate 3,133,992 of NC_084811.1, read as the reverse complement.
GATGGATTTGGAGAGGTGCACGTCCACAAAGCTAGGGTTGTTGATGAACTTGTACCACGACTTGCGGACGCATCTGAATCGCATCAGAGATTTCGGAGGCAGCCATGACAAGATCTGCAGCACCATTGCTTCTGGCATTTCGCAAAACCCTGCCATTTTCTGCTCCTCTCCTCTCTATGCATTCATAACAAGCATTGTAATTACTTACTGTGAAATGAAACAAAATGAATCATAACAACGTGATAATAAAACAACAGACGAAGATCTAAAAACCCGAAAAAAGCAATTACCTTGTTTTTTTCGTGTAGATTCGAGATTGCATTCACAGGTTCTTTCGATACTGCGAAATGAAGGCGATTGCTTGTAGTGAGGAAGTCAGCTGGTTTGTTGCAAGAAATGAAATTTTGCGGAAGAAGAAAAACTAAATATAGTAATTAGTGGTTTAAAATACCTACTCAGTGAGAGAAAGAAACATGAGTTGTTTTAGGCTGAACGTGAAGAAAGGAACCATATGCTTCTCTAATTTTTATTTTAACAAGAGTTTATTTGAAATATATTTTTTGAAGACGAGAATTTGAATTGAAGTGTCTAAAGTAAACTAAGAGGTGGTTTCCACGACCTAAACCCGTAACCTTTTATTACAATTTGTGTGTCAAAAAGATGAATATCAAAGAAAATGGAGGTCAAGTAAAATTATCATAGAATCTTCCGTGTATACATTAAAATAAAAGGAAGAATCTCAACCAAAATTTCAGTTCATATATGATGAACACCAAAATTTTAATTTACATAAGCCTCTGCAAGATTTATGTTAGAACTAATTCCATTGTGGTAATACATTGGCCTCCAAGTATCGTCTCCACGCTTTCAAGGGAACAACCCCTCTACGGCTCGGAGAGGGTTCTTCGGCTCTACGGTTCATAAATATGCCTCTGGCCGCGAAACCCATAAACTCACTCTGGTCCATGAAACTACGCATCCGTGATGCAATGCCACCTTCACGAGAGAAACCCACTCTGTAACTCCAATCAGCAGACCGGGGTTCTTCTGTACAGGGAGGAGCAGCAAGTTGGATCTCAGTTTCTTGCACCGGTGAACCATCATCTTCGGAATATGTAAGGTTCCCCATTCCGAATGATTCCCAATCAACCTGCTGCAGAATCACTGTAGCTCGGTCTGTGTCCTGTGCAGGAAGATATTGTGGCTGAGTCACTTGAGCCAACTTGTCGACCTGAACTTTCAGTTCGCGTAGTCTATGACCAATCCTTGAAGATACAGCATCGTACAACTTTCCTCTTGATACATGCTTAGCTCCTTCAGAATTCAACAAATCATCAAAGTAGATTGGATCGCCAATAACCACCGTCACCTACATTTTCCAAAAACAGTAAGCTGGACAATACATATCATAAAAGAACAAAACACTGCATAAAGTGTGAAGGGCATCAGTGCGTCATGGACTAAAATGATAAATACAACAATCAAATCCTACGTCAGATAAGACTGGGTAAGAAGGTCTATCTGATCACTCATATAGTTGCTACAGTATCAAAAGTATCTAACTGGAAGGATTACAGCCTATTGAAAGGACACTGAGCCGCTCAAAACTGAACATGTATTGACAGTAACAAGTATTGGACTTACTGTATTGCCAATCCTTGGGATGCTAGCACCGATAGGCATGATGTCCTGCATCCCACTATGCACAAATGGAACAACCATGGGAATATTGTCCGCGTCAAGGACCAACCTGCCAAGTAAGAATATGCAATAGTTTCAAAAAAGTGTTTCAATGGAAAGAACACTACTCACTTTACCCAAAAAGCTTACAGCCAAAACCATGGGAGCATCCCCCCTTTCCCCCTTTTTTTCTCTCTCCCTCCCCCTCCCCCTCCCTCCCCCTCCCTCCCCCTCCTCCTATCCAACAACCAAATATCAATCATTTCAACACCTCGCTTGGAAACATATGTTTCAAGAAAAGGAGGATGAGACCCTCACCTCCCAACACCTCTCTTGGAAGACCCCATGGTTTTTCCACCATCTCGAGAACGACTACCTTCTGGGAAGATGTGAACCCAACCACCTTGATTCAACTTTGAAATAGCCAAGTCCATTCCCTGAATCAATAAAGCATAAAATGAGAACGTGGCATGGTTATCACACACTGTCATAGCTTTCAGCCCTTCCATAGACCCAAGGTACATAAGAAATGTTCAAAACAAGTAAGGATAGAGCATCCTATCTTTAACTTATCATACTATGACAAGAAAAAAACCCATTTCTAAAAACAGGCGAAAAGAAGAATATAAACATCAAAGCACTACTCACAAGCTGCAGACGTTTGGTTTTATTTGCAATTATACGAGTATGACAGCACTACTAATAAACTACCCAACACTTTCAACAAACTTAGTGACATTTTAAAAGATTACGTTTTGATAAATCCCATCACCACGAGAAACTGGCAGGACTTTGACAGATCGGAAAAATGCTGAAGTTACAGGGTTTGCAAAGCAACGATCAGACGCGCAAAGCGTCCACCTCAAGTTCTGAGCATCCAGAAGAACATGTCGAGGAAGCAACGCAGAGAGAACAAGCGGATCATCCATAGAAGCAACATGATTGCTCACCTGCAATGAGAACAGATAAAAAAGTAGCCATAACCAACGGGAAATCAAAAATAGTGGAGGAGCAAATGGTTGTGATGCCAACAGATTCATATGCATTAAGTTTTAGACAATAAATAGGATCACAAGGCTACACCGTTATAAGAGGCTTTCCTTTGGGTCTGCGTAGCACAGCATCATGTAATTTTTCTACACCATACACCTATGATACCGAAAGCCCACATTATTCTTGCAGCCCTCAAAATACAAATCAAGAAACATCTTGGGGTTATCATCAGTTCCACACAATGTCACCTACCTGAACCTGATTCAATCCATTCATAAACACATGACAAACATTGCCAATGACCGGAACAGCCACAGCTTGAAGCATGCGAAGAAGGATTGATTCTTCTTCAGCATTGAATTCCTTACCCACTGCAGGCACCAAAAAAACAAAAATCCCCCTTTTACTACAGTCCTCTCCGAAAACCCGCCACAAATTTTCACATGGGTAGATTATAAAAGCACAAACTAATCAACTACCCCTAAAAGCATTTGCAAATTCTTCAAGCTCAAAGGTTTTCAGTTCACTAACAAAAAAAAAAATAGAAAAGTAGTAAAATTTCGTAACGAAATGCAAGCCAATACTGATACAAGCTCGAAATTGTCCTCAATCTGCAACTTTAAATTTCTCTAATTTGAAACATAACTAATCTTGCCACTTATGTTAGCTAATTAACATTTTTTTAACAGTAAGACACAATGTTTTAATAAATAGAATTAAGAAACTGAAATTCCTTCACAGAAACATATCAATCAAAATTTCAATCAATCGAAAACGAAAAAAAATAAAAAGTTGATTAATTCAAGGAAGGAGAGGAGGAAAGGACCTCGTTTGAGATAGAAGGCGGTGGAAGAAGGGAGGGAGTCACGGCGGAAGTCGCGAAAGCGCTGGAGCCAGCGCTGGAACGTGGAGGAGAAGTAACCTTCGTTGGAAAAAATGGGGTGGTGACGGAGGCGGCGATCCACCTCCACCCTGAACCGCTGCCTGAGCCGGAGCTGTACGGATAGTGCCTTGCTCTTCCATAGATCCCCACGCTCAACCCTCACAGCAGCCATTACAATCCACACACGCACGCAGAATGAATTGCAGAGATTGAATTAGAAATCGAAGAGAGATTGAGAGAGAACCGGACGAGAGAAAGAGGGAGTAAATAGAGTTAGGAAAGCAGCATGCGGCAAAGCTTGTTTTGTGTTTGGATTGTACGATGTGGCCGGGTGCGCAGCACGCACCTAAACTATGCATTAGCCCAAAAATTTCTCTCCAAGTCTAAATAAAATAGGTTTTTTTTTTTTTTTTTAAACAGAAAAAAAATTATTCCCAAGAGACGGATTGTCTGGGTGAATAAGATATTTATTTTTAATTTAAGGTGTTTTGAATTCAAACTCTAAGATTGCTTTTAAATGAACAATATGTGCTCTAAGCAAATGTATCAGGCTAGTTAATCGCGGATAGATTAAAGTAACTTAGAATAACGGCTTATTAACCCTTATATAAACTCACTCACGCCAATTTAGTAATTTTGAAACGACAATTATCATTGAAAATTGTATTGATGCATATTTCTAACCAATCAAATAATGTGGGAAGATTTTGAACTCAAAATCGCTTAATCAAATTCAGATTGTGTCGCCAGATCAACTAGTACATGAGCCAATGCTTACAGAATCATAGCCCAAAACATGGCACAAACTCACACACGGCCTTCCGCCTAGTGCTTGGGGGTGTACAGCATCAAACTAACCTAAGACTCGGCCCATTTCAGGCCCAAGTATATTGCCCCTCGGTTCATTCAACGTTATATAAATCTGAATCATTGTATGCAGAACGTTGTGTAAAACAAACCGTAAGAAGATGTGAGAACAACATCGTATGCTCATTAACATGACACAAAAATGTCAAGCAAACGTCAGCCGATCAGCGTAGAAACCGAATTCCGATGTCTTTACAGCCTACGACTCGTTAAGCAAATTCCGAAAGAGAAAAGAGGCACAGAAGGAAAGTGGGGCATTTTTAATGCCGTCACATTCACAATTCCATCCATCTAAGGCTATTTTTTGTCGAACTCCCATACAACGCCTCCATCCTCTGCAACACCGAAGCAGGAACATATTAGCATAAGCTCTATAAACGAAATGAAATGATTAGAAACCAAATGATGAAACTGAAAACAATCAGAAATGTATAAGCCGGTTCAGAACAACCAAGATTAGCCAAAACTGATAGCACAGATCAAAAGCGATCGAACGTGTTGGTATATACAACAAGAAATGCTTGTACATGTCTTAGTAATGTATTACAACAAACAATGCCGTGAATGTCAGCAGTCTGATCACATATTTCTTACTTTAACATCGTTCGTGATTTCCTAATGTTCAGATGTCCAATATAAACCAAGAACCCATAAGTGCATAATTCCGCATCATGGAAAAGGCTCAAAGATACAGTGTCTAATGTTAGCATTGCAGCTAACCAAAAGCCTTACTAAACTTGCAAAGGTGGATGTCATAGTTGTCTTGACCAGACCAGAACTTGTGATCACTATGCAGAACACGAGGTGTTCAATCCTACACTTGTTTTCGGCCCTAGAGGTCGAACCCCTACCTTAAGGAAAGAAAACCAACATCGGAATTACAGGGCATACCTCTAACTTTCTTGTTTATCCAGACCTCCAACAGCATGCCAGCACCAATTCCACCAGCAATGCATGCTCCAAAAAAGGCAATGTTATAGGGCATGGATCTTCGAGGAAGAAAATAGCAATCCGGAATCTGCCTAATCTTCCTGGGAAGCCGCTTCTTAATCCCCGGTTTAACACCGGGGTCCTTCTGCATGTCATTGCCAACAGCTTTCCAATCCACCCCTTTGAACGGGTCCCTTGGCTCTTCGGAGGCCATGACTGTAAACTAGCACACTTTAGAGCTTGCACAACCTTGAATTTGAACGTCGTACGCCAACCAAAAAAACACTGGTAAATTAGAAATCCACTAGAAAATTAACCACAAAATATGAAAGAAATGAAAAAGTTTAAAACTTGATCAAGTGCATCAATGCCTAATCCCACTTATCATCGGCCAAAGCCATAAACAAAACATTTCTTCAATCCATAATATCATCCAATGCTTTCTAAAAAATATGCAGAAAAAATCTTAAATTTGGAAATTTCACCAAAAAAAAGAAATTATTGGAGCAAATAAATAGACAATAATCCCAAAATCAAGCCCTAGAACACCAAATACTGCATCACAATTAAACAAATCGGAAAAATAAAAAAAAGAGCACCCGAGTAAGAAAAAACGAAAATTTCCCAAATCAAAGTCGTGGGTCTATGCATTTCAAGATCACAGCAATAAAAAAAAATGTCACTCGGCTAATTTAAAGTGCAAGTTTGTGTTTGGTTGCTGAGAAAATTGAGAGGAAGAGAAAGTTAACTAATTACCTCGAAAATTAAATCTTGCCGACGAAACACTAAACAGATTTCGATCAGGTGACTGGAGATTTTTGATGTGTTTGGTGGCTAGGAAAGTGCAAAAATGGGCGAGAAAAATGGTGGACTGGTGAATCCGAATAAACCCCTATGGGCTTTTTCTCCTCTTTTATGCCGGGGTTTAGGCTGGGAGTCCGGATAGAACCCGACGGTGAAATGTAATTTAATTTGAATTACAAGGCATTTGGGTGTGACTGTGAATTCATTATCATGTGGCATCTCAATTCAATAGTAAAATTTATATGTTGAGAAACTTATATATATCATTGTTTTATTTGAATAAACCGCGGTGAACTCATTTCATGTAAATTTTTCTCTCGTGAAAGAGGCTGAAAATCACTTCTAAAACTTTTAACCAAAAATTAAAAGTGTTTTTCATGAAAATAAAATATTTCACTTCGCCATCAAAGAGTGATTGTTGCATGACTTCTAAATTTTATACGAACAAAATCTCGAACTTGCACTTTTATAATTTAGCATTTGCTTTAAGCGGGCACCGAGGGCGAGGCAAGAGTTCAATTCTCGTTACTTGCACAACGGTAAAATGCTGCACTTTTAAGGGATTTCTTACTACACAAGCATGTAAACCAAAAGCGTTGAAACCAGGGTACTATTGAAATGCTTGAAAATGGTACTACTCCAACAGTGGCAAATTCGGGTTGCATGCCTTGCAATCTGCCACTGAAAGAAACCAAAGCAATCTCTTGCGTAAACTCGGATCTTACTCTCTGAAATTATACCAAAACAATTTCTTGCATGCCTTACTAGCGCTGTTCCGATAAAAAGAAGACGACCAAGGAAAACTTATGGTAAAATGTTGTGCGGAACAAAGCAAAGTAAGACATGGTTACTTGGCACTGTAGAACAGACAAGGCGACCAAAGGAAAGCATGTGGTAAGATTAAGAACCTTTAAATGAGCATCGGCAAATGAAAATCTGGAACGTTGATTCCACATTCGACACATCCAAGTAGTTGACATCAACTGCAACTTCCCCAAGATCATCTGACGACGAATAATCTTCTGGAACTTGGCATCTCATAAGTTAAATCTTCGCACCTTCGCATGTAGCCCTTGCGTATTTACATATTTGGTTGTGATTCCGTCTGGACTGGCATCGAGCGCTACTAGAACACCTGAAAATGGACAAGCTGCATTACATAACTTTACGATAACCACTGAAGCTAGTTTCTTTAAACTGGTTATGCGAAGTTACCTGGTGCTGCCCAGCTTTAGTTGAATTGCTTGGCAATGGAGCCAGCCAGACGATGTTTGGCGAGTTCATTGAATCGTCATAAGTCACATTCGACCCTAAAAGAGGTGATATTCGAACAACAGGTGTAACATAAATGCTTCGCTGCAACGTATAACGATATTATGTCGCCAATTATAATTGCTTGATATGAGTGAGGAACTAAAATTTTGAGGAACAAGTTAGTAATCCTCAAAGGAGGATTTCTCTTTAAGCTTATTTCTTCATTAATTTTTCTATTTTTTGATTAGTCACTATGAAAGACAGAAGTTGAAGTTCCATTCTTTTCGATTCAAACCTCACTTATGAATCGTTTCCCATATGGGGTTCTAGTAAGCTCGCATCGGTCCTCTTTCGATCCTTCAACATCAAGTGCCTAATACATATTAAACTAAACATCCCCCAGTTACAACTAGTGTACAGAAAACAGCAAGACAATCCACCACTACTTAAATTCATCATAATCTCAGTTCCGTCTCCAGATTAACTAAAATCAAACACAATGAAGACTGATTTTGGAACAGTTGGCAATCACTCTGCAACAATTTATCAACATGGTACACAAAAGTTACAATTTTTCTCCAAATTTAAGCACAAAAAGCAATCGCATACATGACAAACCAGCAATTCTTTGGTTCCTAAGTAAATTAGAATGTTAACTTGGCTGTGCTCATAGGAACCTTCCCACTGCTCTGTGACCGTTCGAGAGCTGATGCCATCACTCACTCTCTCATTCACAGCTTAACCGAGAGAACGTACAGAAACGTAGCTCTATGTCCAAAAATCTCAGAAACATCATATGTGAAAAAAATAGAGTAGATGCAAGGGGTGGATATGCTCAAACCAACCGCATCCAAATCAAAGGAGAGACTCGATTTAGCCAAGCCATCGGCTTCCATATGTTTTATTCCATGTAAATATGTTGGAACTGTGAAACTTTGTGTGCGTTTACACGCACTGATTATACACTTGGAAGGTTAAATGTAATACAAAATGAGAACTAGAAAGAGACCCCATGGAGAACATCGAGATACAGCATATCATCCTTATCGGACATCAATCCGCTGCATATCGCATTCATCAATATCTGGAGGAATTATACATCAATGCCCTCAAGCTTGTTGTCTCCCTTAACTGAAACAATACTGTTCACATAAACAGAAGCTAGCATTAGATCTGGACTTTCCGCGCCACGAACAGGAAGATACCTGAGCTTTCGTGTATCGATGTTATAGCAGACAACACGTCCATCAGTGGCAGCCATAAGAAGCTCGTCACTCTTCAAAAATACCAACGGAATCCAAATATCTGGTACAAATTCCATGGTTAGCGTTTTATCCACGAACCTTTATATCAAACATAGAAACTCCACTTTCTGCTTCAAATTTATATAAAAATAAAAGCAATGGTTTCATTCCACACCAAAATGCTCTTACACCAGTGCTTTCTCCCATGGAAAATATCTGGCAATGGTATATTATGAAATACCTCGTCACCCATATCAAACGAAAGGAGGACATCGTTTTCTTGATCCCAGCTGCCAAAATTCTACAGTTCTAACAACCTTGTACTGTTTGTTTTAGAATCATAGCCACATCCGATGACATTGATCACGGTATCTACTCCATCATCGTCATCTAGATCTGGTTGAGGGAGAAGAAGACCGGACTTGGGAAGAAGCTTAAATTCCTTGATGGCTGGATTGCATAAAACAACACAGTCCTCCCTAAGTAAATCATATAGGCAAACGATCCCATCACAAAAATGACCTGAAATTTGAATATTAGAAGGATGATTACTCATCCGAAATTGCTGAACATGAAGCTGTTCCACAACCTCATCAACACAAGTTCGTATCGTTGCAAAGATTACGTAACGAAAATCTGACTTCCTTCGCCTTACTGCATGTGTGGCCTAGGATTAAACGTATTTCCCGTGCATCGCTAATGTTGGTGGTGTTGAGGACAGTTTGCTTGACATGATGCTGGACATCGAGGAATTGGAAAGGTGTTTGGCCACGAAGCTAGGCTATTAACGGATCTTCCTACATCTATATATAAACGCTGGTTTATCAAGAATACGAAAGCAAGGTACTTCGAATTATTAATTCATCGCCAGAGATGGCTTACAACCAATTGATCAAATTGTGCCATGACTTCTGAACGCGTTTGAATTGCATTAGGGATTTTGGAGGCAGCCTCTACAGGTTTTCCACCACCATATCTTCCAGAAAATTCTGGATGAGTAAGTAGAAGACCGGAAACAAAACAAATTTAACTGGAAGTTTCACATCAAAAAGACTTCGGTTTGTATAACTTCAATTTTTCACCATCTTAAGTTTCTTCGATGTGAAACTTCGTTTGGCAGTGACACATTATACTCGGTACAAATTGGATTGCCAAGCGTTTTGTCCGTTGAATTTTTCACTAGGTTATCCATCACCAAGACATCAAACATAGAAACTCAGCTTTCTTCTTTTTGATAGGGGAAAAAAAGACGACGATTCATCACCAAGATAATATAGAACGTAAGAAAGTGTTGTCATTCTTCAACTCTCAAAAAGTACATGTTTTTTGCACCCTTCAGATTTGTTCTAGGGGCAATTCAATTTGGCATCACTGTTCAATCTCTCCCATCCACTTCCTTACACATAAACAGGTCGTTGTCTGGTTCCTTCCATCTTTATACTCCCCGCTAGACAATTTAGCGCTCTTTACATTAATGCTTCGACCCATAACCAAAGAGCCCCTGACAAGCAGCCAACCATGTAACAATTCCTACAGTATCCATGTGATAACTCCTACACCAAGAAAAGCATTCCGATCAGAAATCTGGCCGAAAGCATCTTGCTACCATAAACATTATGAACAAACAGGAACCGAAACAATCTGCACTGTGTCTTGCAACTTTCTATTATAACCATGTTTTAATCTGTTGTTCATGTTGTTTTATTCAAATGCAAAACAGCCTGCCATGCATATCTCGTCAACAATCATACCCAGATACAACTAGGTAATGGCTTTGTAGCCTGTGCCTTTTGTATAATCTCTGCTGTGGAAATTCTGTTTGGATCACTCCCAGAAAAATGTATGCATAAATGCAACATTCTTCTAATCATGACTCAGGTTTCTAATCAATACATGGACGTTCATAACTTCATACCATTACCCCTAAACAAATGGAGAAACTCTACAACGTATACTAATCTCCCACTTAAAATAAACACTGACCGACCTGCCATGCCCGTGCACCTAATTATTAATGAGCCATGAATGACAGTTGTTAAATACTGAAGAAAAGGTTAACTCACCTATAATGACCACATTGCTTCCCTTACAGACCACCAAGTTCATCTACAACTTTGACGCCAGCTGTCTTATCCCATTCCTCAGGGGAGGCTACATCTGCCATTATCTTTTCTTGACCACGCCAAAGGATCTGCACCAGGTATTGCCGCCCTAGAACAGTCAACTTTCCACAAATATTGAAGAAAAAGGGTTCATGAAGACTATGTCGAAGGACTTACCTTGTCAATCACCCCAAATTGTTTAGCAGTTGTAGAATCCATATAAAATGGTCTTCTCATCACCTTAGCAACAGCCTCCTCTGACTAATACAAAATATCACGATAACATAAGTTCCCTAATTTTTGCTCGTACGCTGATTAAATCTTATAAATAGAGCTTACATTTCCTGTGTGTTTGGCCAGAAGCTTTACGAGAATGTCCCTATTTGTGATTACCTGAAAAGTACTTCACACAATGTTAATGTTTCCACAAAATGCACAGAATAAATTAAATTCAAAAGATTGTGACAGTATAAATGAAATGAAAGCTTAATTCACAGCCCCCACAAAGTTTCTATCATTATATTTTGCATAATGAAAAAGATAAAAACGATGTGAAAGAAACCTTTCTATTTTGAATCCTCCAAATAAGTTCAGAGGCCAAGGAAATAAACAGGTGATGCACAAATACATGATTAGGACTAGAACAATTAAATGGTGGAAAGAAATGAAAGAGGAATTCACCTCTTTTGCACGAATAAGAACGTCACTAGCAGGCATCAGTCCAGATGATGGAACACGAGGTTGCTGGATCATTGCTGAAGCAGGATTGAAGGAAATTAATGAAAGTTTTAAAGATCTGAGATTGCAACCTTTTAAAGAAAAATGTGTCATACCTTTGGCATGTGGCATCATAAATCGTTTGCCCTCAGTTCCTGCTGAAAGCAATAGACAAGCTTGACCTATAGCAGCCCCAACAGCAACCGTATGTATCTGAATAAGCAAGAACAAGTATGTAATAAGGTAAAACGTACAGCATTCATATCATAACCGAAAGCAAATCATTTCCCTACTTTCCAATGTCGAAATCCCTTCGCACATGTAGTTTGGAGAGTAGGAAGAGGAACATAAAAATGTCAATAACTCTGTATATAAAACTCGATATACACTACTACATAGAATTTTATAAACCATCCCCACAATTTTCACTGTCACTGCATCCCAACTGTTTCGCTCCCAAATAATCACAACAAGCACCAATTACTAAAGCATCACATCGCATCACTGCTAAGGTGCCACCACTTGCATATGGCATTATCTCCAACTTAAACAAGAAACACCCCATGTAGCTCCAAACCCACACCCAAAACACTAACATCATGGCCACTACCAAGTTAGAGCAAATAATTATGCAAAGTACAACAATTCTTAAAGAGAATCACCTCATTTTTCAACTGCATCATAGCATCATAGATAGCAAATCCCTCTGACTCCATGCCAACCTGAAAAATATGCATTTGGAATACATGATATAGATAATTGGTGCATCTTACTTTGAACAGAAACACCAGACTTACGGTTTCACCATCATCACGGGTGGTTCCTGTCGAATTAATATAAATATATATTGGTTGTTTAGGATCCATCCATTGCAGATACATCAATTCCGCAACAATAAGCTCTGTTACTGCTGGCACTAACTGAAACATAAGAGCAATTTTCAACAGATTTCACAAAATGCACGAACAGAGTGACAATAAGATTGATTGAAACCTATTATGAATAGTTTCGCCATTATTCCCATATAATTCTAGTCATATCTTCCCCTTTTGAATTACCCAGAGAACACCCTCAAAGTGTACACTCAGAACCACACTACTTTACCAAGAAAAACACTTCCCCATTTTGTTTTTGTATCAGCCCCGAAGACATGCTCCGGCCTCCCAATTCTCACCCCAAAAGCACGATATGTATGATAAGACAGCAGAATTTGATACTTCCATAAGATGGCACCTACAACAATATAAATATTGGATTCAAAAACTCACAGGCATGCCAATATAAACTATTCTTCCGTGGAGTAACAATGAGGGCAGGTCTGGAGGTGGCTTCCTGGGCCTATGCTCGTTGTAAGAAACCGATCTTTCCACCTAGTTCAAGCAGAGAACAGCACAAGATTACCAAATAACCAAACAAAAAGAACACCGATTAACCGAGAATAACAAGTCAAATTTACAGTGAAAAAACCTGAAAATTCTACTAGCACTACCATATCATTAAAACTTATGAAAAAAACTAATTGAAAATTAAAATTTTTGAACAAAAACCTGCTTAACCAATACAAAACTAAGATTCTTTCCATAATATCAATGGTACCCATCAAATTAATCTATAAATTTCACTTCAATCCTTCAAAAACAGAAACAATTCATACTTGAAGTAAAAACTTAGAGAGAGAGAGAGAGAGAGAGAGAGAGAGAGGTACTTGGGCAGGAGTGGCCATGAGAATAGGTTCATCAAACACATCCAAGTACGGGAGAGAGTCGGAATTTTGAGGCGGCCGGTTAAGCAAGGTTTCCGGGGACTTGGCAGCCACCGCAGCGAGCCTCGAAAGAAAGGGGTCCTTGGGGTTTATCGGAGGAATCGGGATTTTGGCCGTTGCTTTCGCGTTAACGGAACAAAAAGCTGTGAACTTCCGAGCATTTCTGGGTCTAAAAGACGACGTAGAAGCTGACGATATGGAGATTGGCAGCTGTAAACTGCTCGCCATTAGAGTATTTTTCTGGGTTTTTCTGGGTTTTCTATGAGGAAACTTGGTGGAGTGGAAGTTTTGAGATTGGTTCGTTGAAGTTGAAGGAAGAAGGGCTTCAAGCTTCGGCTGGTAACTGTGGAGAAGAAGTTGGGGATGCTGTTGTGGACTTGTGGGTCCCTTTCAGGCCCAGACAAATTTGGTGTTTAAATGGCCCAAAAAGAAAAATACTTGGCACCATGAACACCTCACATGCTTTTTGACGTGTATTTTTCACCTCAAGGTGGCGTGGCCAATGCACGGACTAGGGATTGTTTAAAAATGTTTCTAAAATGATTCAAAACGTTTTTAGAGAAAATGTTTTTAGATTCTGAAAGACTTGAAGTGCTTTTTTAAGATTCATTCGCGTTTTTACTAAAGATTGGTTTAAAAAACATTTTCACCAAAAATGGTTTTAGTCATTTTATGAGTACTTTCAAACGAGCATGTTAGTCGAGTAAAATTGTTCTTTTTTTATATAGTCAGAAGGGGTTTAAGTTCGAATTCTCGATCAAATAAAAGAAAAGGAAAGATTATAGTTTGCAATCCATGTACTCAAGTTGCGTTTCGATTAATCATCCGAACGTATAAAATTTTTAAAATGTTACAGTTTACCATTATGTTGGTGATTACAACCCAAACCTAGACATTACGTTTCCAGGTCAAGGATCAATAGCCTACTAATCAGAATTATGTTTGGATCAATCGCCTCGAGTTATAAATTTTGAAGAAAATTTGTTGGAAGTTAACGTCCTTTTAAGTAACCTGCACTTATATCAATGCAGAATAACTATTTTTGCGTATTAGTGACATTTTATACAGAAAATAATAAGTAAACACGTAATACGTATTAAATATTTGACAGAGAGTCGAAAACCATGCCTAAAGGATGGCCCAAATTCTTACATAAAATCACAAACCCAAAGGGTAAAACAACATCAACACTGAAAATCCATCAATGAATGGCAACATCAGCTTCACCGTGGCTTGCAACCAAAGGCTCCGCTTCAGGCACTTTCTCGGCGAAAACCATGGCGATTTTCTCTGTGGGAACCAAAGGCAGGTAGGAGGAGACCCGGTAGCCCTTCTCCGCAGTGCTCTGCACGGTCTGGTTGTACTTTTCGGAACAATATGCTGCGGTTGGTACAACGACATCAACCACCTTTGGGAGGACTTGATTCACCTTTCGCCATGCAGAAACAGCACACTGCTCGGCTTTTGGTTCGTACTTAGCATACAGGTCTTTGGCCGTGGGTTCGCACTTTGAGTAGACAGACTTAGCACAGCCTGAGGCAGTGTCTACAACCCCAGCACGCTTAAGCTCAGAGGCAACCGCTTGTGCTGCCTCTGGGGCCTTTTGAGCAGCGGATAGAGCTTTGGATGAGGCCTGCTTAACCACTGGTGGCACACGGCTGTCCAGCTTGGTAACAGACTGATCAACCTGAAGAAATTCCAACGTAATTAGCAACTTGCACAACAAAGCTTCGCACATTTGTAATGCAACCACCAATTTAACTAAGCTAGTATGAAACTGAAAATTAGATGCAACCATTGATCCTATCAACGAACAAAACTAAGATGCCACACAATAATCCGAATACCATAAGACATGTTCAAATCTACAAAGACACGATCCAATTGATCAAGATGCACAATGAGGATCGCATCCATACGATTAACATTTTTTGACAAACGTAATATGTTCTGTTACTCCAGGTGGTTATTCTATTCTAGGTAATGACAAACATTGTTATTCTTAACTCTTGGGTTCAAGAATTCCTACATAACTGAAGAGCCACAATAGCGCGAAAAAACCTTGAAACGTGAAAAAATCAAAGTACCTTGCGATCCACAAAGGTGAGGAGGTGAGCAGCGACATCATGGTACTTGTTGTAGACAGGTCCAACAACGGTCTTCACTGTTCCCTCCATGGACTCAACGCCAGGCTTCAAAGGCCCTGACCTTTCCTTGGCATAACCGTACAGGTTTGTGAAGCAAACCTCGGCATAAGCTGCAGCCACTTGAACAAATTGGAAGTACTTGAGCCTCTGTTCCTCCTCCGCAGTCTAAAAAATTACAAACACATATCAATAAATATTAACACGTAATTCATTGTTTGACTATTTAAGAAATTGATAAGAACAAAGGGAGCAAATTACAAAACTTGGATAAATCACTATTTCTTAAAATCCGCATATATTTTCTGTTCCAAACTTTCTAGGCAGCCAAACACTCCCAATCCCAAGCACAAATGAACAAAGCAATAACATGAAGGCTTATGGCAACTGCTACTCAGCCTAAATAATTTGAACACTATCAAATTTCTGGGCAGCCAAACACTACCAAACCCCAAACAAAAATGAACAAGAAATTACAAAACATGGTTATTTCTTAAAACCCAACCCCATGATATTATAAGTTCCAAAACTTTCTGTGCAGCCAAACACTATCAAACTCTACCAAAACTGAACAAAGAAATTGCTTATAACAACAAAGGGGGGACATTACAGAACTTGGGTATTTCTCAAAAACATATCTCAAAACCCCATGATGTTTTCAATTCCAAAATTTTCTGGGCATCCAAACACTACAAATCTCTACCAAAAACCAAAAAAGAAATAACATGACAACAAAACAGAAAGGAAGAATTTTGATGGTCCATACCATCTGTTGCTGCACCTGCACGCTCAAATCTTCCTGGGCCATAATCGAATACTTTTCTGTCTCGTTGGTTGGAATTGAAAATTGAAGGTAATGATTGGGTTTCGCTGTAATTTTGTTGGAGATTTGGAGGACGACGACTAGGGTTTTATAGGAGGAAGAAAACCGAATATTAATTCTTAGCGCTTAAGAAATGATCGGTGGCGAAGCCAACCAACTGCCAACTCCGTGTGAAAGTTTGTTATGTGTTGGCGGGGAAGGATTCCGTGAACGTTGCGCCGTTGACTAGTCGGCGAATACGATGCGGGAACTAAAGCCGTTAACGGGTGAACGGGAACGCCGTGAGAGGATTTTTTGGTTTTCGTGTGATGGGTAACGGAGACGGGGAGATAGACGTTTTGGATGTTTCGGCGGTGGGGCGAGTTCGAGAAGGTTCTTGGATCTTACTTAAATGGCCCACTGAGTCTAGGTGGATTAGGTGTCAAGGTCCAATATCATACGAGGCCCAAATTATTTGAAAATATACATTTTTTTTAAATGAAGAATTATTATAAAAAAACTAATAAAAAAGACTTGAAAACTTTAAGTTTTAACGATAAAGATAAAATAAAGTATAAAGTGAATAGTACCAGTATTGACTTTTTAGTGTAAAGATAGCGATTCTTAAGTGGTACCGTTGCTAAAAATCTAGCGACAGTTATTGGGGACAATCGGTATCAAAGTACTGATCGTATCCTTTTCTATTTCATTTATTTATTTGGAAGCAAGTTTACGATTTATTGAGCAACAAATATATATTTAATAGACTATTTAAGTCGAAAACTAAAAACATAAGTGAAAATTATAGTAGGGAGGCCCAAAACATTGTTAAAATGACGTTCCACACTCAAAGAATATAACAAAAAGTATTAAATTCAAATATGTAATAGACTATTTCTTCGTACATTACTTTATCTGAGTAACCACTATTAAATTCAAATATCTTTACATTTATGTTTTAAATCGTTGATTACAAGTGTTTAAATATGTACGATAATAGATTTTGCATGAAAAAATATATTTTGAAGACTAGAAGTTTGATAGTTTGTTGTTATGGTAAGAGAAATGAAACAAACAAAAGCAAAAAAAAAAAAAAAAAAAAAAAAAATTGAAAAGAAGGGTTTGGTATGAAGATAGCGATTCTTAAGTGTTACCGTTGCTAAAAATCTAGCGATAGTTATTGGGGACAATCGGTATCAAAGTACCGATCGTATCCTTTTCTATTTCATTTATTTATTTGGAAGCAAGTTTACGATTTATTGAGCAACAAATGTATATTTAATAGACTATTTAAGTCAAAAACTAAAAAAATAAGTGAAAAATATAGTAGGGAGGCCCAAAACCTTGTTAAAATGACGTTCCACACTCAAGAATATAACAAAAAGTATTACAATAATTTTCAAACTTCACGATTAGGCGAAGGTGAAAATAAATAGATTGAACAATAATTTAAATACGACCGGGCAAGGATCGGTAGCGTGGTACCGATCTTTCCCAGTTCATTTTTTTATTTTCTGCTTTTTTGTTTCTTCCTTTGAGTTTTTTTTTCGTACATTACTTTATCTGAGTAACCAATATTAAATTCAAATATCTTTAAATTTAGGTTTTAAATCATTGATTACAAGTGTTTAAATATGTACTATAATAGATTTTGCATGAAAAAATATATTTTGAAGAATAGGAGTTTGATAATTTGTTGTTATTGTAAGAGAAATAAAACAAACATAAGCAAAAAAAAAAAAAAAAAAAACAAAAAAAATTGAAAAAATGGGTTCGGTATGTAGCTAGCGATTCTTTTCGATAACCGTTGCTAAAAAGCTAGCGACAGTTTTTGGGTACAATCGGTATCAAAGTACCGATCGTATCCTTTTCTATTTCATTTGAAAGCAAGTTTACGATTTATTGAGCAACAAATGTATATTTAATAGACTATTTAAGTCGAAAACTAAAAAAAAAATTGAAAAATATAGTAGGGAGGCCCAAAACATTGTTAAAATGACGTTCCACACTCAAGAATATAACAAAAAGTATTACTATAATCTTCAAACTTCACGATTAGGCGAAGGTGAAAATAAATAGATTGAACAATAATTTAAATACGACTGGGCAAGGATCGGTAGCGTGGTACCGATCTTTCCCAGTTCATTTTTTTATTTTCTGTTTTTTTGTTTCTTCCTTTGAGTTTTTTTTTCGTACATTACTTTATCTGAGTAACCAATATTAAATTCAAATATCTTTAAATTTAGGTTTTAAATCGTTGATTACAAGTGTTTAAATATGTACTATAATAGATTTTGCATGAAAAAATATATTTTGAAGAATAGGAGTTTGATAGTTTGTTGTTATTGTAAGAGAAATAAAACAAACAAAAGCAAAAAAAAAAAAAAAAAAAATTGAAAAAAGGGATTCGGTATGTAGCTAGCGATTCTTTTGGGGAACCGTTGCTAAAAAGCTAGCGACAGTTTGTGGGTACAATCGGTATCAACGTACCGATCGTATCCTTTTCTATTTCATTTGAAAGCAAGTTTACGATTTATTGAGCAACAAATGTATATTTAATAGACTATTTAAGTCGAAAAATAAAAAAATAAGTGAAAAATATAGTAGGGAGGCCCAAAACATTGTTAAAATGACGTTCCACACTCAAGAATATAACATAAAGTATTACTATAATCTTCAAACTTCACGATTAGGCGAAGGTGAAAATAAATAGATTGAACAATAATTTAAATACGACTGGGCAAGGATCGGTAGCGTGGTACCGATCTTTCCCAGTTCATTTTTTTATTTTCTGCTTTTTTGTTTCTTCCTTTGAGTTTTTTTTTCGTACATTACTTTATCTGAGTAACCAATATTAAATTCAAATATCTTTAAATTTAGGTTTTAAATCGTTGATTACAAGTGTTTAAATATGTACTATAATAGATTTTGCATGAAAAAATATATTTTGAAGAATAGGAGTTTGATAGTTTGTTGTTATTGTAAGACAAATAAAACCACACATAAGCAAAAAAAAAAAAAAAAATTGAAAAAAGGGGTTTGGTATGTAGCGAGCGATTCTTTTCGGAAACCGTTGCTAAAAAGCTAGCGACAGTTTGTGGGTACAATCGGTATCAAAGTACCGATCGTATCCTTTTCTATTTCATTTGAAAGCAAGTTTACGATTTATTGAGCAACAAATGTATATTTAATAGACTATTTAAGTCGAAAACTAAAAAAAATAAGTAAAAAATATAGTAGGGAGGCCCAAAACATTGTTAAAATGACGTTCCACACTCAAGAATATAACAAAAAGTATTACTATAATCTTCAAACTTCACGATTAGGCGAAGGTGAAAATAAATAGATTGAACAATAATTGAAATACGACTGGGCAAGGATCGGTAGCGTGGTACCGATCTTTCCCAGTTCATTTATTTATTTATTTATTTATTTTCTGCTTTTTTGTTTATTCCCTTGAGTTTTTTCTTCGTACATTACTTTATCTGAGTAACCACTATTAAATTCAAATATCTTTACATTTATGTTTTAAATCGTTGATTACAAGTGTTTAAATATGTATGATAATAGATTTTGCATGAAAAAATATATTTTGAAGACTAGGAGTTTGATAGTTTGTTGTTATGGTAAGAGAAATAAAACAAACAAAAGCAAAAAAAAAAAAAAAAAAATTGAAAAGAGGGGTTTGGTATGAAGATAGCGATTCTTAAGTGGTACCGTTGCTAAAAATCTAGCGATAGTTATTGGGGACAATCGGTATCAAAGTACCGATCCTATCCTTTTCTATTTCATTTATTTATTTGGAAGCAAGTTTACGATTTATTGAGCAACAAATGTATATTTAATAGACTATTTAAGTCAAAAACTAAAAAAATAAGTGAAAATATAGTAGGGAGGCCCAAAACATTGTTAAAATGACGTTCCACACTCAAGAATATAACAAAAAGTATTACAATAATTTTCAAACTTCACGATTAGGCGAAGGTGAAAATAAATAGATTGAACAATAATTTAAATACGACTGGGCAAGGATCGGTAGCGTGGTACCGATCTTTCCCAGTTCATTTTTTTATTTTCTGCTTTTTTGTTTCTTGCTTTGAGTTTTTTTTTCGTACATTACTTTATCTGAGTAACCAATATTAAATTCAAATATCTTTAAATTTAGGTTTTAAATCGTTGATTACAAGTGTTTAAATATGTACTATAATAGATTTTGCATGAAAAAATATATTTTGAAGAATAGGAGTTTGATAGTTTGTTGTTATTGTAAGAGAAATAAAACAAACATAAGCAAAAAAAAAAAAAAAAAAAAAAAAAATTGAAAAAATGGGTTCGGTATGTAGCTAGCGATTCTTTCTGGAGACCGTTGCTAAAAAGCTAGCGACAGTTTGTGGTTACAATCGGTATCAAAGTACCGATCGTATCCTTTTCTATTTCATTTGAAAGCAAGTTTACGATTTATTGAGCAACAAATGTATATTTAATAGACTATTTAAGTCGAAAACTAAAAAAATAAGTGAAAAATATAGTAGGGAGGCCCAAAACATTGTTAAAATGACGTTCCACACTCAAGAATATAACAAAAAGTATTACTATAATCTTCAAACTTCACGATTAGGCGAAAGTGAAAATAAATAGATTGAACAATAATGTAAATAGGACTGGGCAAGGATCGGTAGCGTGGTACCGATCTTTCCCAGTTCATTTATTTTTTTATTTATTTATTTTCTGCTTTTTTGTTTATTCCCTTGAGTTTTTTCTTCGTACATTACTTTATCTGAGTAACCACTATTAAATTCAAATATCTTTACATTTATGTTTTAAATCGTTGATTACAAGTGTTTAAATATGTACGATAATAGATTTTGCATGAAAAAATATATTTTGCATGAAAAAATATATTTTGAAGACTAGGAGTTTGATAGTTTGTTGTTATGGTAAGAGAAATAAAACAAACAAAAGCAAAAAAAAAAAAAAAAAAAAAAATTGAAAAGAGGGGTTTGGTATGAAGATAGCGATTCTTATGTGGTACCGTTGCTAAAAATGTAGCGACAGTTATCGGGAACAATCGGTACAAAGTACCGATCGTATACTTTTCTATTTCATTTATTTATTTGGAAGCAAGTTTACGATTTATTAAGCAACAAATGTATATTTAATAGACTATTTAAGTCAAAAACTAAAAAAATAAGTGAAAAATATAGTAGGGAGACCCAAAACATTGTTAAAATGACGTTCCACACTCAAGAATATAACAAAAAGTATTACAATAATTTTCAAACTTCACGATTAGGCGAAGGTGAAAATAAATAGATTGAACAATAATTTAAATACGACTGGGCAAGGATGGGTAGCGTGGTACCGATCTTTCCCAGTTCATTTTTTTATTTTCTGCTTTTTTGTTTCTTCCTTTGAGTTTTTTTTTCGTACATTACTTTATCTGAGTAACCAATATTAAATTCAAATATCTTTAAATTTAGGTTTTAAATCGTTGATTACAAGTGTTTAAATATGTACTATAATAGATTTTGCATGAAAAAATATATTTTGAAGAATAGGAGTTTGATAGTTTGTTGTTATTGTAAGAGAAATAAAACAAACATAAGCCAAAAAAAAAAAAATTGAAAAAAGGGTTTCGGTATGTAGCTAGCGATTCTTGTCGGAAACCGTTGCTAAAATGCTAGCGACAGTTTGTGGGTACAATCGGTATCAAAGTACCGATCGTATCCTTTTCTATTTCATTTGAAAGCAAGTTTACGATTTATTGAGCAACAAATGTATATTTAATAGACTATTTAAGTCGAAAACTAAAAAAATAAGTGAAAAATATAGTAGGGAGGCCCAAAACATTGTTAAAATGACGTTCCACACTCAAGAATATAACAAAAAGTATTACTATAATCTTCAAACTTCACGATTAGGCGAAGGTGAAAATAAATAGATTGAACAATAATTTAAATACGACTGGGCAAGGATCGGTAGCGTGGTACCGATCTTTCCCAGTTTATTTTTTTATTTATTTATTTTCTGCTTTTTTGTTTCTTCCTTTGAGTTTTTTCTTCGTACATTACTTTATCTGAGTAACCAATATTAAATTCAAATATCTTTAAATTTAGGTTTTAAATCGTTGATTACAATTGTTTAAATATGTACGATAATAGATTTTGCATGAAAAAATATATTTTGAAGAATAGGAGTTTGATAGTTTGTTGTTATGCTAAGAGAACTAAAACAAACATAAGCAAAAAAAAAATAATAATAATTGAAAAGAGGGGTTCGGTATGAAGGTAACGATTCTTAATATGCACCGTTGCTAAGAATCTAGCGACAGTTATTGGGAACAATCGGTATCAAAGTACTGATCATATCCTTTTCTATTTGATTTATTTATTTGGAAACAAGTTTACGATTTATTGAGCAACAAATGTATATTTAATAGACTATTTAAGTCGAAAACTAAAAAAATAAGTGAAAAATATAGTAGGGAGGCCCAAAACATTGTTAAAATGACGTTCCACACTCAAGAATATAACAAAAAATATTACCATAATCTTCAAACTTCACGATTAGGCGAAGGTGAAAATAAATAGATTGAACAATAATTTAAATACGACTGGGCAAGGATCGGTAGCGTGGTACCGATCTTTCCCAGTTCATTTATTTATTTATTTATTTTCTGCTTTTTTGTTTATTCCTTTGAGTTTTTTCTTCGTACATTACTTTATCTGAGTAACCACTATTAAATTCAAATATCTTTACATTTAGGTTTTAAATCGTTGATTACAAGTGTTTAAATATGTACGATAATAGATTTTATATGAAAAAATATATTTTGAAGGATAGGAGTTTGATAGTTTGTTGTTATGATAAAAGAACTAAAACAAACATAAGAAAAAAACAAAAACTAAAAAACTAAAAAGAAAAAATTGAAAAGAGGGATTTGGTATGAAAATAGTTATTCATTCTTAGAACTGTTGCTAACAACATAGCGACAGTTCTTCTGGACAATCGGTAGGTAAGTACTGATCGTATCCTTTTCTATTTCATTTATTTATTTGGAAGCAAGTTTACCATTTATTGGGCAACAAATGTTTATTTAATAGACTATTTAAATCGAAAACAACAAAAATAAGTGAAAAATATAGTAAGGTATCCCAAAACATTGTTAAAATCGCGTTCCACCCTCAAGAATATAACAAAAAGTATTACTATAATCTTCAAACTTCACGATTAGGTGAAGGTGAAAATAAATAGATTGAATGATGATTTAAATACAACTGGGCAAGGATCGGTAGCGTGGTACCGATCGTTCCCAATTCATTTTATTATTTATTTATTTTCTGCTTTTTTTGTTTATTCCTTTGAGTTTTTTTCTTTGTACATTACTTTATCTGAGTTACCACTATTAAATTCAAATATCTTTAAATTTAGATTTTAAATCGTTGATTACAAGTGTTTAAATATGTACGATAATAGATTTTACATGAAAAAATATATTTTGAAGAATAGGAGTTTGATAATTTATTGTTATGGTAAGAGAACTAAAACAAACATAAGCAAAAAAAAAAAAAAAAAAAAAAAAAAAAAACTGAAAAACTAAAAGGAAAAAATTGAAAAGAGGGGTTCGGTATGTAAATAGCGATTCATACCTAGAACTTTTGCTAACACTGTGACATCCCACATCGTCCAGGGAAGTGATCCTTAAATGTATATTCTCATCCCTACCTAGCACGAGGCCTTTTAGGAGCTCACTGGCTTCGGGTTCTGTAGGAACTCCGAAGTTAAGCGAGAAGGGGGCTAGAGCAATCCCATGATGGATGACCCACTGAGAAGTTGTTCGTGAGTTCCCAAAAACAAAACCGTGAGGGAATGGTAAGCCCAAAGCGGACAATATCGTGCTACGGTGGTGGAACGGGCCCGGGAAGTGGTCCGTCCCGGGCCGAGATGTGACAAACTTGCTAGCGACAATTATGTGGACAATCGGTAGGTAAGTACTGATCGTATCCTTTTCTATTTCATTTATTTATTTGGAAGCAAGTTTACGATTTATTGAGCAACAAATGTATATTTAGTAGACTATTTAAGTCGAAAACTAAAAAAATAAGTGAAAAATATAGTAGGGAGGCCCAAAACATTGTTAAAATGACGTTCCACCCTCAAGAATATAACAAAAAGTATTACTATAATCTTCAAACTTCACGATTAGGTGAAGGTGAAAATAAATAGATTAAACGATAATTTAAATACGACTGGGCGATGATCGATAGCGTGGTACTGATCTTTCCCAATTCCTTTTTTTTATATTTATTTTCGGCTTTTTTGTTTATTCCTTTAAGTTTTTTCTTCGTACATTACTTTATCTGAGTAACCACTATTAAATTCAAATATCTTTAAATTTAGGTTTTAAATCGTTGATTACAAGTGTTTAAATATGTACGATAATAGATTTTGCATGAAAAAATATATTTTGAAGAACAGGAGTTTGATAGTTTGTTGTTATGATAAGAGAACTAAAACAAACATAAGCAAAAAACAAAAACTAAAAAACTAAAAAGAAAAAATTGAAAAGAGTGGTTCGGTATGAAAATAGCGATTCATTCAAGGAACTGTTGCTAACAAGATAGCGACAGTTGTTCTGAACAGTCGGTAGATAAGTACTGATCGTATCCTTTTCTATTTCATTTATTTATTTGGAAGCAAGTTTACGATTTATTGAGTAACAAATGTTTATTTGGTAGACTATTTAAGTCAAAAACTAAAAAAATAAGTGAAAAATATAGTAGGGAGGCCCGAAACATTGTTAAAATGGCATTCCACCCTCAAGAATATAACAAAAAGTGTTACTATAATCTTAAAACTTCATGGTGTGTTGAATGTAACATCCCACATCGCCCAGGGGAGTGATCCTTATATGTATATTCTCATCCCTACCTAGCACGAGGCCTTTTGGGAGCTCACTGGCTTCGGGTTCCATGGGAACTCCGAAGTTAAGCGAGTAGCGCGCAAAAGCATTCCCAGGATGGGTAACCCATCGGGAAGTTCTCGTGTGAGTTCCTAGAAACAAAACCGTTAGGGCGTGGTCGGGGTCCAAAGCGGACAATATAGTGCTACGGTGGTGGAGCAGGCCCGAGAAGTGTCCGCCCCTGGCCGGGATGTGACATTTGGTATCAGAGCCTAACCCTGGCCACGTGTGTGCCGACGAGGGCGTCGGGCCCCTAAGGGGGGTGGATTGTAACATCCTACATCGCCCAGGGGAGTAATCCTTATATGTATATTCTCATCCTTACCTAGCACGAGGCATTTTGGGAGCTCACTGGTTTCGGGTTCTGTAGGAACTCCGAAGTTAAGCGAGAAAGGGGCTTGAGCAATCCCATGATGGGTGACCCACTGGGAAGTTGCTCGTGAGTTCCCATAAACAAAACCGTGAGGGAATGGTAAGTCCAAAGCGGACAATATCGTGCTACGGTGGTGGAGCAGGCCTGGGAAATGACCCGCCCCGGGCCGGGATGTGACATTGAAGGTGAAAATTTAACAACGATTTATGTACAAAGTTGTAGAAACTGACTAAAAACTGTTTTTTGTCAAAATTGCAATATTTTTATTTTCGCGAAATATTTTCAATAACCATTAAGGAAAAGTTTATAAGGCATTGGGAAGCGGATTTACAATTCATTGAGCAACAAATGTATATTTATTAGAGTATTTATGTCAAAAACTAAAAAAATAAGTGAAAATTATAGTAGTAAGGCCGAAAACATTGTTAAAATACGGTTCCACCCTCAAGAATATTAACGGAAAATATTAATTTAATTTTCAAATTTCACGGTGAGGTGAAGGTGAAAATAAATAGTTCGAACGATGATTTATATACGAATTTGTAAAAACCGACTAAAAACCGTCAGTGTTAACCCACGTTTTTTGTCAAAAATGCAAATTTTTTATTTTCGCGAAATATTATTTGCGAGCGTTAACCAAAATTTGTAAGGTATTTGGAAGCGGATTTACGATTTATTGAGCAACAAATGTATATTTAGTAGACTATTTAAATCGAAAACAAAAAAAATAAAGGAAAAATATTGTAGTGAGGCCGAAAACATTGTTAAAATTGTGTTCCACCCACAAGAATACAGCATAAAGTATTAATATAATTTTCAAACGTCACGGTGAGGTGAAGGTAAAAATAAATAGTTTGTACGACGATTTATGTACAAATTTGTAAAAACTGACTAAAACCAATCAGTGTTTACCCACGTTTTTTGTTAAAAATGCAAATTTTTTATTTTTGCTAAATATTCTCTGTGAGCATTAAGGAAAATTTTATAAAGCATTTGGAAGTGGATTTACGATTTATTGAGCAACAAATGTATATTTAGTAGAGTATTTAAGTCAAAATTTTAAAAAATAAGTGAAAAATATAATTGTGAGGCCTAAAACATTGTTAAAATAAGGTTCCACCCTCAAGAATGTTAACAGAAAGTATTACTTTAATTTTCAAACTTTACGCTGGGGCGAAGGTGAAAATAAATAGTTTGAACAACGATTTATGTACGAATTTATAAAAACTGACCAAAAACCATAAGTGTAACACCCATGTTTTTTGCCAAAAAGGCAAATTTTTTATTTTCACGAAACATTTTCCATGAGCATTAAGGAAAATTTATAAGGCATTTGGAAGCGGATTTACGATTTATTGAGCAACAAATGTATATTTAGTAGATTATTTGTGTTGAAAACTAAAAAAATAAGTGAAAAATGTAGTTGTGAGGCCCACAACATTGTTAAAATTGGGTTCCACCCTCAAGAATACAACAATAAAATTACTACAATTTTTGAACATCACGGTGAGGTGAATGTAAAAATACATAGTTTGAATGACGATTTATGTACGAATTTGTAAAAACTGACAAAAAACAATGAATGTTAACACACGTTTTTTTGTCAAAAATGCAAATTTTTTATTTTCTCGAAAAAAATTTCGAGAGCATTAAGGAAAATTTTATAAGGCATTTGAATGCTTATTTACAATTTATTGAGCAACAAATGGATATTTAGTAGATTATTTAAGTTGAAAACTAAAAAAAAAGTGAAAAATATAGTAGTGAGTCCTAAAACATTGTTAAAATGGGGTTCCACCCTCAAGAATATAACAAGAAGTACTGCTATAATTTTCAAACTTCACGATTAGGCGAAGGTGAAAATAAATAGTTTGAACGACGATTTATGTACGAATTTGTAAAAATCGACTAAAAATTGTGATTGTTAACCCACGTTTTTTGTAAAATTTTATAAGGTAAATTGAATAAATAGTTTGAACGACGATATAAGGAAAAATTTATAAGGTAGTTGGTAGCGGATTTACGATTTATTGAGCAACAAATGGATATTTAGTAGACTATTTAAGGCAAAAACTAAAAAAAATAAGTGAAAAATATAGGAGTGAGGCCTAAAATATTGTTAAAATTTGGTTTCTAACTCCAGAATATAAACGGAAAGTATTACTTTATTTTTCAAACTTCATAGTGGGGCGAAGGTGAAAATAAATAGTTTGAATGACGATTTATGTACGAATCTGTAAAAATCGACTAAAAACTATGAGTGTTAACCCACTTTTTTTATCAAAAATGCAAAATTTTTTATTTTCGCAAAATATTTTTTGTGAGCATTAAGTAAAATTTAGAAGGCATTTGGAAGTGGTTTTACGACTTATTGAGTAACAACTGTATATTTAGTAGACTATTTAAATAAATAAAAAAATGAGTGAAAAATATAGTAGTAAGGCCCAAAACATTGTTAAAATGGGGTTCCACCATCAAGAATATAACAAAAAGTATTACTATACTTTTCAAATTTCACGGTAAGGCGAAGGTGAAAATAAATAGTTTTAAGGACAATTTTTGTACGAAGTAGATTTACAAGCCATTTGGAAGTAGATTTACGATTTATTGAGCAACAAATGTATATTTAGTAGACTATTTGACACACCCCGATCGAGATCAGGGAATGCTGGCCGTCACGTGGAAGTGACGTAACCATGTGCACAGTGCGGAAGCTAATAAAATAATAATAAAAATAGTACGAATAAATAAAAACCAGCTTTACACAAGTAATAACAAACATGTGCAAGTGTAAGTGTGAACACAAAGTTCAAAGCACGAAGACCTAATGCAGTCCGGGAGAAAACGACACAACAAAAGCACACCCGAAGGTGGTCCTACACTGGTGATAGTCTGTCAGATATGTCAGGGAAATCCTCCGGGAACCTACCAAACGTGCTAGCCAACTAGAACCTGGAGGGGCGCAAAACAAAAAGTGCGAGTGGGCAAAAACAAAGCTTTTCAAAAACCATTTCATAAACAAGTTCTAACCCCTCGCCGTAAAACCTGTATACTTCCCAGAAAATATAATATACATATATATAAATCATGCTCGGAAAATATGCTATGCCAAAACCTCGAAGTAAAATGCAAGTGCTCAGGTAATATCACCTCAATGCCATATAATATGTCAGCCGGAGTCACCTAACGTGACCTGTACGGCTGAATCTAGAGCTCAAATCTCCATCTCACTAACTGTACCTGCACACGAGTCGGAACCACCTAAAGTGGTCTGTACGACAAGCCTGGGTGTAATATAAGTACGCTCAAGTGCTACGATCACGTGAAGGCTAGGCAAATAATCGCGGGTCACCTACGAGTCGGAACCACCTAAAGTGGTATGTACGACAGTACTGTGCACCTAACTTGGATCCAAGATGAGCGTGTGGTGCGGGAGGTGAATATCACGTGAAGGACTGTGCCCGACTCTGGGCGTGAACACTAACACCGGGGGTGCAGGTTATGAGCTATCTCTAAGCATCTCAAATCACTACTGAACGTAAACATAAATCATAACTCACCTGACACTTACCTGTGCATCTGCAGCACCAAACATATATAAACATATGCGATTCATAAAGCGTAATTAAATGACAAACTATAAGCATGACATATAAACGAATAAACGTTTCATTTCACTTTCTGGGAAAAATATAAGTATATAGGTATATATGGAAAACCAAAATCCCACTCACTGGTATGTGGAAGGGTCGTAACCCTCTTGCCTCGAGTGACCGCACTCGTCCTCGGGATAGGTATCACCTATATGCGACACAACTATAAAAACTTTAATTTTAAAACACATAACCAACCTTATGAAATAACTTCTCATACAATGCTCAAATGGGGTGTATGAATACACCAACGTGATCTACTCAACCTCAGGAACATCCCTATATTTTTAGAAAAAATT
Organism: Pyrus communis; assembly: GCF_963583255.1. Taxonomy (NCBI): domain Eukaryota; kingdom Viridiplantae; phylum Streptophyta; class Magnoliopsida; order Rosales; family Rosaceae; genus Pyrus; species Pyrus communis. The sequence goes on along the minus strand of NC_084811.1, from coordinate 3,104,523 downwards.
TCCACCGCCGCACGCACCCTCACGCGCAGGCACGTGCCTGGCACGCTGACGGCGTCAGTTAACGCCGTCAGGAATATTCCGTTAACTTTAACGGATTCCGTTAACGCCGTTAGGAATATTCCGTCCAAACTGACGGAATATTCTGTCGTATTCTCCTGTGCCGTCGCCGGCACCGGAAAATCGCAAAATTTTCAAACTGTCATATCTTCTTTGTTTTTCAACCAAATTTCACAAAATTGGTACCAATTTGAAGCTTACAATGAGAGGAACAATTTCATACAACTTTCAAGTGTTAAAATCCACGGAATCTCATCGGGAAAACACCACCAACTCCGGCCAACCTCGAAACTCACGATCCCGACGTCCAAAACCTTCAAACGAACCACCCCGAGCCTCCTAAGGACCTCACCAAGCTTCCTACAAGCTTGAAATTCCCAAAAACACAAGAATTAACGTGTGCATGAACAGTAACAAAAATCGGGTATCCCGAGTTCGACGTGAAAATGAAGGTATCCTTACCTGAAATGGGTATGGTTGAACTTCTACGGACCTCACGAGCATCGATATGTACTTTATTTCTTCGATCTGTGAAGATTACAATGGTTTTGGGGTATGTCCGTACAAATGGGATAGAAAATGGGGAAGGGAAAGGGCACGGGACAGGGTGCAGGGCAGGGAAAGGGTGAAGGAAATGTGTGGGGAAATGTGTGTGGTCCACAACCAGCCACACCAAGCTCAAAGCAACCACACAACGTAAAAATCACACTAGGGGCAAAATCATCCTTTCACACGTACGTTTTAAAAATTTTCGGAACGGGTTGTCACACTATTTACGTCGAAAACTAAAAAAATAAGTGAAAAATATAGTAGTGAGCCCAAAATATTGTTAAAATGGGGTTCCGCCCTCAACAATATTAACGGAAAGTATTAATTTAATTTTCAAACTTCACAGTGAGGCGAAGGTGAAGATAAAGAGTTTGAACGATGATTTATGTACGAATTTGTAAAAATTGACAAAAAAGCGTGAGTGTTAACCCACTTTTTTGTCAAAAATGCAAATTTTTTATTTTTGCGAAATATTTTCCATGAGCATTAAGAAAAATTATCATAAGGCATTTAGAAGCGGATTTACGATTTATTGTGCATATTTAGTAGACTATTTAAGTCGAAAACTAAAAAAATGAGTGAAAAGTGTAGTAGGGAGGCCCAAAATATTGTTAAAATGGGGTTCCACCCTCAAGAATATAACAAAAAGTATTACTATAATTTTCAAAATTCACGGTGAGGCGAAGGTGAATAGTTTGAACGATGATTTATGTACAAATTTGTAAAAACCGACAAAAAACCATGAGTGTTAACCCTTTTTTTTATGCAAATATTATATTTTCATGAAACATTTTCCGTGAGAATTAGGGAAAATTTATAAGGCAGCTGGAAGCGGACTTAAGATTTTTTTTAGCAACAAATGTATATTTAGTACACTACTTAAGTCGAAAGCCCAAAATATTGTTAAAATTGCGTTGAACCCTCAAGAATATAACGGAAAGTATTACTATAATTTTCAAACATCACGGTGAGGCGAAGTTGAAAGGAAATAGTTTGAATGATGATTTATGTACGAATTGTAAAAACTAACTAAAAACTGTGAGTGTTAACCAACATTTTTTTTTGGTTAAAAATGCAAATTTTTATTTTTGCAAAATATTTTTCGCGAGCATTAAGGAAAACTTTATAAGGTGTTTGAAAGTGGTTGTATGATTTATTGAACAACAAATGTATACTTAGTAGAATATTTAAGCCGAAAACTGAAAAGAAAAAAAAATGTGAAAAATACAATAATGTGGACCAAAACATTGTCAAATGGGGTTCCACCCTCAAGAATCTCAATGGAAAGTCTCACCTTAATTTTCAAAACTCCACATTGAGGTGAAGCTAAAAATAAATAGATTGAACGGTGATTTATGTACGAATTTGCAAAATCGACTAAAAGTAGTGAATGTTAACCCATGTTTTTTTGGTCAAAAATGAAAATTTTTATTTTTGCAAATATTTTCTGCGAGCATTATGGAAAACTTTATAAGGTGTTTGGAAGCGGTTTTATGATTTATTGAGCAACAAATGTATACTTAGTAGAATATTTAAGCCAAAAATTGAAAAAATAAGTGAAAAATACAATAGTGAGGACCAAAACATTGTAAAATGGGGTTCCACCCTCAAGAATCTCAACGGAAAGTCTTATCTTAATTTTCAAAATTTCACGATGAGGCAAAGGTGAAAACAAATAGATTGAACAATGATTTATGTACGAATTTGTAAAACCGACTAAAAATCGTGAGTGTTAACCCACGTTTTTTTGGTCAAAAATGCAAATTTTTATTTTTGGGCAATATTTTCCGCGAGCATTAAGGAAAAATTTATAAAGTGTTTGGAAGTGGTTTTATGATTTATTGAACAACAAATGTATACTTAGTAGAATGTTGAAGCCGAAAATTGAAAAAATAAGTGAAAAATACAATAGCGAGGAACAAAGCATTGTCAAATGGAGTTCTACCCTCAAGAATCTCAGCAGAAAGTCTTACCTTAATTTTCAAAATTTCACGGTGAGGCGAATATGAAAAAAAATAGATTGAACGATGATTTATGTACGAATTTGTAAAACGACTAAAAATCATGAGTGTTAACTCACGTTTTTTTTGTCAAAAATGTAAATTTTTATTTTTGCGAAATATTTTCTGCGAGCATTAAGGAAAACTTTATAACTTGTTTGGAAGTGGTTTTATGATTTATTGTGCAACAAATGTATACTTAGTAGAATATTTAAGCCGAAAATTGAAAAAAAATAAGTGAAAAATACAATAGTGAAGAACAAAATATTGTCAAATGGGTTCCATCGTCAAGAATCTCAATGGAAAGTCTTACCTTAATTTTCAAAATTTCATGGTGAGGTGAAGGTGAAAAAATATAGATTGAACGATGATTTATGTGTGAATTTATAAAACCGACTAAAAAACATGAGTGTTACCCACATTTTTTTGGTCAAAAATGCAAATTTTTATTTTTGAGTAATATTTTTTGCAAGCATTAAGGAAAACTTTGTAAGGTGTTTGGAAGCGGTTTGATGATTTATTGAGCAACAAATGTATACTTAGTAAAATATGTAAACCAAAAGCTGAAAAACAAAAATAAGTGAAAAATACAATAGTGAAGACCAAAACATTGTCAAATGGGGTTCCACCGTCAAGAATCTCAACGAAAAGTCTTATCTTAATTTTCAAAATTTCACAGTGTGGCAAAGGTGAAAACATATAGATTGAACGGAGATTTATGTACAAATTTGTAAAACGACTAAAAAATCATGAGTGTTAACCCATGGTTTTTTGGTCAAAAATGTAAATTTTTATTTTTACGAAATGTTTTCCACGAGCATTATCGAAAACTTTGTAAGGTGTTTGGAATTGGTTTGATGATTTATTGAGCTACAAATGTATACTTAGTAGAATATTTAAACCGAAAATTGAAAAAATAAGTGAAAAATACAATAGTGAGGACCAAAACATTGTCAGATGGGGTTCCACCCTCCAGAATCTCAGTGGAAAGTATCACCTTAATTTTCAAAACTTCACATTGAGGTGAAGTTGAAAATAAATAGATTGAATGGTGATTTATGTACAAATTTGCAAAACCGACTAAAAGTCGTAAGTGTTAACCTACATTTTTTCAGTCAAAAAAGAATTTTTTATTTTTCTGAAATATTTTCCTCGGGCATTAAGGAAAAGTTTATAAGTTGTTTGGAAGCGATTTTATGATTTATTGAGCAACATGTATAGCTAGTAGAATATTTAAGCTGAAAACTTAAAGAATAAGTGAAAATACAATAGTGAGGATCAAAACATTGTCAAGTGGGGTTCCAACCTCAAGATTCTCAATGGAAAGTCTTATCTTAATTTTCAAAATTTCACGATGAGGCAAAGGTGAAAACAAATAGGTTGAACGATGAAAATTTTTGTTCAAAAATGAAAATTTTTATTTTTGTAAATATTTTCCGCGAGCATTAAGGAAAACTTTTTCAAGTGTTTGGAAATGGTTTTATGATTTATTGAGCAACAAATGTATTCTTAGTATAATATTTAAGCCAAAAACTGAAAAAATAAGTGAAATATAAAATAGTGAAGACCAAAACATTGTCAAGTGGGGTTCCACCTTGAAGAATCTCTATGGAAAGTCTCCCCTTAATTTTCAAAACTTCACATTGAGGTGAAGGTGAAAATAAATAGATTGAATGGTGATTTATGTACGAATTTGCAAATCCAACTAAAAACCGTGAGTGTTAACCCACATTTTTTGGTCAAAAATGAAAATTTTTATTTTTACAAAATATTTTCTGCGAGCATTGAGGAAAATTTTATAAGGTGTTTGTGACACACCCCGACCGAAAATCAAGGCGTGACTGGCCCGGGCTGGGATGTGACAGTTTTGAAGCAGTTTTATGATTTATTGAGCAACAAATTTATACTTAGTAGAATATTTAAGCCGAAAACTGAAAAAATAAGTGAAAAATACAATAGTGAGGACCAAAACATTGTCAAATGGGGTTCCACCCTCAAGAATCTTAAAGAAAAGTCTTATCTTAATTTTCAAAATTTCATGGTATGGCGAAGGTGAAAACATATAAATTGGACAAAGATTTATGTACGCATTTGTAAAATGACTAAAAATCGTGAATGTTAACCCATGTTTTTTTGGTCAAAAATGCAAATTTTTATTTTTGTGAAATATTTTCCGCGAGCATTATGGAAAACTTTTTAAGGTGTTTGGAATTGGTTTGATGATTTATTGAACTACAAATGTATACTTAGTAGAATATTTAAACCAAAAACTGAAGAAAAAAAAAAGTGAAAAATACAATACTGAGGACCAAAACGTTGTCAAATGGGGTTCCACCCTCAAGAATCTCAATAGAAAGTCTTACCTTAATTTTCAAAACTACATGGTGAGGCGATTGTGAAAACAAATAGATTGAACGATGATTTATGTACGAATTTATAAAACCGATAAAAAATCGTGAGTGTTAACTGACGTTTTTTGGGTCAAAAATGAAAAAAATTATTTTTGCAAAATATTTTCCACGAGCATTAAGGAAAACTTTATAAGGTGTTTGGAAGCGGTTTTATGATTTATTGAGCAACAAATGTATACTTAGTAGAATATTTAAGCCTAAAACTTAAAAAATAAGTGAAAAATACAATAGTGAGGCCCAAAACATTGTCAAATGGAGTTCCACCTCAGGAATCTCAATGGAAAGTCTTGCCTTCATTTTCAAAACTTCACATCGAGGCGAAGATGAAAATAAATAGATTGAACGGTGATTTATGTACGAATTTGCAAAACCAACTAAAAATCGTGAGTGTTAACACCCACAGATTTATTTCCATTTTTACTTTTTGAAAAAGTATGCCTACAGTCTGTAATTCAAAACTTGAAAACCCAAGAGTAGTTGATTTCATTCTCTCTTTTATTCCCGAATTTCTCAATTTAAAGTTTCCTCATTTCAAGTACGTAAACATGTCATAAGTTGGGTGTAGGTGTAACAAAAACAAAAGAAACCTATTTATCATTTCATTTACAATTCAAAATAAAACTTTGGAGACTTGTTCTATTCAATTTGTCCCCACAGAATCCCCTTTTTCGACCGTGTACAGGTAAAAAAAGATATCATCTGTCTTATTGAAGGTTTTTTCAATGTGCTGGGAACACGATTCGATACACAAATATTATAACACAAGTGGTTGAATATTTGACAAAAAAAAATTTAAAACTGCTGACAATATTCCAAACACATTGAAAATTTTCTCCTGAGGGATGTGATGGAGGACCTAAAATCATTTGACAACCCAACAGAACACAAATACACCTACAAAACATAAATTTTAAATCATGGGGGATCATATCATCTTTTGATGACATAGCTCCCATAACAATTAAGCTAAAATTTTCAATTGGTTGGACAAGATTGCAGACCTTGTACTCAAGGGAATAAGATTATCTCTCCTTTTTTTTTCCTCATTTTCCCTCTCCTCCTATTTGAATGGTCATGGTTAAGACACGTCAATATCTTATATTAATTTTTTTATAAAAAGAAAAAGAAAAAAATAGAGAATGTAAGAGGAGGGGATGGAAGGTGATGGAAAGAGAAGGGGAGAGAATCTTAATCCGTACTCAAATACAAAATCTACTTTATCAATGCAATCAAAGATAACCCTAAAGCGATGATATTTCAAGTCAACAACATATCGTAATGAAATAAAACTATAACAAATAGCAATGCGTAAATGACTTATATCTCCACCGTTGTGGTTGGTAAGTTTGAACCGAAAGAGCTTATGCAATACGTGTATGAAATTTGAGAACTTTATGGAAGCATTTTAAACCTATCACGCGTTGATATTTGAATACCATTCAAAGCAAAGAACTCGAAAGAATAAGGAAAACAGTGTGCAATATCTAAGTTATTAATACTTCATAAAAACAACTTTAAATCAAAAGAGATCCTGCAAAAGGGGCCAGAGGCAAGCAGAGAACAAAAAAAAATTCTCCACTATTAGATTGAACCTATCTATGAATTTTTTTCCCTTTTGCAAATTTACTTTGTCAATTGTTTTGGTTTATGTCTCAATATAACCCCCCATTATTTGGTTTTCCTTTTTCTTGTTTGAGAACTAAAGGAGAAGAAGCCAGCAGTGAGATTGAAAAGAGATTTTTTATTATAACTAAGATTCTTTTAGAATTGCTTTTAGAATAATTGAAAGCAATTTCTAAATAAAGTACGTAACTGATGTTTCAATCATCTTAAAAACATTTGAAGCCCATTTTTTTTTTTTTTTATAAGTGCTTTTAGTCATCTTAAAAGCATTCCCCCGAATAAGCGCTTACACTCTTAGCACTACATCCAATCAAACACAAGTTCCCAAAAGATGCAAACTTTATGAACAAATATGATCCATCATCTTGAATAATTTTCTGTAGAGACAAGGATTTGTTGGACATGAAACATGTGATAGGGGGAATAATCAAGCAACACTGTGTTTGACAACTAACTCCAATTTAAATCATCCCAAATTCTCTGTACAGAAGTTCGTTCCATAGCCAGACTATCTAAACCATATGGTATTTTAGAAAACTAATTTAAGTTTGAATTGTTCACCACATCATCCTCCAAGAGTGACTAATATATCAATAAGGGTTCATTCGATAGCCAAAATCTATAAAATTTGAAGAAAAAGAATACCAAATTGTCCAATTTTACAAGAGACATTGCAAAATATGATGTGATAACATCAATATTTCCATTAATTAATAAAAAAAACAATGACACATCCCCTCCAATTCCAAATGAACCAAAATTAAAAACAAAAAAAGGTTAAAAATTAACCCCTGCACCTCGTGATGGCGCTGCAGCCGCGGCTGTAGGGGTTGGACTGGGCCCCGGGCTGGCAATTGTAGTAGGAGGCGCCGCGCCTGGAGCAAGGCACGGTGTTCCTCTGCAGCGCACCGTAGCTGATGTATTTGCTGGTGGCTAAGATGCGACGGCTGATCTCTGAGTCCATGTCAAACTCCACCTCATCGTTCCCTGCAGCTAAGGCGCACTCGGCTATGGAGCCCTTGCAGGCTGACTTGGCGGCGGCGGTGGGTATCCAGGAGAGGTGGTGGTGGTCCTCACTTGACGAACCCACCACCATTATTGAGGCGCAGATCAGGAGGAGGAGAGAGAAACTGTGCAGACTAGCCATTGCTGCCCAAATAAGAAGCTTTTCACTCTCACTATTTCTTTGTTGCTTCTATTCAAAGTTGAATGCTTTCTGATTCAGCTTCTTAATAATCTCTGTATTTTAATTTTAAATTTCTTGATCCGTGTTTGCGTTTTGGTTGTTGATTCTCTTCACCAGTGAGCCGAGAGAGAGAGAGAGAGTGAGAGAGAAGAGGAGAGAGAATGGACAAAACAAACTAGACAATGACTAAACCTCAGTTAAGAACTTATAAGCGGGCAGTTACCAACAAAATGACATTGGTATTGGTTCTTATTTACAGCGGTGCCCCTTTGAAGATTTTTTTATTAGGAAAACTAATGAAAAGGGTTTGAAAATTTTGAATTTTAACGATAAGGACAAAATAAATGGTAAAGTAAATAATATCAGATTTGACTTTTTAGTGTAAAAATATGACTTTTCGTTAAAATAAACAATTCGGTAAGTTTTTCGTTAAAACTCTATTTTTTATTTATTTATTTTTGCTCCCGGTAAAATGTCAAGCTTGCATTTAACTAAACTGCGGGAGAGAATTCCAATTCGGGTGTACAGACACCCCGCGTCCTGACCCATGTGGCTACCTTCATGTATACTTTTTTCGAATTCAGCGTTGAATTAAAAGCCATTTGCGAGACAGAAAACATACTAACTCTAACCACAATAGAAACAACCATAATAATTTAAGCTAATTGATTGACTAGACAGTAGTTGTAGGTTTGTAGCACAACCTTTCTTTAGGCTATATGGAGAGTGAGAGTTTAACTAAGTCATACAATAGGTAACTTAATTCGGTATCAAATTCGTCATCTACGAAATTTGAATCTAAGAACTCTCATTTACAAGTGGAGATAAATACTGAGCTGCAGGACAAGAATATTAATAATTCATTTTAAACCAAATCCATAAAACCAATGGCAAATATAGTAATTACAAGTAAAATCATATGCACATTCATAACCCAACCTACTAATTAACATTCAACCTTAGTTGACTGGTTGTGCCACTGTCTCCATCTCTCTCTTAAAAAATGGAGATTACAGAGACTGTGTGTGTCTTAATAAAATATAATATGGAAGAGGGAACACGGCATCTAGGGTTTATATTACACCTATCCCAAGTGGCCAACTCCATCAAAGAATCGTTAACCTATACACGTTTTCTCCTTCCTATCCTACCTGTTTCTCTCCTTTATTTATTTATTTACTTGATAATTTATTTATAGGACGGATTTGTGGCATCGCAGATTTATAATATTTTTTTACACAATTTTTTGTTTGATTTATTCTGTAATGTATTTTGACGATTTGAATTATTTATGTTTTAAGTCTTCTCTTAAAGATTACGATATTCAAATCTAAAATCATATTACAATTAGAGTAAGGGCTTAGGATTTCTTTCTATAATCGTATTCGTTTAATTTTTTCACTACGAATGAATGTTTAGCGGTTTTTGATACGTCTAATTTTTTGCAAAGACGATTTATGAATGATGTTCTAAAGATAAACTGTTTGAATCGTTATAATACATTATAAAATGAGTCTCACAAAAGATTGTGTCAAAATTGTATTAAAAAAATGATATCACATATCCTACACCCTTTTATTTATTTGATAGTTAATTTATTTATTATTTTTTCAGTGAGTAATAGCTAGTCTTCTTCCTCCATCCCATTGGCGTCATCCTTCTTTTTTTTCAACATAAGCGTCATCCTTCATTATTTTGCTCTTTCTGAGTTTGTACTACTTTTTGGTTCTAACATAACCGTCCCCCATTTTACTCTTCATGTTTTTACTCCATTATTTAATTTACCAAATCCAATATGTCAGTTGAATCCTTCCAACATAAAGGAAAAAGGAAAAAAGAAATTTGGGTTGGATCCACGCACAAAGGTTGAAATAGTTTTTCTTCATGCTTATGCCATTGACATTTGTAAAGTGAAAGCTATTACTCGAGCGGATTGCAACTCAGTTGATTAAGAATATTTAATTATGCATCAAAGGTTTTGTGTTCAACTGCATCTTGTTTGTTTTCTAATTTATAAGAATATACATTCAATCCGTACTCTTAAGTTTATTGTTCAAAATAAAGGGCATAGGTCTTCTTTGGGTCTCACTGTCCAGAGCACAAGGACTAGTTAATCAAAACTGACGATTTTCATTAACTCATTACGCTAATTCTTCTTATTCAAAACAAAGTTTCTGAACTCCCTCCACACAAACCAAAAGTCCGTATTTTATGATCCATGTACTCGAAACAATTATGTCCAGAGAGGATCAAATAGCACAATAAAGTTGATTTAAGCACTATTTCCTTTCTTTTCGATAAAGCTATGCAGATTCGATTCTATGTTTGTTATTGTTTTAAATTAAATACCCGCGCTTTTTTATTATAGAGCTACGGGATTTGAAAGGAGCAACGGATAGTGTGTTTAAATAAGCGGCGTTAGCCGTTAAATAGGTCGTGGGCCCGCCGCAGATCGCGAGGACGGTGTTTGCGCGTCCCAATACCAGATCCTCAGTTCCCCTCAAGCCAGCTGGTCCCTTAACAATCTCTTCCCCCTACAAATATTTTTAATTTCTTTCCCCAAAGTATACTATTATATTCTACTTTTTTTTTCTAATAAATAATTTATGCAATTTTATAATTAAAGCCGTCTTTTCTAATGATTCATGAATCTTCCCTCGTCATTTTTTAATTTTGTTTCTGGAAGTAAACATTTTTTAGTAAACAAATTCAAAAGTTGTAATTAAAGATAAGATGAGGATATTTAGAATAAAGTAAGAGTGACTGTAAATAACAATAATATGGGAAAAAATAGGTTAAGGTGGTTTGAACATGTGAAATGAGAACTTATAGAGTTTTTGGTTAAAAATGCGATTATAAGGTAAAGTCTCAGGGCAAAGAAGACCATAAAAGACTTGAAAAAAGATTTTAAAAAAAGACATGAAGTACTTGAAGTTAACAGAAAACCGAACACAAAATTAACTTAATAGGATTTAACATCCACACAGCCGACCACGTTTAATAAAGTAAGACTTTGTAGTTGTTGAAGTGACATTTTTTTAATAAACAAATTAAAAGGTTGTAAGAGCAACTTCACCCCTATCCACTTTGCGCCAGCACCCAGCCCATTTATCCACTTAATTGAACAGTAATAGACCCAATGAACAGTAATAGGCTAAAGCATCTCCACCCCAAAAAAAATGTGTTGGCACCTAGTCTAAAAATGCGCTAGCACAAACGATCTCCACCCCTACAAAATGCGCTGGCACCCAGTCCATTTAAAATATTAAATAATTTTTTTATAAAATAATAAATAAAAAAATAGTTATAATTTTGGATAGGATTTTTAACCAATCTCGTCACGCCACGTGTCATTATCCGAACGTACTATTTTTTGAATAAATTTCTGCTAAGATTTTCAACCAATCCCGACAACCCACATGTCACTTCCTGTTTACAATAATTTAGGCAAGATTTCGATAAGATTTTTCTCTCAAAGTGTACAAAATATTCAAATGTAGAAAGTGTAGAAAGTGTAGAAAGTGTAGAAAATATTGAAATGTGGTGTAAGGTGGAAGATGAGGGTTAGGTATTTATAGAAAAAAAAAATTAATTTTTTAAAATTTTTCTGTATTTTTTAAAAAAATTTTGACATTTTTTAATAAATTTTAATGTTGTAATTAATCTGGACCGTTGGATTTGAAAAATAATCAAATCCAACAGCCAACACGCCGCCACGTGGCCAACGGTCAAATTTCTGACCGTTGGGCCTTTTTTTTTTATTTTTTTTTTTAATTTTTGGTGAAAAAAACGTGGACCGTTGATCTGTGATCGGACGGTCCAATTTAAAAGTGAAATTTAAATTTTTTTTACTGTTGGAAATCCAACGGCTCTGAGGAGGGCCACGTAGCCCTTTGACAGACTCAGTCCACTTGCCCTGCACCGCGGGCCCCACTGCCTGCAGACGCTATCGGCTACTCGCCATCTCCACCGCGTGTTGTGCACGCGCCAAGAAACGGACCGGCCTTTGGGTCTGTCCATTTTGGGCTGGCCTCTTGACTGGCACGGGCTGGAGCTGATGGACTCAGTGCCGGACCATTTTCTTCACTTGGTGCCGGGCCATCCTCCACGGGCTGGACTTGCTCTAAAGGACAAGGGACGTTCTCACGGATGGACAGAAGTGCCCTCAAGAATCCTGATATTTTTTGACCCACACAGAGATGAAAACCCCAAATTATTATCAATGGTATTTTTAAAGGATAACTAATGCAAAATGTTTAAAAATTTTAAGTTTTAACGATAAAGACAAAATAAAGGATAGAGTGAATAGTATTATGATTGAATTTTTAGTGTAAAAATTTGGTTTTTTTATTAAAATAAACAGTATCGAAAGTTTTTTGTTAAAGTTTTATTTTTTTTAATTAATATCTAAAATTAGGTCCAGGTCCAGGTGCTAAAAAGCACATGAGAAATCCACAACCCGCAGTCCATGCACGCCGAAAGATCAAAGGGAAAGAGCAAATAATAACATCCTGGCATGTAAGCTATATGTTTAGGCATCATGCTGACATTAACAAGAAAAACACAAATTGCCCCAAACTCCTCGAGATAACTAGCCAACTAGGTGTAAGTGTGTCCTACCTGCAGGTTTTTAAGATTTCACAATCAACAACTTGAAAAGTCCTAAAGTGAATGAGCAATCTAAAGAAAGGTCCTAAATTGGAGACGGACTTCTCAGATGTCACGTTGACAGTATTCCAAACTAATAATAAAACGGACCTAACTCGGCCCGTATAAAACGGGATGGTTCCTACAGGTCCAATGGGTACAAACTTTTTTTTTTTTTTTTTTTTCCGCTAATTTTCAGTATCCAGATTCTTCCCAGTATCCACCATCGCCAAATCCAACACCTAGAACCTATTCGTGACCCTTTTGGAGGGCAAAACCATAACCCTAACATTCACAACCCCGGAGATCCCTGCCACTTCCATCAAGCACCTCCTATACAAAATCTTCAAATACAATTTCGAATTCATCAAAAAATAAAATAAAATTGAATCCATATGAGAACCAGAGACATTGTCTTCAAGCATTTCTCGCTGACCCTGACGCACAAATCGAACTAGATACGTCACCTTCCTCACGGATCCAAGACCTCCACCCTCGCCATTACAAATTACATCGAATCAAAACCAAATAAAAAACTTGCAAAATTCCTAAATCAGAAACCCTAAATTCCACTGATCATGCTTCACAAACCCAAAACAAAAAAATTGAAAATTTAGAGAATATAAATACAAAATTTAATTCAATCGACTCGCGACGGTTTTCGAAATTCACAGAGGGAGGAAGAGAAGGGGAGAGAGAGAGAGAGAGAGAGAGACTTATGATGTCGCCGACAACTGCTATATGAGCCGAGCTATGGCGGAGGCCATGGAAGCGCGTGCCGCGATGTGGTTCAAGCCACCAATGGAAGACCTCAATAACTGGGTAAGCTTTGAAATTTTTCTCCCAGTTGGCGAGGACACCGATCTCTTTCTCCGTGAGGCCGTCGAGGGAGGTGGTGTTGTCCTCATCCTTCTTGATCATCTTTGCCAGAGTCACGACGACGAATGGTGGTAGTCGAAGTCCGCAGAGAGACCTTCAAATTGATGCTTGAGTTGGGGATTTGAGATCAAAACAGAAGAGTCCACTGACTTAGGAAATATCGATAGTGGGGTGAGAGACCGAGAGTAAGATTTGTTTTAAATCAATGGTGGAGATTTAATCTCCATATAATGGACGGTACCAACGGTCCGGGCCGGGGGCCCTTTTTTTCCGAAATCTAAAACCGGCCCACCCCGCCAATTACATGGACTCTCCCCGCCCCGCCCCGTTTTGAGTTTACAAAATTTGTACCCGCCCCGAACTGACTGAACTCGGCCCATCCCGCGGGTCCTAGGCTCGTTTGCCCAACCCTAATGTAAGCTATATGTTCAGGCATCATGCTGACATTAACGAGAAAAACACAAATTGCCCCAAACTCCTTGAGATAACTAGCCAACTAGGTGTAAGTGTGTCCTACCTGCAGGTTTTTAAGATTTCACTATCAACAACTTGAAAGGTCCTAAAGTGAATAAGCAATCTAAAGAAAGGTCCTAAATTGGAGACGGACTTCTTAGATGTCATGGTGACAGTATTCCAAACTAATAATAAACTTCTTAAACCGAGTTTCTACATCACGCATTGTGTGTCCTCTATGGATTCATGGCCATGAGTAAAATGAATAATGAATCAGATATTCCCACTTGGCATTTCTATTGGCTGTCTCAGCAATATTGCAGTTAAAAGAAAGGAAATCACTGCAACTGAGTCTTTCCTATCGTTTTCGTTACCACTCGTCCGGAAAAACCATCTCAAGACAGACAGAAATTCATTAGGGGTCCTATAAGCTGCTGCGTGATAGTGATGGATCAAAGTCCCCGTGCGTGAATTCTTGTTCCAACCCCACCAATTCTATGACCTATTTCGTACAAGTTCGGTAACTTTGACACCAAGAAATCGTTTCACAGTTTGAATAGAATGACATTTCCGTTTCTGATCTAATTGTGGATGACTTCATATTATTTACATGGATATTCACTCAAAGAAAAGCACAAAGCAGCCTTGCTCAATAAGTAAAGCCAATAAAGCATGTCGTTGAAGGAGAAAGATGAACTTAGAACATGAGAAAGAAAAGAAATTTGGCCAACCATCACTGCAGCCACGAATCCTACTGTTCTTCATAGTACGGTGGTGTTGCTACAAAGGTCATTCCCTTCGTCCTCATCGCTGTCGTCTTCATCTGCATCTACCCAGTTACTAGAATGGTGTGAAAACCACCGCCGTTTGTGACCTTCTGGAAGCACCAAACTGCGCAAGCTTTAGTTAGTACAGTTGTATAAAACAAGCAAGATTAACCTAAATATTTTCTTACATACCTCTAGGTTCTTCCATGTGATCATTTTCTTCAGGGTGGAAGCTAGAATGACGAGTCAAGAGAATGATTTTGAATCAAATGAAGAATCATATTTCATCATGCAATGACTCTGTTTACGACAAAATCACTTCTAGCATAAGGGCTTTAATGAAGAAGCAACTCAAAACACTGTGAGTGATTTTCAAAAGAAACACCTGTTATTATCTACAAGAAGCAACTCAAAACACTGACCTGTTATTATCTACAAACATTGAGGTCAAACAAACCAAAAGCAGGAGACGTTGACCTTGATTAAGAGAACTGGGTGGGAGTTACTAGGCCCAGGTGGGAATTTACTTAGTTGGGTTTGTTGGGTTATAGGCCCCTCTCACTTTATAAAGCTTGCATTTGATTTTGAAAGAAATAAAAAACAAACTTTACAAGCTTAGATTTAATTAAAATCCTTATAATTCTTAGAAGGAGAATAGTTCTTAGAAACCTATAGAATAGTTTTTAGAATTTTTCAAAAATTTTGCACCCGCGACCTATATTCATTGATGCATCAAGGGTTCCACATGTATCAACCGTTAAAGTTTAAGTATTGAAAGTCACTCTTACACGCGTAAGCGACTGACTGTAGCATACCTTTTAAATTTTAATCGTATGAGTTGAAATCGACAAACTTCAGTAATCATCTTGAGACTAAACTGTTTAACGGTTTGCAACTTAAACATCTTAGTAGCTAGAAGAAAGAAAGTAAAAACGATTAAAAGTAGCCTAAATCACGAAAATAATTGGGGGACGGCGATACAGAACTAACCCACCCAATAATGAATTATTTATACTTAAAACTTGTCATAGAAGACTTATATAAAACAGTTTTCCGTCACATGATATATCAATCTTATAACTTAGTTTTTCTTTACATGTCAATACAATAATAGTAAATTCATTTTATATAAGTTACTCGTAACAATGATGCGGATCCGTGATTACGATTTGTTATTAACTTGGAAGCTGACCCGTTTGATTCCTGACCTTTGCGTTTATGTGATTCTGAATGTGATGAGGCTGCTGTGTCAACTCCGCAGTGGTCCATTACCTTTGCGTACATCTCATTTCTCAACACAGCAAGCAAACGCAAGCCTCCAACTACTTATTTATTTATATGCAAAACAACTATTAAATTAAATAGAGTGATGACGATTACAACTAGTTTTTATACAATCAAATATAACGGTTTTGTGAGCCACACTCAAAAGAGATCTATTCCAAATATGAAGGCTATTATGACGAAAGCCATTACTTGTAACAGCGTCCGTAAAAAAAATTCGCTTCTTAAAACACATGCGTCCTAAAAATAAAATCAAAGAATTTTGCAATATCTTTGATATTATCAACGATAGACATGAGGCGCCAATGAACACTGCACGATCATGAAACAATATCAATCACTAACTTCGGGTCGCTCTCCACACAAATTCTGTACTACGGCGTGTTGTTTGACGTTTTTATGGCAATTTTACGTTTTGTGTTTTACTAGACAAATTTTCTTTTGCTTGTTAGGCTACAAACATATGAATATTATCAAACAATTTGTTGGGTAGGGTTTAATTATGTTATTTGATTTTACGAAAGATATATTAGCATCAATTGTTCGTGCACATAAAACTAGCACAATTATAAATTTCTGGCCCTTTATTAGCTTCATGCTTTACAGTGAGTTCGTGACAAGTTAATATAAATTCAATGTTAACGTCATGTCCTCGCGTGCAAACAACTACCGGCAGCAAAACACTTGTAATATGTAGGCACTAGCTAGAATCGATATCCATCAAACTTGTCGCAGGCATAATGATACTAACCTTGCATTAGTTAAATATGTACTTAGAGTTACAACCTCCATTCATTTCGAGCTACTTGCTTCTTTTGAACTAGTGTCTCAGGTTGTGAAAGGTGCAACTTTTCATTATATATATTTTTTCGTTTTATATCATTTTTTAATGATGTTTTTTTGCGTTTTATACTCCGGATCTTTGTGTCCAAAGCTCTAGAAAAGATTTAGGCTACTTAATTTCAATCTCACCATGCTTATTAGTTCATCTCACTAGTCTACTTCATGAAAACCTGAATATTTAATGGCCTAGATCTCTTTCTCTCTCTCTTGAACGATCCAAATTTGAACTCCGGACACAAAAATCCGAAGTGAATGTCTTTGTCATGGCTAACTACTCTTATAACTTTACACCAACTTATACCATGTGGCTCAAATCCCATATAATGCAAAGTGTATGGGACATAGTTCCCTTTTAAAGAGACACTGTTGATGCTCTACCTACTAGCCTCATCATTGCATGTAAAACTAAGGCATGTCATCAATGTGGTGAGTTTCAATTTTACGTGTTCAAATAACATTACTAAAACTAATCACATTGCTAAAGCAAAATTTTTCACAAGTAAACTCCATCAGTTTATGTAAAAATCTACGTGTATTAGAGAATTTGTTAACAATGTGATTAATTTTACGTGTTTAAATAGGTTTTTTAGCCAAAATGATCCTTTAAATTTGCCTACCTTTTCACTTTGGTCCATGAGATTTGAAATTAATAGAAATGGTCCATGATATTGTTCATCATCAATCATTTTGGTCGCTCGGTGAAAAATTATGTTAAATATGAATCAAAATGACAAAATGACCCTTAATATAATAAATAATAGGTCAAAATGATTTGACAAAAATTAAGGATATTTATATTATTTTATCCTTATTTTATGAAGAGGTTTTATGAAAAAACTAAAATAATTTATTGTGAACAAACTCATATACCAAATCTATCGATTTTAAATCTTAAAAATCAAAATAAATAATTATACGAATCCCTTAATCTATTTTAGCTAAAAAGACGTTTAAATATTTTTACGCTAATAAGCAAAAGCATCGTGCTCCTGTTTCCGACTCGATCCTGAACATGATTTGCTTGCTTGTGGGGTTGCTTGCCCTAGGAGGCATGTCTCAAAAGCAATAATTAAAGAAAAGGCCTACATGCTACTCGTACAAATCTGCTTTTAAATTAATCTGAAAAAAAGTGCTTTTAATCCAAAAGCAGTAGTCTACAGATTAAAAGAAGGAAATAAAAAAAATGAAAACTAAAATAAAGAGGACAGTCCACCACAAACTCCAAAGGATTAATGGAAGTAAGAGATTGCTTTTTAAAGTACAAACTTTCAAAGGAGATAAATTATTTTAATATCTCAAGTTTTATAGTAATTAAAGAACAAGAGACTTTTTCAATTTAAACATTTTCTTCCTTCACAAAACCAGCTAAGAAAATCTATAAAACCCTAGCTCGATATTTTGGATATTTTGGATATTTTATTGGAATCTAGAAATGGGTTTCCACAACTTAGAAAGAGACAAAATTAATCTAGGACATTACACAATTGTAAATTATTTCTTTCCAGTTAACAATGTGATTGGCATCCTTTTAAGAAGAAATTTTTAGCTGTATTGAGAATGCAAGTAGTACATCATATGTTTTAATAGGAATGGTGAAAATTTTTATTTTTTAAGTTATTAACTTTTTAGCACACATATCCTATTATTTGTATAATGACACTTGATGTACAACCTTTGTACCGATCACATTGAAAAATCTCTCCCTTTAAAGGACATCTCTAATAAATAGTTTTAACTAATCTTTCCACTTTCTCCATTATAAATTTTCGCTTTACGAATCATTAAGAGAGTATTTCCAAAGATTGAAAGATTGAAATGGTCCTACAAACTAACCAAGAAAAAGTGCCTCATGGACAATGATGAATTCAGAATTTTAAGGTCAAGAAGTTTAATGTAAAAGGTTCAAAAATAATATTATAAGTTACAAAGTCTAAATCGTAGGCCCTTTTTTAGTAAGGTCATTTATATAAAAAAAATATATATATATATATATATATGTTCACTCAATTTATGAGTCCATTTGTGTTTTTCCAATACCTCAGGTGCTCCCGCAACTACCCTTGTCCCTCTATAAAACAGCCCATGACCATGGATTTTGCTTGAAAAGGTTGACCCAAGGACTTCCATGCAACAAAAAATATCACTATGATCATATTCAAAACTAATCATATTTATCCATATGAAAATGTTAAAATTAATGTCAATACGTGATATAACTTACAAAAAGAATGTTGCTTATATTATTCCATTCTAATCATATGCTATCATGCAAAAATGTTAAAACACGTAAATACATTATAGGCTTAAAACATATCAATCACTACAATGACATGATAAGTTCTCCTCGAACGTGCTGTAGCCGTTGCTTCAAAGAAACCTAGAAAGGGTTCTTGTTGCAACTGGACAGGTCAAAGTAAGTTTGTTTCAATTTCGAATGGTCAAAATTCATTTTACCTCTTTCTCTTCATGCGTGATTAAACTAACAACTGCATAATAAGCCAAATTGTCAAATACTCTACACATCAGAAAGCAGAGTTGAGACACAATTAGAGACCCTTCTTAATTAATTAAACCGAATATTACAAAGTTAACAACTATTTTTTTATAAACAATAAAGTTAGTGAATTAAGTTGTTAGGAAAGAAATCGATGAAAATTAAACTTGAACCAGGATACATACGCATAATTATTTTCTACTGCTAAGGTAAAACATTATCTGCAAGTTAACAGCTTTTTTAATATGGATACTGAAACCCTAGTAGATAACTAAACTAGAGTTGGATATAAAGACCAACTACCAGTAAAACCCTAATAGACGAACCACTAGAGCTATAATTCATGCTGTTTATACAGCTTTGAAGAAAGGCTGACATTCTCTTTATATTGAGTGTAATTCTTCTTTGGCATTGCATTTTCTTTCAAACGAACCTTCAAAGGTGCCTTGACGTTTATCAGTTGATTGGACAAATTATTGTACCATTCTCTCTTCCATATATTTTCGTTTTTCTCACATTGGGCAAAATTTTTGTCTGCCTTTTACAGTTGCAGCTTTTGCACATAATCTTTCGGAGCTTTCAAACTTTTGTTTATCTTAGGAGTTGCATTAATTGATTTTTGTTCCTAATAATTTTCTACTTCTTGTTAGAGTATGACTTCATATCTCCTGTAATTTATTGCATCTTTATTTTATTTTTTTCTTTCTATATATTCACAATAATGTATATTTCCGTGATAGGATACCGAAGTGAAAGTAATATTGTTGTTTTAATTAACAACCCATTTATCCTTCCCCACTAACCCACTACAAGAGTCTTCTCCAAAAGCACTTGTACAAGTAGTATAACACTTCCAACACCATGCTGTCAGAACGCTGCCAGAATGCTGCCGCTGCCACACAATGCTTCACATAATGCTGCACCCGTTCGGATTCTCGTCGCTGAACAGCACGAAGGAATCGGATTGCTGCGGCGAATTATACTCCGGCGACGACGGGTAATACTGCGGATACGAGTCCGAATGATAGGACCTGAGCTCACTCTCAGCTGCCACACTTTGAGACGCATAAGTGTAAGAGTGTGCGTGAGGTAGTGGGGCAGCATACTGGGATGCACCGTAGCTCCTGGCGGGGTAGGCCGTATTGAAGTTCATAGCTTGGAGGGGAAGCCCGTTGTAGTTCTGCCTGGGGTACTGGTACTCATAGATCTGCTGATGTGGAGCCATGTGATTGGCTGGAGCTGGTGCTGAAGCCGGAGCCGGAGCAAGAGCTGGAGCAAAATTAGGGCCTTGAGTACCAGATGGAAGCATGTAAGGGTAAGGCCCCTGAGGCATAGGAGGCCCACGTGGTACATTACCATGATTTGGTGGTGATCCAGTGCGTGGAGCAGCATCACCACATTGTTCAACCTCATCTGAATCATCAGGATTGGCCTTCCCACTTGGCCCCTTCTTGTTCTTCTTAGTTCCACTGCTACTAGCGCCGCCGCCGCCTCCACTTTTATCAACCTCACAATTACTGTCATCTTCATCGTCATCCCCACCAAAACACTTCTTCACCGCAGCCGGCTGTTCAGACATGTTCACAGGCTTCCCCTGCTTCACCACCTCAACCTTCACCTCTTTACCCTTTCCACCGCCGCCGGATTTCGCCGGTACACCACCCCCCTCATTCACTTTCACAGCATTAACCCCCTCAGCGGTCTTACTCCCACCCGCGCCGCTACCACCTTTATTTTTCTTCTTACCACTATTATCCTGAACTTGAACAACTTCAGCCTCAACCGTCTCCCTTTCATCATCACAATTACCGCCGCCTCCAGTTCCGCCATAGTTGCCGTCCTCGGACCCTTGGGTATCTTCGCCTTGCTGTTTCTCCTTATTTTTCTTCTTGTCATTTGAATTATTGCTGTTGTTAGCCTTCTGACAAGGCCACATCTCTGCATATTTCCCTCCCTTAGCCAGTTTCCTGATCAAAATCTCCGGCTCCACGTTTCCAGTCACTGTAACTTTGTTTTCCTTTCCGATGTTCCCGTCAAACTCTGTTTTGTAAACCCCTGAAAACCCACCAAAAAAAATCATAAAAAATCACATATATTTTAAATTAAAGCAATAAAAACACAATAAAAATCAAAACCCATGTTGAAAAAATTGAGAAATTTGAGCTGAAGTGTAAGTCTGTAACTGAAAAAATTGATGAAACGAGACATGCAAATCAGAAACCATCGAATCAATAAGAACCGTACGATTAAAAAACTACAAAAATAGGTTAATAACATCAGAGGGATTTTTAAGGTTTTTACCATCGATTTTTTTCAAGATTTTTGCGACCTTTTTCTTGCAGCCTTCACAGTGGATAGGGACTTTCAAAACCCAAATCTGCAAAACAGAAAAGAAGTTAGAAAAATCTGGAAGTTGAAACCTTTTTCTGAAAAATAACAGAGCTGGTGTTCTTAGAATTTCTAATTACCTTGTAGTTGAGAGGGCGTTGGGAAACTTCTTCACTTCCTTTCGGTTGTTCTGGTTTAGCTTCAGCTGTAGGCATTGGACAGAATCAGAAAGAGTAAGCAACTCTTGGTTTTTTGAGAGAGATCTCTTGGTTTTTGGAGAGAGAGAGAGAGGAGAGAGAGAGAGAGAGGGGTGGGGTGGGGGTTTGCAATGAGTGTGGCAACTGATAATGCTTCAGAAGGAAGTGACGGGGATTTATGATGGAGGGAAAGATCGAGTAGCTGAGGGGGAATTGAGTCGCACATTGGAAATTACAGTGTGATCCCTTGAAGTTGGTGCTCGGTGCGAGTCGGTGGGGTGTCACTGTAATTTTAAAATTTTTAAACTTTTTTGGTCGAATTTAATTTTTTTTAAAAAGTACTTAGATACTGATTAGTCAGTAACCAATTTACTCATCATAACATGTGGCCAAATAAAATTACAACACCTGTTTATTTATACTTTCTCACATCACTGTAACCAAACACAAACTTTTCTCTTAAACCTGTGGCCAAACACAACCTTTCTTCTTCCTCCCTGCCAACGCTACAGACCTCAGACTCCTTTTCGTCTCTCCTCCGTGAAGGCACACATACTCCTTCCTGCAAGCTTTCCGTCGATTATAGCCCGAATATTTCCACCAGCCCCTCTCCGCGGCAAATCGAGGGTCAGGTGCTGGTTTGGTCGGGATTTGCAGACGAAGGTGTCGGATTTTCAGAGGAAGAGAGATGAGGGAGAAGGTTGGGTGGAGACGACGAGGATGGATTCGACGGAGGAGGTTGGAGGAGAAGGCTGCGATGGGATCGACGAAGGGCTTCGAGTTTGCAGATTTGCCAAGGCAGGGGTAATGGTAGGAGAAAGGCAGGTGTTTGGTTATCAACATAGCAAAAGGTTTGGGAAAATACTATCTTATTGGGTCACAAATTATAGTGAGTATAATAGGTACTGACTAGTTAGTACTTGTCCATTTTTTAATACCAAATCATATTACTTGTCATTGAAATGAGGAAGGTTCAGAATAATAAAACATTCAATGTTCTTACCAAATCTTTCTTTTTTGCAATTAAAACTTTAATCAGATATTAAGAATGGAGTGATTTGGCTCGGTTGCGAAGATTCTATCATTGGGTCTTGGTTTTTGGGGAGAAGTATCTGAACCATCATGCTGGACTGGAGATAACTAGCAAAAATCATCATTAACCCAAGTTACACTTTTTGGTGCCAATGATGGAGGTCAATTGCATGCTTTTTTCTTCTGGGT
This sequence comes from Pyrus communis, assembly GCF_963583255.1. Lineage (NCBI taxonomy): Eukaryota > Viridiplantae > Streptophyta > Magnoliopsida > Rosales > Rosaceae > Pyrus > Pyrus communis. The sequence continues at coordinate 3,081,584 of NC_084811.1, read as the reverse complement.
AGAAGCTTGATTCTCCATGGCCATTGGCAAAGTGTCCTACAAAATTTTGTGTTAATTAGGTTATGGGTTTTAACTTCTTTTCATACAACACGCGCGATAGAATAGAGATACAGTTTAGTATAATTTTATAGTGAAATGTTTCTTGATGATCTAGCTGTTGAAAATCAATGTCAAAGTTAGGCAAGGAAAGTTAGGCAATGTTAGGTATGGTTGAATAAAAATTATTAGGTGCAATTAATGTGTTTTGTGTGGTAATAAATAATCTTAGTTTAATCATTTGGTTTGCTATAAATACCTAAGTTCTCAAGCATTGTAAATCATCCAAGGAAAAACAAAGCCTAGAGCTAAATAAGAAAAGCTTTGCTAATTAGTTTGTTTTGTGAGCTTTCTTTAAGAGTGTGTTCTATTTTCTTCTTCTTGGGATCATTAGAGTTATCTTGGATACTCTTCTTATTCAACAATTGGTATCAGAGCCAAGTCGGTCAGGGATCGTTCTTGGTAGAGCATTGGTTGTAAAGTCTCTTGAAATCCCGAGTATGCTCTGTGGTTGCAGTTTTGACTGATCTTCCACATCAGAAAAGATTTCTTGAGATTATTGCTGGGGTTATCACAAACCTTGAGAGGGAGCTTCTTTGTGTCGAGAGTAGTGTATTACTCTGCACGGTAGTCACTCAAGCTTGTTCGGTGTAGTCAAAGTCTTGCCGATACGATGGGTGATCTTCAAGTTGTTGGAGGAATCAAGAAGCTCAACAACCAAAACTATAACACGTGGGCAACGTGTATAGAGTCTTACCTTCAAGGTCAAGACTTGTGGGAAGTTGTCGGTGGTAGTGAAGTTACACAACCGGCAGCGGAAGATGCTAACGGCGTCTTGCGGAAGTGGAAAATTAAAGCAGGCAAATCAATGTTTGTCTTAAAGACCACAATAGAAGAAGAAATGATGGAGCACATTCGGGATGCTAAAACGCCAAAGGAAGCATGGGACACTTTTGTTACACTCTTTTCGAAGAGGAACGATACAAAATTGCAACTTCTCGAGAATGAGCTGCTATCGATGGTACAACGCGATATGACGATTGCCCAGTACTTTCACAAGGTGAAGTCGATATGCCGCGAAATTTCAGAATTAGATCCAACAACTCCTATTGGGGAAACCAGGATGAAGAGAATAATTATCCATGGTTTGAGACCCGAATATCGAGGGTTCATTGCCGCTATACAAGGATGGCCGACACAACCATCGCTTGTTGAGTTCGAGAATTTGCTTGCCGATCAAGAAGCTTTGGCAAAGCAAATGGGAGGGGTCTCGTTAAAAGGTGAGGAGGAAGCGCTCTACACCAAAAGTAAAGGCAACTTTAAGCAGCGTGCTGGTGGTGGATCTAAAAGAAATGGTGACAAGGAAAAAGGTCATCAAGGAGGAGGGAGTTCTCGGCCAGGGGGAGCTCCGAAGTATCACGGCAACCGTGGTCAGTCCCAGAATAATAAAAGATTTGAGGGCAAGTGTTACAATTGTGGAAAGAATGGCCACATGGCGAAGGATTGCTGGTTCAAAAGGCCTGCAGAAAGTAATGTTGTCAACTTAGAGAAGAAAAGTGAAGATGATTGGGACGCCATAGCATATCTAGCTATGGATGAAGAATGGGATGCTGAAGCATCTTCTTGGTGGTGCTCAGAAAAGGAGGCGTTGCCTGATTCAAGAGAGATAAAAGATAAGTTGCAGCAAAAGATAGGGGAGCAAATTGTTCGAATCCAGTCGAGACCTGATGAGTCTGAAGATTTGCTTGATGGTGATGATGTTAAGCAAGCAGTGCCCCAAAACCCTTGCCAAGCTAACATATATCAACAACCAGAAGAAGATAGACCTAGTGAAGTGGAAGTATCAACTCCACGATCACAACTAAGGAGGTCAACAAGAGCACGGAGACCAAATCCCAAATACGCCAATGCAGCCATAATTGAAGAAGCAACAGAACCTGAGATGTTCGAAGAAGCATCACAGAGTTCTGAGTGGATGACAGCTATGAAAGAAGAGCTTGATGCACTTCAGCAAAATCAGACTTGGGATCTCGTGCCAAAGTCAAGAGATGTGAAACCCATATCCTACAAGTGGGTTTACAAGATAAAGCGTCGTCCAGATGGGTCAATCGAGAGGTACAAGGCACGATTGGTAGCTCGTGGTTTCTCTCAACAGTACGGACTAGACTATGATGAAACGTTTAGTCCAGTGGCGAAGCTTACAACAGTACGAGTCTTACTTGCACTTGCAGCCAACAAAGACTGGAATATGTGGCAGATGGATGTAAAGAATGCTTTTCTTCATGGAGAGCTGGATCGGGAGATCTACATGATGCAGCCAATGGGCTTTAAAAGCGAAGCTCATCCTAAGTACGTGTGCAAGTTAAGGAAAGCACTCTACGGTTTGAAACAAGCACCAAGAGCGTGGTACGGTAAGATTGCAGAGTTTCTAACACAAAGTGGTTATTCAGTAACACCTGCAGATTCCAGCTTGTTTGTCAAAACCAATGAAGGAAAGCTAGCTATTGTGCTAGTGTATGTGGATGACTTAATGATAACCGGTGATGATGGGGCAGAAATTCTTCAGACGAAGGAGAATTTATCAGTCCGTTTCCAGATGAAGGAACTTGGCCAACTCAAGCACTTCCTTGGTCTAGAGGTTGATCGCACACAAGAAGGAATATTTCTCTGTCAATAGAAGTATTCCAAAGATTTATTGAAGAGGTTCGGAATGCTCGAATGCAAGCTGATCTCTACGCCGATGGAGCCAAATGTCAAAATGAGTGCACATGAAGGAAAAGATTTGGAAGATGCGACGATGTATCGACAATTGGTAGGTAGTCTGATCTACTTAACCTTGACTCGACCTGACATTTCTTATGCAGTTGGTGTGATGAGTCGGTACATGCAAAATCCAAAGAAGCCTCACTTGGAAGCAGTTCGACGAATACTGAGATATGTGAAGAGTACAATTGACTATGGTCTTTTGTACAAGAAAGGTGAAGACTGCAAGTTAGTTGGTTACTGTGATGCTGACTATGCGGGAGATCATGACACCAGGAGATCAACAAATGGGTATGTGTTTAAGCTTGGTTCTGGAACCATCTCTTGGTGTAGCAAGAGACAGCCAACGGTATCTTTGTCAACCACAGAAGCAGAGTATAGAGCAGCAGCAATGGCAGCTAAAGAGAATGCATGGCTGGTACAGTTGATGAGTGATCTACATCAACCAGTATATTATCCAGTACCATTGTACTGTGATAACCAATCGGCCATTCGCTTGGCGGAAAATCCAGTCTTTCATGCAAGAACTAAACATGTGGAAGTGCACTACCACTTTATCAGAGAAAAGGTTCTACAAGAAAAGATTGAGATGAGACAAGTCAAGACGAATGATCAAGTTGCGGACTTGTTCACAAAAAGTTTAAGTACAGGCAAGCTCGAAAATTTTCGCTGTCTGCTCAGCACAGTGCAAAGAATGAGAGCTGACATTGAGGGGGAGTGTTGAAAATCAATGTCAAAGTTAGGCAATGTTAGGTATGGTTGAATAAAAATTATTAGGTGCAATTAATGTGTTTTGTGTGGTAATAAATAATCTTAGTTTAATCATTTGGTTTGCTATAAATACCTAAGTTCTCAAGCATTGTAAATCATCCAAGGAAAAACAAAGCCTAGAGCTAAATAAGAAAAGCTTTGCTAATTAGTTTGTTTTGTGAGCTTTCTTTAAGAGTGTGTTCTATTTTCTTCTTCTTGGGATCATTAGAGTTATCTTGGATACTCTTCTTATTCAACACTAGCTTCTAAGAGTAGGGTGGATTATATATATAAAACATGACTGTCAATGTGATATTGTTCTAATCTTTCACGTGTTGGTGTCACAATGTGTTTTAACATATACATAACCACCTTGACAGGTTTGAGACCAAGTTATATCGACGTTCTTGTTTCATGCAAGTCTTTTTTTTTAAAGAGATTATACTATATTATCGGAGTTATCTCTCGATTACAACAAACTCCTTAGATTTGGAAAGAAACTTATATTAAACGCATTTATTGTCATGTAGCGTCTCGATTAAAAAAATGCAATGTCATAAGAAGATAAATTCACACATAATATTTTACTATTGGATTGATCAGATATCACGGTGACAGTAAACTCTTTACATATAAATCATTATCTCATATTTTAGTGGTCCATTGGTTAGCTTGAAGAAAAGGATACTATTTTTTTACAAACAAATAAATAAAACAAGAAGCTTTTTAACATGAATTGCTTAATTTGGTACCTATGGGCTGTAGGAACAGCTTTCCAATTAGAAGGCACTGAGAATGCCTTTTAAATCTGCTTTTCCAAAACATTTGTTTAGAGTTAATTTGCCAACGGTTTATCATAATAATGCAAGAATTAGGCATTTTTTAACAGATGAGATATTATATACATTGAGGGGGTGGGAGTCAGCTAAGCATCACAATATGCTAGCAATAATTTGGTTCAAATTCATCTTTGACGAGAATTGAATTTAAGACCTTTCACTTACAAGTATAAAACTTAAACAAAACTTCATCATGCGTAATATTATTATTATTATCTTTCAAATGAACTTAAAAAAAATTAGGTGAGATTAGCTCTTTAATAATGGTCACGTGTGAAGCACCTACCTTCCTCCGAATGGGTGAGGATCGTTACGCCCAAAATGCAACCATACAATTGGAAAATTGAAATTAAAAATAATAAAAATATAGAATTAATTTATATGAATCTGAGATCATTACTTAATTGCTTGGCCATTACATTTATACCCAAAAGGGGAAGTTCAATAAGGAAGTTAATTTAAAAGTTTTCTTCATGGAAATCAAACTTGGTCTCGGTTTTTCTGGAAAAATCCTGAGCTAACCTCTTTAACTCCCCTACTGATCCATGTGCACCACAGTAAAATACTCCTTCAGCAAAAGGACACATGAAAACGAACTTAATACTTCGAATATTTACAGTAAAGAGGGAGAGTTACACACGTTTTTTCTCGTTCTATTCGTATTTGCTATTTTTTTTATGTTAATTTTTCTTTCATTTGTTCAATCTAAAAGTTAAAAGATACAATTTTCTTTTATTTGTTCAATCTAAAAGTTAAAAGATACACACGGACTTGCAGAAGGATAAATTGAGAATATGAAATATGCGGAAATCACTTTTCTAAAAGCAAAGCAAGAAAAACAATTTTTAACCTTGTTTTTGTTAAATTTTAATAAAAAGACAATGCTTAAGTAACACACATGTTAGGTAAAACCATACGTTTTAGCATGAACTAATATAATTAATGATCTCAATTCACTTAAACCCCATGATTAGCAGATAGTCTAACCAGACAACGTTCCATTAAAGTTATATTAAATGTACTTACCAACTCGTTGATCAGTGTGCTTAATTGCGACACGCTTAAAAATGTCACGCCAATTCGATTTAGGAAAATGAGTCTTAACCCTTGTACCCGAAACTACGTTGATGCCGTTTTTGGCATGATTAAGAGATTGAAGCATTGTGGTAAGAGCCGATCGAGCATCTCCTTCTTCATACACTCTTGTGCAGTAGTTATGGAGCTCAATCACACCATCTATATGAGTTCCAGCCACCTCATTCATCACACCCTAAACCACTCAAACGAGCCTTGCTCTCTCGTGATCCATGCAGTAGAAGTAAGCTCTTTGGGTGACAAAAGTCCTTTTGTTGTATTTGATCCCTTGATTATCTTCAACTTCCTTTTGGTGCTTAATATTGTTGCCAAGCACGTCTTTGAGAATGCTTATTAGTGGAGTGGCACCAATGCCAAGGCCTACAAGTAGGAGGGCTTCGTATTTTTTGTAGTCTTGTGCTGATGCAACATATGGAGCATCAATCAGGAGTCCAGGCATCCTGCTAATACATGCTTAAGTTAAATCCGACAACAAAATTGATAGTCATTGTGTGCAGTTGTCAGTTGTTGATATAATATACAGATAAAATTCTGAAATTTATGTGTTCATGAACGACAAACTTTATTATTCACTAAATACAAGTACTGCAAAATTATCTAGGTTTGATATTGCTTTCAATAGATGGAAGCTGACACACCTAAAAAATACAATATTCATATCTCAATATTAGCAATGAACGAATAAACACAAACACTATCACTCAAGTGATCACAATTCCAAGCACTCGAGTTACGGTCACAAAACAATATCAAACAAGCCAACAACTTGTGTGACCATAAAACAAACTTAACCATTTTTTCCCTTTTTCTTTTCTACTTTTTTTTTTTTTTTTTTTTTTGCTCTTTTTTCTGTATCCTTCTTCGCTTCTCTTCTGTGCAACTGCAAACTAGTGCAGCAATCATCGGACCAACAAAAACAGCAAGAAGAAGGTTTTCAAACTAGCAGCGGTAGGATTGCAGTGGTTCGACAGATCCGACTCATGGGAGTCGACTGCGGGTACGAGACTACGGCAAAGTGCAGGGCGAAGACGAACTCGATCCGAGTTTGTGGTTCTCGGGTCTGGACTTCGTCAAAAACAAGTGCTGGTTCGTGGTTGTCGAGCAGCAGCGGTGGTACAGGCAAGAATAGATGAGGCGGGCGACAGTGTAGGTCAGAGGTGGGTCGATCTGGTAGTGGTCAGGCTGGTGCCGGTTGAGCAGCACCGATGGTACTAGCAGGCTGGGGCAAACAGACGCAAACCATTTTTTTTTAAAACAAAACTGATACCGAGCAAACTAAAAAACAAACTAGCCACCAAGAACAGATTCAACTCCAAAGGATCAAACATACCAAGTTGAATATCAAAGTGTGCTACAAATAAGATTACAAAATAATAAGAATATATTAATAAACAAGAATGTCAAAACGGTTACAAAACCGCAATAGGCTACATCTTGACTAATTTATTCTCAACTGAATAACAAGCATGCTATTTATAACGAACAAACCTAATCCTAATACTAACAGGTTAGGCCCAAACTAAACTTATAAGAAAACCCAAACAATATAATACCTAAAATACTAGTATTTTCTAACAATATGTACAAGAAATCAACCAAATCAGTGATGTTTATACACATGAAATTACCTTAGAGAAAATTTGTTCGAATATGAATGCTTATGTAGTCGTCTCCAGGAGCCGAAGTAACCGAGAAGGGATGCCTATAAAACACACGTCAATTCTCACAATAGTCAGCTTTATGTTTTTTATCAACAATTATCGTTCATAAGATTTGAGCTTAAAATTTCCTCTAAAAATTTTGAAACTAATTAAGTACTGGAAGACTAAATATTAACGATGACGAAAACTATATGTACCGAAAATTACCATTGAAATGGGGAGATATCTTCACATAGATATATTCCCCAGTAGTGATGCAGGGCCAAAACATTCCCCGGATAAACTGCAACCTGAAACATTAATCAAAGATATGAATTCTTCACCAACACAGAGAAATTTTTGTGTGTTGGAAACACAGCTTAATACATAAAGTGTCATAAATAGAAGTAGTTGGAAATTTTATTTTTCAAATATCCAATCATTGAAAGGGTAATGCTAGGAAGACAAAATTTTTTTTAACCAAATTTGCAAATCAAATGATGTGGTTGTAGATGATAGGGTTATTAACAAAGTAACGATCAACGTGTTTGCTTCTTATTGGTGACGTACGTTATTTGGTTTACAAATTTAGTTTAAACTTTTGATTTCCTGCATTACCCCCACTTAAATTATAGCACTTACCAACTCTAACCCATGACCTAAAACCTATAATTCCCCTTTTATTCCTCCTCCAATCCATTCCACCCCAAGTTCTAATTTGGACCTAAAACCTAAAACCTAAAAAAAAGCCAGATTTAGACCAAGATTAGTAGTGAAGCCCCCACCCACTCTCCCACTTGTCTGCCAATAAAATTGAGCCTAACGGCACACATTTAAATGGGTCGTTGGTTATCCAACGGTTTACATTTAATTTAGTTAATATTTTTGTTTTATATTTATATATTTATTGAATCCAATGATTGAGATCGAATATGATCAAATCTAACGGTAAAAGAAAGATCTAATGGTCCAAATTTAAATTCAACGGTTAAAATTATGTGTTTCATGTGTTTTATATTCTTCTATACTGTTTCATGAGTTTCATGTGTTGGTTTAGTGTTTTTTTCAATGTTTATCGGAATTTAAATATTTTTAGGTTAAAATATTCATAAAATTAATTTAGGATAGTCTACATAATTCTTTTTAAAGTAAATTTAAAAAAAAAATTTAGCCTAAATTCATTCTTTAATAATCTATGGCTAAAATTTTAGGCCAAAATGGTTAGAGTAGAAAAACTATTTCTGAGTTAAAACCTAAATTTTCTGGGCTAAAAATTTTAGGTTTTAAGCCAAAGGTTGGAGATGGTTTTAATATAGCATGTCGTGTTCCGTAGACACTTAAAAATATCTCCACCAACACAATCCAAGATTTGACACAAACAATAAATTGTGATCTTAGATTGAAGTAGGTGTGTATTTATCTTTTCATAAAAATGTTCGTGGTGGGAAAGAAGTTGATCAACTTTCGAACGTAACTTCGAAATTTTAACAGTTTCATAGCGAGACCTGAATGCACGAATTAAGCGCTCACATGCGTAGAGTAGGATTGGAACAGCCAAATACATCCACGTCTGTGACAATACATGAACATAGCAAGGTTATAAATCATCAATGAAAAAGCAAAAGCCTGCAGACTACAATTCAATTCATGCGCTAGCTAGACATGGACATTGCATGATTATACCGCCATTGTACCATCCGTGTCAATAGATCACTGGTACAAAATGTCACAGTGACAATATACTCATACTATGGTTGTTGTTATTTGAGTGGTAGTACACTTGTAACTTATGAGTCACTTACCGTCTTCTTCTCTCAATTCTTGGATAAATACAGAAGGTATCCATGGATGATAAAGAGGATGTAGACTATGACAAATAGATGGTGGGAGTACCAAAAGGCGTTGAACCCAGTTAGTTTCTTTAGGGTTTTAGGGAGGGTAAGCCTGTTGCGACGGAACCATGGTTTTGCTAACATGTAGATCACAAGCATTAGCACCACCATCACCACCCCAGTCTAGCCCTCAGTGCCTCTCACGAACCACCAGTAGTCGTCTGGCCGTTTGGTCCCGAAAAACGGCTTCATCGGCTTGTATTCATTGTCAGTAAAGTGTAATAGTCTTGGAAAGTCGCATGTCAAATGTGAATCGGCATGTAGCCCTACTCCAACCAGGATACCAAATGCAATCACCTAATAATTTAAGACCAACTGTATTAGTCATACTATGAAATAAACATTTTGTCTTATTAAAGAACATGTTGCAAGTGTTATCGATAATGCGTCAATATCATTGTAACCACTAAAATATGTCGACATGTATCATATTTGTTGATCACATTAATCGAGGACACCTATATAGTAATTTTTAGCATCTTACCTTATGAAAATTGATATTGTCATCAAAGGGGACAACCCCTAAATTGGTATTACCGTATTGCTTCTTAGCCAAGTAATTGAATTTCTAGAAACTGGTAGAAGAATTAGGGCCGTGTTGAACTTGAGGGTCCCAGCTCCACCCTTAGCAGTGGACACACAATAGCCCATTACATCAAAGACGGCCCGATTCTTATACTGGACAAATTTCCAAGTGTACAAGCCCAAACAGATTGAAATCCATAGGGCAATGACCCAAATCCTCCTCCAATTGTCCTCCATGAAGTAGGCCAGCCTCCTGTACCACCGCCGTAGAGGGTTGTGCTCTTTGGTTGCGACTAGCTTCTGGCTTAGCAGCTGGCTCTGTACACGATTGTCCGTGGCTAAGTTCGTTGATTGGATTGGGTCTTGGAGAAGAAGCATTTCCAAGTTGTACAACTGCATTTCAGCCCCAAATTGTTGTTAGGTTTGAAAAATATGATGGTTGAGCTTGCTAATGGGTTCAATTACGATGAACTCCAGTTATAAATGAGTTGAGCCAAACTAAGTTGAGTACCAAGTTCAAGCATAGCTAAAATAATATCAGGACTTGTTTGGAATTGTATTTAAATTAATTAGTTGAAAGCCGCTTTGAGTTACTTTAAAAGTACTTTCAAACCAACTTTCAAGTTAGAATTAAACTAAAAAAGAGCTCATCTAATTTTGCTCAATCTAGACTCGAATGATTTTTTCAAACATAAAGCCCAAGTTGCTAGGATTTAAAATGTGAAAGAGTGGGTTATTTTTAGGGGTCCACGCAGAAACACGCGAATCTCTTTAAACTGTCCCTTTTTAATTGACTTTGAAAGATCTAGACACATTAAGTCATGTCGACATTTGGGAATCACCTTAGGCTGGGTGTTTATAAAAAAACTGCTTTTGGAAGGGTGACAGTATCTCCGACGACTTAGCTAAATGAGATTTTTTTGGCTAATTTAACAAAAAATGCAGAAAAAACAACCTTTATGGAGCTAGCTAAATGAGTATCTAAATTTAGCTAAGAGGAAAGAGAGAGGTAAATTTTTGATAAACATTAAAAACTATAAAATTGAATTGTTTGTGGACTTCAAGTGAAGAAGATGAATTTGGGTTTCTAAGTTTAGGGTTAAACTTGCCCCGATTTTAGGTACCATAGTAAGTCTTTGTGAAATAATTTCGATGAGAAGAAAAAAGAAGGCGTTAAGAGACCCTCCTGACCCAACTCTAGACACTCTAAGATCCTTTTTTCAAACTTGCTCCCATTTCAAGTCTAGAGATAGATAAATCGAAGCCAGGAATGGACATCATCATCATCTGTAGACAAATCCAGATCCTGTATCATCATTAGCTTAGCTATAGTGAAATAGTATGACTGATTTTTCGGAAAATGAGACGAAACCTGCTTTATTGATGGATAATAGCTAAAACACAAGAGCAAGAAGCTAGGAAGTTTACTCGAGTGATTTAAAAGGAAAGGTAGTCTACTCATTCAACCGAAAGAAGCTAAACTGGCAGCTGCATTCACTCTCCTTCCCCACCGAGCTCCTTACTTGCAGAAAGAAGGAGCAAGCAAAGCAACAAACAAGAAGAAGCGACAAGCACCGAGCAAGAAACAACAGGTAGGAAGGAAGAAATAATTCTAAATAAAATTATTTATTAATTAAATATGAAAGTATTTCGGATTATATATTATAAATAATTATTAAAGAATATTATTATTAATTATATATTATAAGATTGTAATATAGGTATACCAATTTTTTAGACCAAATTTGTAAACTCTGTGATGTGTTACCAATAGGAAATAAACACGTTAATTAACACTTAAATGATAAACCAATCACCAACAACCATGTCATATGGTTTACAAAACTTGGTCTAAATAATTAGTCTCTGTAGAGGGCGAGCCTTGGCGCAGTGGAAATGTTGCTCGTTTGTGACTGAAAGGTTATGTGTTCAGGTCGTAGAAACAACATATTTGCAAAACAAGGATAAGATTGTGTACGATAGACGTTTCCCCCCTCCCCCTGGACCCTCGCAAAGTAGGGAGCCTTGTTGGCTCGGGGTCACCCTTTTTAGATTTTAGTTGATCTCCCTAGTATTACCCAAAGATTTGAAAATATTTTAACTTAAGCTAAAATAGCTAGTGTTCTTGGAAGTGGTGGCTAGCCAAATTAGAATTTGAGCCCTTTAGTTAGCTACAATAACAAAAATTTAACTAGTATTATTGGAGGGTGTTGTTCTAACGACCAAAAACGCGTTTTGTTCGCTGTTATAAATAATCACTCTCTGAACTTTTTTCTAGGTTAAGCAAAGTTTAGAGAGAGAGAGAGAGAGAGAGAGAAAGAGAATAAAGGAGATCAGACGGCATGATGAAGATGAAGTGTATGAGGCATCACGGATTGGGGGTGTAGAATACTTGAACAGATCGATCAAAAAAGACCCAGACATTCCAAGGGGAATATCCCTCCAGACCGGAAAAACCGGAACCCCCTTGCATGTTTCGGCTTTGCTTGGCCACTCGGAGTTTACCAAAGCCCTTTGCACTAACAATCACAAACTTGCAGAGCGGGTGGACGCCAATGGACGCACGCCTCTGCACTTGGCTTCTGCTGAGGGCCACAATGAGACCGTTGAAGCTTTGTTATCTGTTTATGCTGATGCTTGCTTGCGTTGTGACGAGAAAGGAAGAATCCCTCTTCACTATGCAGCCATGAGAGGAGAAGTTGAGGTGCTCCAGAAGTTGATTGATAAAAATCCTGAGTCCATTTATGTCAAAGTTGAAAACAGATCGAAAGAAACAGTTTTGCACTTGTGTATTATACACAACCAGTTAGAGTGCTTGAAACTGTTGGTTGAAAGAGATGACAGCAATGGTGAGTTCCTCAACTCAAGAGCCGGCTGTGATGGTGGTGTGACCATCCTGCACTTAGCTTTGATGCGAAGGCAAATTAAGGTGCGTGCATTAATATACGTTCATGTGTAAACTTTCTTTTGTTTGTTCCCCAAGGAGCAAAATTTTCACCAAATTAATAATGTATATATATTATTTACAGACTATACGTTACCTGCTTTCCGTTGATGCTATAAGAGGCGAAGCAATTGGTGCGAATGGGATGTCTCTGACCATGTCAGATATCTTAGAGTACAGTAGCAATGCAAGAGAAGACTTTAGCAGAAGCTTATAGAAATTCAACAGATTTTTTATAGACGCTGGATTAATCAGAAGAGAACACAATGAAAATGAAAATCCTAAATCAGCTGTTGCCGCTGCTGCTGTTGTTGAATCACCAAAACCAAGAAGGATAAAGAAGAAAAAGAAGCTTCACAAACAAGTAGAGCCATCGGAAAAGGGATCAATGCCAGCAAGGTAGTAGTGGATAAAATTGAAGAAACGCTTGAGATATCCGAGTAATTGGGTGGTCGAGACACATGGCATGCTGATGGTTGTGGCTACGATGATCTCGACCATGACTTTTCAAGCCGTAGTTAACCCACCTCGTGGTGTTTGGGAAAGTAATAATACCAACTCTACCATTCATTCGGAAATAGTTTGCAGTGAAGAGAATAAATGTATAGCTGGAACTGCAGTGTTAGGCTACCTTTGGCAAGAGAAATTCGTCAATTTCATAAGATACAACACCATCTCGTGGCACCCTCACGAGAGCAAAGTTTTAAATATCAAGCTTTTGGAATTGGGACTCTAGGGCCAGTTTCCTCAGGGTGTAGCGAACTGCACAAGCTTAACAGGCCTAGATCTTTCAAGCAACATGCTTAACGTGCTGTGCCTTGGCCCGTTCGCTAGTGCAGAAACAAGATTCAGATTACCTTACCAAGATACAGATCCACAGTTGAACATAATAAAATACAAGAAATAAAGACACCAAAAAAATTATGAGGCTCGGCAAAATCCTGCCTTCGTCCTCGGAGAGATTTTGCTCTTCACTACATATGAGTTAAATCGACATAACCCAGTCCCAAATCCCTTGTACACCCACTCACAGAATTTTCCCAAGAGCCTCACTCTACCCCAAGAATTCTTTCACTAGGATACTTTTCACTCTAGCTCTCTTGATTTTCTGTCAACCCATGTTCAACTTTTCCCATGGGAGAGCCAGATGCCCTCCCCCTTGGATACTTCTATGTTCTCTCCCTTGAAAATTGCCCAAACTTCTGGCCAAAAGTTTCGGGACACTTAACGGAGTTTTTAACGGAAGGACCAAAATGATGGATGGTGGACAATCTCAGGGACCACTTTTATTGATTTAAAATCTCAAGGACCAAAATGAGGAGTTATGCATATCTCAAAGACCATTTTAACTAAAAAGCTGACACAATAATGTTGTCCACCTTCTTTTTGTCTTTCACTATTAGCAAAGTTGGTTTTGGCCACTTGGCCATTAATCTAACAAAGACTTCCTTATCACAAACGAAAGCCACACACAAAGTCACAAATGGCTGCTGCCATTTCCTTGTAGCATTCAGAAAGTTACACTATCAAACCAAACACAACATAACGGACCTCTTGCTACTGTTATTGGTAGATTACATTTGTTCCTTACTTTTCTTGATCTCTCATCGAACAGTTTCCTTGCGTATTTTTCATCTCCAACTGAAATCACTCAAAAATTTCATCGTTTGCATACTTTTCTACCAAATTTGATCTTGCTACTCATAGAAACACAATATGGTAAAATTATCACAAATACTTAAAACGTCCAACTAAACTCTACAAGAAAGGAAATATAAAAGAACGAAATAGATAGTATAAATATTGGTTCATCAACTACTTCGGGATAACCTTTATTGTTTTCCATTCAAATTTCTCCACAAAAATAATTTTGCTACGTATACGTATCACATTTAGCCACTTGCATGCAGGATGGGGACTGGTCCTGGTCGTCGATAATTTGCGAGCTCCACACAAGCTTCAACGGTTTGAATCATTCCATGCACGAATCACCTTAAAGTCGTTTTGTAATTGCTTTTATATTTAACCTTATAAGAGTGTTTTTGATATACGCGCATTTTGTTCGCTATTACAAATAATCGATCGCTCTCAGAAAATTTTTCTAAGTGAAGCAAGGTTCAGAAAGAGAGAGAAAAAAAAACAATGGAGATCACACGGCATGATGAAGAAGAAATGTACGATTCATCACGGAGTGGGGATGTGGAATACTTAAACAGATTGATTGAAAAAGACCCAGAAATTCTAAGGAGAATATCCCTGCAGACCAGAAAAACCGGAACCCCCTTGCATGTTTCGGCTTTGCTCGGCCACGCTGAGTTTACCAAAGCCCTTTGCACTAAAAATCCCAAACTTGCAGAGCGGGTGGACGCCGATGGACGCACGGCCCTGCACTTGGCTTCTGCTGAGGGCCACAAGGAGACTGTTGAAGCTTTGTTATCTGTGTATGCTGATGCGTGCTTGCGTTGCGATGAAAAGGGAAGAATCCCTCTTCACTATGCAGCCATGAATGGAGAAGTTGAGGCGCTGCAGAAGTTGATTGATAAAAATCCTGAGTCCATTTATGTCAAAGTTGAAAACAGATCGAAAGAAACAGTTTTGCACTTGTGTATTATACACAACCAGTTAGAGTGCTTGAAACTGTTGGTTGAAAGAGACGACAGCAATGGCGAGTTCCTCAACTCAAGAGCTGGCTGCTGTGATGGTAGTGTGACCATCCTGCACTTAGCTTTGATGCTAAGGCAAATTAAGGTACGTATATAAAATTTAGCTTTGATGCTGACGCCATTGATTTTCAAAGCTCCCAATAATAGATGTCGACAACGAAAAACCATCTATCTTTTTTATCAGTTCATATAAATTAAGGTTTATACATTCAAGAATAAGATTCAGTTATGTTGAAGGAAATATCTTGTAATACTTTTGAGCTAGTCATAACCTTAAATTTTTACGTTATGTTGAAAGAAATATCTTACAATATTTTTGAGCTAGTCATAATCTTAATTTTTACTTGAATCTAACATATGAAATCCCTTTTTTTTTTTTACCGAAACTTGTAAGCAAGCTCTATTTTTATAACATAATCATCTCAATACTAAATTTTATCTAAATATTAAGGCTCTGACTTTAACTAAAAAGCTAGAAAAATTAACTTTTAATTGTTCTCCAATAACTATATTACTATATATATATATTTTTTAATTTCTGTCATCTAGCTTAAAGGCTCCTCCTAACATAGATTTCTAGCTCCGTCACTGTCAAAATAGTATCTGAAATCATAATTTTGAGACATTTTTATACATCTAATGAGGTTAGTGTTAAATCATCCGTTAATTGGTGACACGACGCATACGTGAACAATGATTGGATGTCACGCGTCAAAATGAGCTCACGTAGAAATTAAAAAAAAAAAAAAAAAACCATCATGTCCTACCTCTTTCCCCAACCCCCTTTCCAAAAAAAACCACCCCAATCCCAGCCAACCTTCCTTCATTATCTCCTACCTTACCCCCTCCCCTCTTGAGAATCACCACACATCCCTTAATCAACAAACCAAACCTCCAATTTATTTGATACAAAACCTAGCCATGCCGCTGACAGAGCTTCGATTGAAACTCAAACCTTCACATTTGGTTTTAAGAAGACAAAACCCAGAAACTTCGAAGCCAGCCCCAGATTTGCTAAAACCGTCGTTGCTGTGGCGGGTCAGGAACTCAGCACTGTCCAACAGCCTAACAACGACAGCCATGGAAATGCAACGGTGTAGTTCTGGGCACAGCACAGACCGCCGACCACCGATCTCACCGCGATCCTGTTCATCTTCGCCTATCCAGGAGGGTTCTAGATCGTGCACATTTTAAGGAAGGAGGGTTGGGTGAGCATACAGGAGAGAATGGAGGGAGGGTTGGAATTGAGTGAAGACGATGGGTTTTTTTGAAAAATTTCTACTTTTTTTTTAATTTTTTAATTTTCATGTGGGCTCCATTGTTACGTCACTAATTAACGACTGATTTAACAGCAACCTTAACAGATGTATGAAATTATTCATAAATTATGACTTTATGTACCATTTTGAGACGAAAAAAAAAACTTGATGTACTAAATATTGAAGACTAATAAACTTCATGGTAGTAAACTGAGATGAACCCTTTTATTTTTGTTTAGTTTTTATAAGTGGATTAAAATAGTAATTTCATATAGTTTTGATTGATAATTAAGATTCTATTAATAGGTAATTTAGATATATTCAAGTGCAAATTTTCTTTTGTTTGTTCTCCTTTTTATATAGTTTATGGAAATAATCTCAGTTTTCTGAAATTTTTTGGTTTTTAACATTTGATACATCAAGTATTTTTCGTCTCAATTTGATACCTAAAATTATAACTCTAGGATATTTTAACACATCCGTTAAGTTTTTCATAAGAACCTTCGTTAACGGATGACATGACATCTACGTGGATAATGATTGAGCGCTACATGTCAATATGACACACGTGGATTTTAAAAAAATAAAAAAAAATAAAAAACTAAGTTATCTGATAAACATTAAGGAGGAATCGCAAATGAGCAAATTTGAGCCTCTATCTCCCTCCCTTCGACTGCATGTGGGGCAGCGGTAGAATGAATCCACTCCTTTTTGTTCTGCATATAGGTTTCCTTTCCGCAAATCTGCCACCCACTCCATTTCCTTAGGTTATCTCTAACCGAGGGCTGGCCAGAGGGCTTGTTTTACCCATCTGGCCTTCTATGATATTAATATTTTAATAAACAGTACAAGACTATATTTGCTTTCATCTCCAACTGAGGGCCAAAAGACTCGTTTTAGCCATGTCACAAAAAACCGTCTTCAACTGAGGGTCAAAGGACCAAACATAATTTATTATTTAAAAACTACAACTTAAATTCAAATCCAATGGCTAAGTGACGTTAGCTAGCCATTGGTAGTTGACGTCAACTAGTCGTTGGATTTGAATCAAATTTTGTAAAATAGAAGTTATAGGAAAAAAAATAGAATTTAAAAAAAATATGAACCAAATTTTGTAAAATAGAAGTTATACAAATAAAAAGGCTTTAAATTAATAAAAATAAAATAAATAAATAAAAAATTTGAATACAATGGCTAGCTGTTGTATTCAAATTCTTCATACTATATGTATCGGTTATAACCGACATGGTTGTGATGAATCAAAATTATTCATATGTAGCCGTTACTATTCGTGTCTGTTATAACCGACACTATTGCGATAAACAAAATTATTCCTGTCAGTTATATCCGATAGTTTTAAGCAAAATTTTGACCAGCCCGGGATGAGTTGGAACGAGCCAATCCTCTGGTCCTTTCAGATTCCGTGGGACTAACGAACCCTCTAGCCTGATCTTCGATTAGAGACGATTTTCAAACTATTTTTAATCTTCTGATCCTCTGAACCCTTCAGTTGGAGATGACCTTACCTCCCTTTCAACTGGAATAAAAGAGAATTGCTTCGATCTGCATCTCAAAAAGTTGCAAGAAGTATTTGCAGCAGAACTGTTGCCGGTCATCGATTCGGCATCTTCGGCCATCACCAACTTCAAATCCGAAGACAACCCATCGTAGCCAAAGCCTAATCTGAAAACCCCAGTTGGTTGGCCGGCCGACGGAAAGCTTAGTCTCGAATGGGTTAGGAACCTCAGGTTCGTTTTTTATTGGGCATCTAGAAATCTGGACCCGACCCAATTGCCCGACCTGTTTCCCGTAGAGGTTGTCGATAGCTTGGTCCTCTGCACATCCAAGATCCTTCACAAAGAGGCAAACGTCGATAAGCTAGACCTGGAATCTACCGTGGTTGTCGTCGGAGACCTTCATGGTCAGCTGCACGACCTCCTTTTTCTTTTAGATGACCTTCACCCTTTTAGGTTTTTAGTGTTTTTTTTTTTTAAATTTTTTTAATATCCGTATGGATCCACATTGACACATAGCGCTTAATTATTGTCCACATGGATATCACTTCATCATCAGTTAACGAAACTTCTGATGGAAAATTTAACGAATCTGTGAAAGTGTTACAGAATTATGACTTTAATTAAGTACCAAACTGAGATTAAAAAAAAAAAAAAACCCCTAGATGCGTCAAATGTTAAAAATCAAGAAAATTCAAGGTAAGAAATTGAGATTAATCCAAATTTATGCGTGTACTTTCTTTTGTTTGCTCCCCTTAGGAGCATAATTTCCACCAAATTAATAAAGTGTATATATTATTTACAGACGATACGTTACCTGCTTTCCGTTGATGCTATAAGAGCAGAAGCAATTGGTGTGAATGGGATGTCTCTGACCATGTTAGATATCTTAGAGTACAGTTGCGTTGCCAGAGAGGACTTTAGCAGAAGCTTAGAAATTCAACAGATTTTGATAGACGCAGGATTAATCAGAAGGGAAAATAATGAAAATGATAAGCCTAACTCAGATGTTGCCGCTACTGCTGTTGTATCACCAAATCCAAGAAGGGTGAAGAAGAAAAAGAAGCTTCACAAACGAGTAGCATCATCGGAAAAGGGATCAACGCCAGCAAGGAGGTGCTGGATAAAATTGATGGAATGGTTGAGATATCCGAGTAATTGGGTGGTCGAGACACGTGGCATGCTGATGGTCGTGGCTACGATGATCTCGACCATGACTTTTCAAGCCGTAGTCAACCCACCTGGTGGTGTCTGGGACCATAATGATACAAACACGACCTTTGGTAATATAACAGTTTGCAATGAAACGAGTGTATGTAAAGCTGGAACTGCCGTGTTAAGCTACGGTACTGATGATCCCAACAATTACTTCCCCGGTTTCATAACATGCAATACCATCTCGTTCCTTGCTTCTTTGACTGTCACCCTTTTGCTCTTTAGTGGATTTCCTCTCCACAGTCGGTTGTGCACTTGGCTCTTATCGATGTCCATGTGCGTCACTCTCACATTCATGGCACTCACATACCTAATTGTGCTGAACTTGATCGCCCCTCCTGACACTACTGTGGATACACCCATTTACCTGATATTCTTTTATATTTGGATTGCTTTGCTGGTCATAGCCGGTGTAATGCACACTATTCGGTTTCTTATTTGGGTGACAAAGTGGTTGCGGCCCATGTACTTCAGGTCAAAATTACGTCTCAAGAACATGATCACTACTGGCTCCTTTTCATGTAACGATGCAACGCATTTTGAAGAGATTGATTCGCTTGCGGTTGTGTAATTACTCCGCGGTGTGTTAGCTTGAGAAAATAATTGGGATGTGCTATCAACACACCATTTTACTTACCCCTATCCGTCTGATTAAAATTGTCAAATTCGATCTCATCTAACAGTTGCTTCAGCTGTATTCATATTGCTGCAGGATGCGTTTTCTTTTTCTTTTCTTCTTTTGCCTTTTGTTTTGGGCTTCAGAATTTTTTTTAAGGCCATCTATATCTGAAGCGTGAGAATCGCACTCTTGTTACATCACAAAACTTTGTTCGGCAAATGTAAGGCTTTCAAGCAACGTATGCTCATCATCAGTATGACAAACATTTTCAGTAAACATTAATTGGAGTGCCAAAATTACTCTCATTTTGTAGCATCTGATTCTTTTTGTTATTCCTAGTTCTTTTTTGCATCATGTGTAGAAATTGTAAAATCCAAAGAACAAATCAATAGCTACACCAGCCAAAAACCGATAGATTGATATCTGAGAAGAAGAAAAATGAAACACGCATAAATCAAATTTAAAATTTTCCATCATACCTAAATTGTAATTAAATAAAGCGAATACACAGTATCATATAAGTGTTACAGAAGTAAAGACTTTAAAATGCCACAGTATTTAACAAATACTATGCACAGTTTATAAAAAATAAGTATACGGCTAACCTATACAACGCACCTATGAGTTGCTTCTAAAAAGCAACCCAAATCCACAAAAAAATTGAACCAAAACCACAATCCAAAAGCAAATAAATCACAAAAACACTGACTAGTTTATGCTAGTTATTGATTTGACATAGTAATCTGTGGTCATAATTCTGTCACTCATAATGGTGAAGTTAGTCGCCTATCACAAAGGTCTGGAAAATATAAAGATTTTTGCTCTCATTTTTTTTCAATGTTATACCTGCTTTGCATACAAAAGTTAGTTCTGATATAGTTGTTATCATCTCTTCTATTTCTTTAGGATAATGTTGACTTTAAAAATTACAAAACCTATGTGGCGCGCAGGCCGAGTAACTAATAAGCTAACTACGTCCTTCGGTTGAATGCGGGGCGTGCCAACTCGTCGGCCGAGCTCGGCTGAGGAGTAAAATTCGTTGATGTCGCGTTGAGCGCGTTGTTGACTTCTCTATCTTGCGATTGCGACCAAGGAAGGAACACTCTCGGTCTCTGGGTTCTATAGCCTGAAGACAAGGCTACTAATTCTGCGAAGTTCACAAATCGTCAGAGCCTAATTGGGTCACTGTAATTATATTCGTAAGAGTATAAGCACGTCGAATCGAGACCAAACTATATGGACACAGGTACTCAAATGTGATGTATGTCTTGATGGTAAATGTAGTTCGGCCGTCGGAATGCCGAACTCTGAAACTTACTTGTGAGTATCCAATCATAAAATCATTCGGCGTCCAGTACGCCGAATGACGCAATTCGTAACACTTGACTACCCCGGGAAGGCTAGCAAGGTGACCTCTACCAACAAGGGTTCGAAAACCCTTCTCAGCTGAGACTTAGATAGGTAACCGGTCGGCCTTGACGCAGTGCTGTTTATCCAAACTGAAGGTGCTTCTCGGTCGGCTGATTCTGCGGCAACAGTGCTGTTTATCCAAACTGAAGGTGCTTCTCGGTCGGCTGATTCTGCGGCAACAGTGCTGTTTATCCAAACTGAATGTGCTCGCCGGGTGCCTCCACAGTGCTGTTTATCCAAATTGAAGGTGTGTCGGCAGAAAAAGAAAAGGAAAAAAAATATCAAGGTATTTGAGAGGTTTTGCGCAGGGCAATTGTATGCTGAATTGAAGGTCTTTTTTTGTTGCATGATTTCTTGTATTTATAGCACCCCATTCCTTGAGACCGAATTGCACTTTACCTCGAACAAACCTATTCCCACTAGGACTTTGAACTTTCCCCTTTTCCGAGGCTTTATTCTTTGCCGGCCGGGAATCCTGGTCGCACCAGGACTTCCTCGACCCTTTCTGTTTATTTGGACTACTTCTTAGGATAGGACTTGACCAACCCTGCCAACTGGCCCGAGATTTATCACTCGGCCCATAGCATTCGACACAGCCTTGGGCCGAGCACAACCTGCTGCTCGGCCCAACAATATTATTTTGGGCCCAAACATTGCCCCCTTACTTCTGAGGTCACCGACTGTCAACCTTTGGTCGGGCCTCGACCTTGAAGAAGTGGAAACGCCTATTGCTTTTCGGACTTTATTTTCCTTGATGACCATTACTTATGCACATTTATGAGACATGATTGCACTCTCCTCGTTACCCCCAACGTACAGCCACGTGTCGATTCTCCGCCGATCTTAACAGCTTTCAATCATGGCCCTCGAAAATGTGCACCCACCGAAGCGTCTCTTCCTCATTAATGCATTAAAACCGCCGCCGCACGCAATCGTGCGTCCTGGATCCTCGAAACCTCGATCCTATCCTCGCAGGTTCCCAAAATATTCGAAATGATTGGGGACCCTTTCCCGGTTAAATTTCCCCCCAATTCGAACCAGTGCTTTTCGAATACCAAACGTTTGATCTTCATTCTGAAAAGCCTATAAATACCCAAACTTCTGCCATTCGCATCCCACGCCTTTAGAAATTTCGAAATCTTCCTTTTATCATTCCTGTTTGTTCAAGCAACGCCTTCAAGTTCATCTTCCTGCAATCTCTCCTTTTTCAAAACCACTTTCTCTATTCTCTACCAATGGCCTCCTTCATTTCAAAGCTTTCCGACGAGTGCAACAAGTGCAAGGATTTCATTGATCGAAGCGCCATCAAGACGCTACGCTTCGAAAATGACATGGCCACCACTCACCAGATTCTGGGCCCACTCTTCAAAGACGCAGTGCCGTCGTGCATCACCAATCTTCTCAAGGAGCAATGCTTAACACCCATGCTTCAGGGGTTCGATTGGTCGAAATGGTGCTTGGCTCGGCCTCAAGGAGCTTGGCCCTCGACCACCACAGCCTGGGCCGCCTGGGTCGACCGAATGAGAACATTCTTCGGCGAAGAGTGGAAAACCCTTGGTATCTATGATGCCATCATGCTCTCGACCATGGAGATTACCATGGATAATGAGCTGCTTATGGCGACCCTGAATTTATGGTGTTCGGCCACCAACACCATGATCCTTCATTTCAGCCCTCTCGGCCCCACAGTCCTTGATATCTCGGCTATCATTGGGACTTCTCCATCCGGTCTCCCAATCGATGCTGCTCTTTCTGAATGCCCCTCTCTTCTCGACCTAAAGGTGCTATTCGACGAATGGGCCGTTGAGACGCTCAGCCGAGGCGATCGGGAGCCTTCAAAAGAAGAAGTTCAGAAGCTTCATAAGAACTTCTTCAACTACAACACTCTCATCCTCCACTTCGCCGGCCGAGGCGAGGAAAGCCTTAGGAAGGGAGAACATGAAGCCTTCATCTTCTACTGGTACAACAAATTCATTTGTTGTACCAGGTCGAACAAATGCCGGTGGCCCAGGCCCTGGCTAGTGGTCACTTTTTGGCGCTCAGCCCGGCTATACTTGCCAACCTCTTCCGCTGCTTGGCCGAGGCGACCATCAACAAAATTGACCCGCACCAGAACGGACCCCTCTGGGTCTTCCAACTCTGGCTGTAGGTCTACTTTTCCACTCTTCGGCCCGAGGTCCCTGCTTTCCAGCATTCGGCCGCCCTCGGCCCTCAACTGGCCTCTCGACCGGCGCTTCCTCACCGAGCCGACGAGGTCCTTAAACACTTCTTCAGCCTCGACGTCCTTTCGAACGACGAGTTCCTGGTGCGCCGGCTCCAGGAGTACCCTGCCTCGATCAGGCTCTCAACGGCAGCGTGGGCCGAGACCGAGGATGCAGACCTTCGTCAGCACTGGGGGTCATTCGTACTGGCTCGCGATCTCCCCCTTGGTTGCGATGCCCGCCGAGCCAGCTAGGAGGTTTACCATCCCCACTTTGTCGCCCGGCAGCTTGGCTACCTCCAAGGTTGCCCCGTACCCCTGCTCGCCTCTCGTTCCCTCTTGAGCCGAGGATGCCTTTCTGGTTCATTCGAGAGGGAATGCAGGACAACGGAGTAGGAGTTTCAGGATCGGTGCAAGAAATTTCGGCTTCGGCTGACCGTTCCTGAATCCTTGGGTACCGACACCTTTGGAGATTGGTGGGATGAGTACATCTGCGACTTCTTCGACGCCTCGGCCGAAGATGTGGTGAACAAAGTCTTCGGCGAACGGCCCAGACCAGCGCCCTCAGCCCAACCCAAGGAGTCGACCCAAGGTATATTGTCCTTCTGCCCTTTGTATTTCAATTACTTGCCCTCTATTATTAATTACTTTGCTTTTTCAGGGGGTTGTGTGTCGAGGAAGGTGGAAGCGGTTGCCGCAGTGGTGATGGTGAAAAAATTGGTTCCCACAAAGAGGACTATTGCCACTGAGCGGACAGTTCCCGCCAAACGCCCTTATCGAGAAGCCGAGCCGGAGGATGAAGTTCCTCGTCCTTCCAAGAGCGTCAAGAAATTGGCGAAGAAAGGCGACCGGGAGATTCATGTTGTTCCCAGTGACACCACAGGGATAGCTGCTCCTGCCGGCTCTCCTTCTGTCACGGCTGCCCCAGCTTCAACAAACCCGATTCCTCCAGCCGTTTCCCTGCCTGAGGCTACGGCCGATCCGGCCGTCGTATCAGCTCCAGCTTCGGAGTCGGTCATGGCGCCTGCCGTGAGGGAGACGGCCGCACCTGTCGAGGCACCCTCCATTCAGCGACCGACGGTCTTTCTGGAAGAGGTATAATTCTACTGCCATCCTTTGTTTATTTAGCCTTCTAGTCGTAACGAAATTTTTTCTCAGGACGTCGAGAGCGAGAGCGACGAGGTCCCGCTGGAACGCCGCCCTCGACCAGCCAACTCTCCCCCAGTCCATCCTCCTCCGGTGGTCGAGGCGACCGCTCAACCGCGTCTCCCTACGGCAGATCGCGGAAAGAGGCCCATGGCCGATCCTGAGGCAACGGCCGAAACGCCGATCCATCCGTAGGATGAAGACCTCCCAATTCCTCTGCAAGAAGTCTCTTCGGCCTTTGTAAGTCTTATCTTTTTTGCGTTGATTTTATCATGACACATGTTCTTAAAGAACTATTAAATGTCAGGTGCCCGAACGTTCATTTCACCGACAATTTTATGCGCCGACATGCGTTGTCTATATTTCCTGGCCACCATCGTGGCCATCAAATGTAGATAACCTCCATCGGCCCCGTGAATTGAGAAGCGGTCTAAGGCACTGGACTCGGCCATTAAGTTCCCTGGGTTCGAGCAATGACCCAGAGGGCATGGCGGAAGTCTCCTCCCGGCAGGTCTAAAACAATCCCTTTGTCATGCACTATATTACGACGTCTTATTTTTCTTCACAAGTTTTCCTTTTATGTGCAGCCTTCGTGGGAAGTGGAGCTCGACGCTCTTCTTCAGAGCACGACTGGTGAGGCCGGCTCCTCTGCTGCTCCTGCCGAACCAGCGGGGACCATGCCCGAGGCCCAAGCCTTCGTGAAGCTGCACGAAGTCCTGTCCCTCTTTGCCTCCCAAGTTCTCCGATGCAAGGGTCTTGACTCCGTTGGGGAGTGTCTAAATGACCTTGCCAGCGGCGGTTACCTGAGCACGGAGAACATCTTATTCCTTACCAACCTTCTGGAGTGGACTCGGCAACACTTCACCATTTTTGAACGAGCTCTACAAGCCGAGGACGACTTGAAGACGGCCAAGGTCGCGGATAAGGCTGGCCGAGTGGAGATGGAGGTGATAAAAGCCAAGAAAGCGCGACTGACCGAATTTGATCGCCAGATCTCTGACCTCCAGCGTCAAATTTCTGACCTTCAACGGCAAAGGTCTACTGCCGCTTCAAAGCTTGAGAAGGACTGTGAGGCCAACAGGGCTCGGCTAATGGCCTTCGCTGCCGGCGCACGGCACATCCAGCAACTGCAGTTCAACAAAAAGACGAGGTAGGCTGAGATAATTTTGAGCGAAGCGAAGTGGCTGGAGTTAAAAGCTGCCTTTGAGACTTTCCTCCCCTCGACCCCCTAGAAAATTATCTTTGTATCTGTTCACTTTTGTTCTTAATACAATGGTCTTTTACTCTTGCATTTCCCATGTGATTGGATAATATTTTTAAAATTTTTTTCCATTAATTGGCAATTTGTGAATTGAACCGGTCCGATCTCTGAGATGATATGCCCCCTTGCCGAGAACCTTATGAACAATGAATGGTCATTCCCAATTCGGCGACCATTTTCCAAACCAAGGGTCTTTAATCCCGACAGGCAGCACCGTTTGCCAAACTAATTCTCCTTCGCCGAACATTTTTTGTCTTACACACTGGTTATACACTAGCTCGGCAATTTTCTTTTGTGCTATCAATAAGTTACTCGCGTCGATTCGATTTTCTTCCAAGTCTTCTAATTCTTGTCGCATCGCTTGACTATATTCGACACTGAACAAACTATTCTGCTCGATTACTCGTAATGAGTTCATACTCAACTCGACCGGTAACATAGTGTCGTGTCCATAAGTTAACACGTAAGGAGTGGTTCCAGTGGCCGATCGGGGTGAAGTTTGGTATGACCATAATGCTTCATTTAACTTCAAATGCCACAACCCAGGCCTTTCTCTTATCGTTTTTTCGAGGATGCCGATCAACACTTTACTGCTTGCCTCGCCCTGTCCGTTTGCCTGAGGGTAGTACGGTGTAGATTGCTCAAGTCGGATATTCAGACTTGCCGCGTATTCCTTAAACCTATCGGCCGTGAATATGGTGCCGTTGTCAGTTATGATCGTTTCTGGCACGCCGAATCTGGTCACAATATTTTCCTCTACAAAATTGCATACCTCTTTGGCCGTTAATTCGGCGTATGATCTTGCCTTGACCCATTTAGTGAAATACTCAGTCGCTACAATTATCCATGCGTGTTTTGCCGCCCCCGACGATGGCGTGATTTTGCCAATTACGTCCATTGCCCATCCCCTGAACGGCCATGGTTTAGTAACCGAGTGGAGTAATTCGGCCAGGGCTCTCTGCACGGGTCCATGAATTTGGCATGGTACGCATTTTCGTGCATATTCGATGCAATCCTTTAATATACTGGGCCAAAAATAACCGTCTCGTCGAAGCAACCAGCACATCTTTCGTCCAGATTGGTGTGCCCCACAAATTCCTCCATGTACCTGGCCATTGCTTGGGCAGCCTCGTGTGGGCCGAGGCACAATAGTAGTAACCCGTCCTCACCCTTGCGGTATAATTCATTTTGGTATGACACGTAATTCGTGGCGAGGACTTTCGTTCTCTGGTCGTGTTTCCCATTGGGGTTATCGAGGTATCGTAGCATCGTCTTTCTCCAATCATTTGGTTTCACCTCGACGACACATACTTCTACGGGGTCTCCCCGTTCTAGTAAGGATGTGAGCAACATCACCCTTGTGCGTATTACGTGTGCGCGCTGGAGAGTTTACCGATTGATCAAGGCTGGGTACGATTGCAGACTTGTGGCTGCAATTCGACCTAGCTTGCCCCCCGTGAGTTGTGCTCCGGAGGCGATCTGGGCGAGTTTGTCGGCGTCCGTGTTGTGAATACGTGAAATATGTTCAAACGTGATCCGTTCGAACGACTCGGCCAGGTAGGTGGCGACCATGTGATAGGGCGTTAAAGTACAACTTATGCAACGAAACATGCCATTCAATTGGTTAATCACAAGTTCGGAATCACCGAGGACGAGAACACGGGAGGCCCGTAGATCGTGTAAAACGTGGAAGCCGATAATGAGGGCTTCATATTCAGCCTGATTATTTGTACAACTGAAATCCAACTTGAGAGAAAAATACTAGCGGCAGTGGTCGGGCGATTGAATTACAATACCAACACCCGCCGAGGTCGAAGTACTGGAACCATCAAAATGCATAGTCCAATGGTTATCACGTGTTATGACTAAACCGATGTCGACGTCGCCTCCCCCAAAACCATAAGGGGAAGGGTGTTGGGCCAGGAAGTCGGCGAGAGCTTGCCCTTTGACGGCCTTTTGGGGTACGTACTAAAGGCTGAACTCGGATAAGGCGAGCGTCCATTTCCCGATTCGGCCTTTGACGATGGGCCGAGTGAGCACGTAACGAATTACGTCTGTTTGGGCGATGACCTGCGTAACTGATGGGAACATGTAGTGCCGAAGCTTTAATGCAGCAAAAAACAAAGCTAAGCAAAGTTTTTCGACAGGTGAATAATTGAGCTCTGGTGAATTCAGATTATGGCTAAGATAAAAGATAGCTTGTTCACGCCCTACATTGTTATCTTGCGCGAGGAGACAACCAATGGATTCAGCGGCTGCCGAAATGTATAATTTAAGGGGTTTGCCGCGACAAGGTGGAATTAGCACGGGTGGGGTGGAAAGGGCCACCTTGATTTGCGTAAATGCAGTTTGATGCTCTTCGCGCCATTCAAATTTGTCGGTATCCTTAAGTTTAAGGAGCGTAGAGAATGCCTTCATCTTACCGTCCGAATTGGTGATGAAGCGGTGGAGGAAATTTATCTGCCCGAGTAATGACTGGAGCTGTTTCTTTGTTGTCGGAGGTGGAACACTAATGATTGCACAGGCTTTATTTTCGTCGACTTCAATGCCGCGATGGTGCACCAAAAATCCTAAGAAATTACTGTCCGAAACATCAAAGGCACACTTGGCTGGGTTCATTTTGAGATTATTCTTGCGCATGCGAATGAACGCTTGCTGCAGATCATCCAGGTGCGTTTGGCGGCGTTTAGACTTTATCACCACATCATCGATATAAACTTCGACGATTGTACTGATTAAGTCATGGAATATCATATTCATGGCTCATTGGTATGTGGCGCTGGCATTCTTAAGGTCGAACGGCATGACTACCCATTCGTAAGTACCGAGTGCCCCAGAGCAGCGGAAAGCCGTCTTGTGGACGTCGGCTTCGGCGATGAAAATCTGGTTGTAACCTGCATGGCCGTCCATAAAAGATAGCAGTTCATGATTAGCTGCGGCATCAATTAGCAAGTCTGAGATTGGCATTGTATATTCATCCTTGGGAGTGGCCAGATTTAGATTACGGAAATCGATGCAAATGCGAAGGGCTCCGTTTTTCTTTAACACTGGGACGATATTGGCCAACCATTCGACGTACCGAGCGGTCCTAATAAACCCGGCTTTTAGAAGCCGAACTAATTCCTCTTTGATGCCGAGTTATACCTCGGTCGAAAATCGGCGAGGGGGTTGTCAAAAAGGCTTACACCCGTCCTTGATGCGTAGCTCATGCTCTACAAGGTTTCGATCGAGGCCTGGCATTTCATGGTAGTTCCACGGGAAGCAATCTCTAAATTCCTGGAGTAACTTACGGAGTTCGACCTTCATAGACGGTGGGAATAACGCGCTGATAAACAATGTTCGAGGATCATCGGCCGTGCCTACATTAACTTCTTCTAATGGGTCATTAACCTGGGGCCGATTGTCTTCGAGTTCGGCTGGTGCGGCCTGAACTTTATCAAAAGATAGAACGGGGCCGTTATCCGCTTCGGCCAAAAATTCGATTAAATTGATGCCGGAATTTGGTTGCTTGGTAATGGCGTACCAATGGGCCAGCAGACGTTCCATTGTCGATGAAACCGCGGCCTGACGCCGTCCTTGCTTGGTGTTATCAATCATCGACATTGGTGACTAAATTTGCCAAGCCAAGTCTCGCCGAATCCTGTTGGATAGTCTCGGCACCGACTTCAATCACTTTCTGTACCGAAATTCTCGTCGGCCGCCCATCCTCATTAAGGCATTGGAGGGTGATGTAGCCGACGTGATCATCGTAATAGTGAGCCTGAATCATGTTGGTTTCAAATGGTTGATTATTGGCTGGGTGTACTACGACCGATTTGCCATCCCAAAAGATGAGGACTTGGTATAGTGATGAAGGAATGCAACTGGTTTGGTGGATCCTATCGCAGCCAAGTAATGCGTTATAGTCGGTCTTGGAGTCAATTATAAAGAATGTCGTCATGTGGTGACGACCGGCAATGCTGACTTCCAACGGGAGTACTCCTTTGGTCTGAGACTTGTCACCAACGAAGCTGCTCATAATGATACCTGACGGGATGATTTTATTATCAGAACGGCGTAAAGCCTTCATGACGAACATCGGCATAATGTTGACTGTGGCTCTACAGTCGACAAACACTTTAGAAATGGGAAATCCTTCGATGTGAGCCGTGACGTATAACGGCTTGAGATGTTGGAGATTAACCGAGGAGGAACGGGGAAACAATTCGGCCAAAGCCGCCTTAAGGTTGTCCCCGTTTCGGACTTCCCTATCGTCGTCGTTTGCGACGAAATCTACTTGTGTTGTTTCCTCAGCAACCACGTCCCCGTCCAAGAAATTTGACTGGTGGGTACTTGGTTGGAATTCAGTTGGTAGGACGTGGACCATACTGATCTCCATATGTTCGAGGACCGAGGGACCCATCGGATCGTGGTCGTCGTCTTCCGCAGAAGTAACCATAGTATCAGTCGGCGAAACATCCTCAATCGAACTTTTGAGTGCCTTGGTGTGAACCGGCATCTGAGGCGTGTTGACCGAGTCGAGTTTATTTTGGCTATTTTCCTCGACTATGTTTACTGCTGAAGATTTATGTTGGTCCTGCGTTATACGAGCTCGTTCTTCATAGGCGATACGGGCGTTCCTCATGTCTAGATATGTATCCAACCGTGCTATCCTTTTTTCCTCGTCGGCTGTGAGGTCGAAGAGAGATACAGCCGAGAAAACTTCAAAATGATAGCGCAAATGCTGAAGGTCTTCGAGTGAAAAAGGTAATTCGACGGCGTCAATATCTGTGTAAGGATCGACCTCAAAACCAAGGACCCGAGCCTTCCATATATGTTGAAATCTAGCTTTGATCGCTGGGTCGGAAGTTTTCTGAATAATTTGCTCGGCATCAGGGCAAGTTAGAGCTAGGTCGATGGCTTCCTGACACGCCTTGGGTAGTCCGTACAAGTCATTGGCGGAATATTTCTTATGAAACTCTTGCATGTACTATAGGGATTCTCCGAGGAATGAAGGGTGTAAATTGCGTCGTATTTTGATGAACGGCTCGCGCGGTGGTAACGGAGAAAGTTTCCTTTTAGCCTCTTGTCTAAAATGCTCGAGACGAGCTTTCGTCTCCCCAGGCCGGAGAAGAAGCTTGATACGTTTCTCAGACTCTTCAATAGTGGTTTCAAAGCCGGGAGCCGCTACTTTTCTCCCTTCGACTAACTCGGCCATGATAGTCGGGGTTGGCCGTTCACTAATGCTTTCCACGGCCTTTTTTGGTTGCCACCGGTTGGCAGGGCTGGTCTGCGCTTCTCGTCATCGAGCCATGCAATCTATCCGTTTGCGACGACGTTTTTGAGATTTAGACAACGCCGTATATAGGCCAGTCGGAGAATTGTAACTGTACCAGCATTGATCCGATGTCTTGGGTGGTTTGAAAGTTTTTCGATCGGCTGGTGAGCCCAAACTATTGGTATTACGCGAGTAATAATCTTCATTATAGAAAGGTACGTCGAAGTCAAGACGCCGCCTGACCGGGGCCTGGTCTTTTGGCCGTACTTAAGGGCCGAGTCTATCAAACACTTGGCGTCGTGGACCGTTACCATGTCCCCTTAGCGATGTTGTAGGGGTCGTGGATGGTGTCGAAGATGTCTTCGTCCCAGGTTCGACTGGTGTTTTACAATGGTCACATAAAACCCTTGATTCATGAGTTTCGTCGGAACTCGACCCCGTCATAGGCTCATCGATGAGTGGCCCCGAGCGTTCCGTAGGTGGTGCATTTGAAAATAAATCAATCTTTAGTCTTGTTTAACCATTCCGTTTATGGATATGCTGCACCGGGATGTATTCGGCATTCCCTTTGTTTTTAGGAAGATGAGCATCCACCATACCAATTGTTGTTGAAGGGAAGGGATTGACGTCGACCGCCATCTGCTTTTCCAGAAATTTCAACTTTCCTTTCTCGATCCAACTTTGAATTGTGTCTTGGAATACAACACAATTATTGGTTGCATGCTTATTAGAGTTATGATACTTGCAGTATAACTTGCCCTTCAATTCATCGGCCTTAGGGATAGTATGTCCCGGCCGAAGCTTGATGATTTTTGCTGCCAATAATTGATCGAAAATTGTATCGGCTTTGGTGATATCGAAAGTGTATACTTTCAATGATTTACGCATCTCCTCGGCGGCCGAACGGGTTTTGGTGTCTTTGGAACTCACTTGAGCTAAAGCCTTGCAGACGTAAGGTTTATCTATTACTATCTCGGCCGCATCCACACTAGCATACTGAGGGTCCTCGCTTTCGGCCAATGCATAGCTAACCGTGGGATTCTTATACAACGTCCCCCGGGATGGTGACTTTGATATCTTTTCTTCTCGGAGCAGATAATCATATTGTTCAACGTGTTGAGCAAGTTCGTAAATATCTCGAATGTTTGCCCCCAAAAACTTCTTTTTGTATTCCATGTCCAATCCGTTGAGGGCGATCCTGACGAATTCCACTTCGGGGAGAGGTACTCGGCACCAATTCCTGGCCGACTTAAACCTTGTTAGGTATTCCATTGGAGATTTGTCGGACGCTTGAGCCATCCTGGCCAACGATGATACGGACATTTCCATCCCTGGCCGATAGAATTGTTCATGGAACTTCTCGACTAACTCTTCCCAACTCTACACGGAGTTGGGTGAGAGATTAATGTACCAGGCGAAAGCTGAGCCTGTTAGTGAAAAATTAAACAGCCGTAAGTTATAGAAGTCGCTATTGACGTCTCCACACTGCGTTGTGAACCGAGCCACATGTTCTAATGAGGATAAAGACGATTCCTCGGCGAAGAGACTGAAATCAGGGATATTAAAACCTCGCGGGTATTCAAACCTTTCTACATAAGCCGGGTATGGATGGATGAATTTTGGAAACTTCGGCCCCTTCTTTAGGGCCGAGTCAATCATTCTCTGGACTTCGGTCATGTTTACGGAGGCGGCTTCTTCTCCCTGGCTTGGTCCCTCAGATCTATTGCCCGGTCCACCTCTTTTATCTAAGGTGATTGGTTGTGGCCGGGCGGACCCTTTCTCGGCTTGTATTGGAACATTCGTAGAAAGCTGCCGAGGCTGGCCGACCTGGCCATCTTCGAAGGCTTTACTAACCAACAGTTCAAACATCCTGGTCTGTGTGTCATTGTTACTTCGTATTGCTTCCAGTAAATCATTCATCTTTTGACCAATCGACTGCTCGACCTGTCGATACTGTTCATCAAGTCGTCTCTGAAGAAACGACCTAGTTGGTGGATCAGAACCCTCCCTACTGTCGTCGTCGCAATCTTCCACTATTCTTTCCACGAACATGCCTGCTGTTTGGTTTGGGACCTCTGAGTTGCGAGGTTGTCCGCCGAGATAGATTTCATTTTCTCGGCGTGTCGCGCTTGTGGCCTCGGGCGACGCAACAATGATCGGATTTTTTGCAGGGTGCAAATCCTGCCCAAGGCCTTGCACTGGTAAGTCAGCTGTTGACTTTCCCATGATTGTTTTCTTCTTTACAGACCGTGTCTCAATGGTCATGAACTCCAAAGGTTTAGCACAATGGTCCCACTGGGCGTGCCAAAATGTTGACTCTAAAAATTACAAAACCTACTTGGCGCGCAGGCCGAGTAACTAATAAGCTAACTACGTCCTTCGGTTGAATGCGAGGCGTGCCAACTCGTCGGCCGAGCTCGGCCAAGGAGTAAAATTCGTTGATGTCGCGTTGAGCGCGTTGTTGACTTCTCTATCTTGCGATTGCGACCGAGGAATAAACACTCTCGGTCTCTGGGTTCTATAGCCTGAAGACAAGGCTACTAATTCTGCGAAGTTCACAAATCGTCAGAGCCCGATTCGGTCACTGTAATTATATTCGTAAGAGTATAAGCATGTCGAATCGAGACCAAACTATATGGACACAGGTACTCAAATGTGATGTATGTCTTGATGGTAAATGTAGTTCGGCTGTCAGAATGCCGAACTCTGAAACTTACTTGTGAGTATCCAATCATAAAATCATTCGGCGTCCAGTACGCCGAATGACGCAATTCGTAACACCTGACTACGCCGAGAAGGCTAGCAAGGTGACCTCTACCAATAAGGGTTCGAAAACCCTTCTCGGCTGAGACTTAGATAAGTAACCGATCGGCCTTGACGCAGTGATGTTTATCCAAACTGAAAGTGCTTCTCGGTCAGCTGATTCTGCGACAACAGTGCTGTTTATCCAAACTGAAGGTGCTCGCCGGGTGCCTCCACAGTGCTGTTTATCCAAACTGAAGGTGTGTCGGCAGAAAAAGAAAAGGAAAAAAAATCTCAAGGTATTTGAGAGGTTTTGCGCAGGGCAATTGTATGCTGAATTGAAGGTCCTTTTTTGTTGCATGATTTCTTGTATTTATAGCACCCCATTCCTTGAGATCGAATTGCATCCTTATCTGGATTGGGAGTCCTTGTCCCGTTTCAACTCTACCTCGAACAAACCTACTCCCACTAGGACTTTGAACTTTCCCCTTTTCCGAGGCTTTATTCTTTGCCGGCCGGGAATCATGGTCGCACCAGGACTTCCTCAACCCTTTCTGTTTATCTGGACTACTTCTTAGGATAGGACTTGACCGACCCTGCCAACTGGCCTGGGATTTATCACTCGGCCCATAGCATTCGACACAGCCTTGGGCCGAGCACAACCTGCTGCTCGGCCCAACAATATTATTTTGGGCCCAAACAGATAAAAAGGTTATTTCATTCCAAAACCTTGAAAAACAACCTAAAAGCATCGGTATGACCTCCAGTGGAACTGGTACCTTTTGTAATTATGTAGTTGGTATATGATTTATCACCTCAGATTTTGTTTGTTGACATTATGCTCACTCAAGCTCCGAAGACATCCATCGGTCCCAAACCACATATTTCTAGGTACTTAAGGTTTTTAAACCCTGCAAATTGAAAATACAATGGAAAAATAATGAATCTTGGTAAAAACCAAACTCCAAACTGTTTTCGGAACTTCATCCTCTGCACTGTGACCAACAGCCTCTAAGATGAAAATTTAGAAGACCAGGCAATATTGTTTCCACGTTCTGCAAATATTATCGGTACAATTTAGCATGTTAGTTATATACTTTATCTAACATAATAATGCAACTATCATACCCAAGAAACATAGAAATCCAAGTTATCTCTATAATTACATTCCCCATCATTTCTCATCTAATTGTCAATCCAAAAAACACATTAAGGTCAGTTACATGACCTTTCAAATGCCACAACTATTTAACAACTACTATGCGTAATTCTTAAAAAAATGAGTACAAAATTAACCTCTTTTGAAAAAAGAAGGAAGAAAGATGAAAGCTTAAGCCAAGGAATATAAGCATGTTGAACTCAATTATATGCCCACTAAGAGGGAAACGCTTCTACAAGTGAAAAAAAACGTATTTATATAAAACAAGCCTGTAGCTTTAGCTTAAAGTCGTACACCATCTAAAAGAGACTCTTGTATCCATTCCAATTATACTCATGTGTACCATATCCCTCTACAACTCCCCACCACCAATCAACCATAACTGGTTTCAAATTATACTCGTGTACCATATCCCTCTACAATCACCCTTGCTAAGTGATAAACCAATAATTATACTATGTATTTCGCCCTTTAATATTTGTTTTCTTGTCTAATTTAGTTGAAAGTTTTAAGTATTTAAGTATTTTCTAGGGTTTATGCACTAATTCATTTAGAGATATTGTGGAATTATCCTTGTTATATGCTCCGGAACTATATATAATATTATATTCTCACCGTATGTGATTGTGTTTGATAAAATATGCCAGTAAAATGAGACATAAATAGATGGTGGGTTAGAAACTCAGAAAGATGCAAAGTCAAGGAAGTGCGGATGGAAAAACCACCAAAGTGGGGGAGTGAGGTTTTGAAGAAAAGCAAAACAGAAACGAGAAAAAAAAAAAAGAAAAAATAATAATAAAAAAGTTTGAATGGTGCACGGCACCATATGGAAAAACTTGGCTAAATAAAACAAAGGGACAAAAGATGAGGGGAGGCGGGTGGGGGCGTTGACAAAGATGTTTCGCACTTGCTGAAGTGCTTGACTGGAAATGGCTTTGGGGAGCGTTGACAAAGATGTTTCCCACTTGCTGAAGTACTTGACTGGAAACGGCTACCTTTTGAAAAGGACCAATACACAGCACAGAGAAAACAAAAACTGAAGACAGCAGAGTGAAGCAACCAACGGCAGAAAGAAAAACAGAAGAGGCAGAGCTGAAGACAAGGGGGCACGGCAGAGAAGAAGGCAAAAGACAGATTTTCAAGTTTGGTTGTTTTCTTTCTCTCTTTCATTCTTAATAGATAATTCCTTATGTATTAATACAAGTATGTGTAATTAATTTCCTTTCGCCAGAGTGAGGACGTAAGCCTCAACCTGAATACATAGATTTCTCTTTTAATTGCTTAAGTATTGTTGCATGCTTGCTTTGACATTTTCAATCACTGAATTAAACTATCTATGTGCCTTAATGCTTAATCACCATTAGGATGCTTAGAAAAGTTATCGGATGCAATTTTGAACGAATGTCACGTTAAAATTGGTTGTGCTTCTTATGATTGAGAATTGTAATTTCTCCTAAGGTAAATATCACTCTTAGGGATTGCATGGTTTACCAAAAGGATTTTCACCAAGATTAATGAATCACTCATGTTTATATTTAATCCAAATGCAATGGATGAATTGCATGTAGTGGTATGCGTTTTACCTTGAATGTCACGAGTAAAACTACACAAGGAAAAACCCAACCTTCAAAGCATGTGTGTTTTCGATTACTTAAGCAATTGGAAGAGTTACGTAGGAGTATTGTTGGTAAAGGTCGAACTCTAGTGCCTTGTCAATCGAATTTTCTTCAATTATTTCTATTATATTGAGTTTTTACATTTACTTGTTTTGTTTAGTTGAATCACTATTTCTATAAGCCAATTCCCATTTTAGATATTTGTTTAAGTCACGTACTATAAGATTTAGTTTTGTCAAATTAGAGTAGTTCTGAGAGTTAATTAAGTTTAATAATCCAAAAACTTGTAAATTGTTTATACCAGTCTCTGAGGAAATCGACCTTACTTGAGTCACTCTATACTACAAAACCTTGTTTTCTTGCAAGAATTTTCTATGGTTTAACCCTTGTTTTACATGTGGTAAAATCTCTCACTGAGTAATGATTCACATACTTACCTCATACTTGTTTATGGGTTCCTATCCAACAAAATTTCGGCTCAGTACCCAAAAATTGCATTAGCTCACGAACCCAGAGAGGTTTATCAAATTCAAAGCAAAACCCACATATATTCTAAAGATTGTAGAGTTAAAGAGGAGCAAGGAGGTACGGTTACGGAACCTGAAACGCCATTTTAATGAGCAAATTATTTTTATTCTAAAATCCAAACTCGGGTGCACTGTTCACGGACAGTGTACAGATGCAAATACTTCCGTTTGGTTTTCCAGCAAGATTTTTTCTCTTTTTTGAACAGTTAAATGACGGCATTGCCCTTATAGGCCACGCGTGACTCCAATTCATTTGCCCAGCCCACGTGTTGATCATCGTAGGCTGTTGCGTTTCCCCTATATTCTTCCCACTTTTACTTTTGCTTCCCATATTAGTCTCTGCCTTTCTATCACTTTTAGACCTCACTTTCTTTCCCTTTCAAGCCCTTGCTTCCGTTGATCGCGAATTTGTGTTCTGTCGCTCTCAAATCCCGCTTTCTATCGTTCTCGGCTCTTGGTTTGCTCAGAAAGCACCGAATCAGTGTAAGGTTGTTCAATTTTTCAGTTTTCTTTGGTTCAAAACTGCGGGTTAGATTTTGTTACATATAAAAATATCAAAAGTTAAATCTTTGTTTGTGTGAATTTTTTAACCCAGATCGTGTCATGGGTTTTGTTCATTGGCTTTTTTGAGATTTATGATTTGGTTTTTTTTGGTTGATTCGTTTGTTTTGCAGGTTTCGTTTATACAGAGACAAGGACAACTTGGCCACTGCACCATTTCTCGGCACTTTGAGGGTAAGATTTAGCTGGTGAGGTAATGGATTGCAAAGCTGTAATGAGATCTTAGCTTTATTTTTAATCAACGAATTTGGAAGCATCTTTATATGTTTAGTTTGCTATCTTCTGTTTCAGTTGGATTTTAGGCACTGGAAATTATAAGTGTTGAATAATTGGCCAAGTGGCCAAGTGGACAAATGTCCAAGAAAACTTTAGGTGATTAAACAATCCAAAGGTGGAAACACATTCCTTGTTTTGGGGAAGAAAATAAGGGGAAAAACATTTTTGTTCTCTTCCATCACCTGTGCCTTTTGGAAAAGAAATATGAGAGAGCTCATTGTGTTCGGTTGTGAAAAAAGAAGAAAGAGAAGAAAGAGAGGAGAGTTTTTCGGTTTTGGAAAAACAAGAGAGAAGAAAGAGTTTCTTCTTTGCAGAGAGCAATTTCTGATTGCAGTCTTGCAGAGAGCCCAAAAAGAAGAACAAGTTGCTGCTTCAATTGGTTAGTAATCATCCACCAAAGTAGTTGTTGTTGTAATAGCTTTGAGCTATATGTATAGAGAAGAAATTATTCATTATATTTCTTTCTCTATTTTGTTTCTTTGGTGTGTGAGAGCTATTGGGTGTATTGGGCTTTTGGGTTGTGAGATTGCCAACACTTTGTAAACTCCCATTTGGTTGATAGTGGATTATTGGGTGAGCTCCTACTGCTCCGAGGACGTACTCCAGTTACACTGACTGTGGAGGAACCTCGTTAAAATCTTGGTGTTATTTTCTATATTGTTCTTGCATTTCATTTTATATATTTTCTGTGGGTTAGCTTGATTTGGTTCTGCGTGGTTTGGTGCTATCCTAGCACAACAATTGGTATCAGAGCACTGGTTGCTCTTGGGTACTGTCTAATTGCCAAAAATGTCAGACGGGCAAGATGAGAATCCTTTTGGAAGCAGCTCCGGATTTGCAAGAACTACGGTGCAAAATGCAAAGTTCGAAGTTGAAAAGTTTGATGGCACAAACAACTTTGGGATGTGGCAATGTGAGGTCAAAGATGTGTTGGCTCAACAAGATCTACTTGCCGCTTTGGGAGAGAAGCCAGAAACTATGTCGAAGCCGGAATGGGAGAAATTAAATTTGTGGGCTTGTTCTTCAATTCGGTTGTGCCTTGCAAAAACTCAGAAGTATTTTGTGATGCGGGAGACATTGGCAAGTGTGTTGTAGCAAAAATTGGAAGACAAGTATATGACGAAGAGTGCAGAGAACCGGCTACACTTGAAGAAAAAACTCTACCGCTTCCAATACAAAGAAGGTACAAAAATGATTAGACACCTTGATACTTTTAATAAGTTGATTGCCGACTTGTTAAATTTAGATGAGGATATTAAGGATGAAGATAAGGCCTTAATATTGTTGAATTCCTTGCCGAACTCTTATGAGCATTTTGTTACCACTATTATGCATGGTAAAGAAACTGTGAAATTTGAAGATGTGTCAAATGCCTTGATGAATTATGAAATGAGGCATAGAGATAAAAATCATGATAGTACCTCGGAAGCTTTATTTGTTAGAGGTAGATCATCGGAGAGAAGATCATCTTCTAGTAGGAAAAAATCACAGTCTCGACCTAGAGGAAACTCTAAAGGTAGAAAACCTTTGGAAATGGATGAATGTGCTTTTTGTCGGAATAAGGGCCATTGGAAGAAAGATTGTCCAAAATTAAAGACCAAAGGTAAAGAAAGTTCTGAAGCTAATGTTGCTGAAGTTGAAACAGATTTTCCTAATTTTGCTTTAACCACTTCCTCATCATTTGATTTTGCTACTAAGTGGGTGTTGGATACGGGTTGTACTCATCATATGACTCCTCACAAGGATTGGTTTTCAAGCTTGAAAGAGTTTGATGGCGGTGTTGTGTTCATGGGAGATGACAATCCTTGCACAACAAAAGGGATTGGTACAGTTCGTTTGAAGTTGCATGATGGCATGGTTAAAGAGTTGACAGGTGTTCGGTATGTACCGAATTTGAAGAAAAATCTTATTTCTTTGGGAACTTTGGAAGCCAAGGGCTTCAGGTTTCATTCAGATGGGCAGACATTGAAGGTGACTTATGGTGCACTTGTTGTGATGAAAGCTCCTCGATGTGGCCATTTGTATTTATTGTAAGGAAGCACTGTGACAGGTGAAGCATCTGTAGTCTCAGAAAATATGGGCACATCCGATTCTGATACTACTAGACTGTGGCATATAAGATTAGGCCATGCCGGTGAGAAAGCTCTACAAGGGCTTGTGAAACAAGGTCTTCTAAAAGGTGCCACGACTTGTAAGCTTGATTTCTGCGAGCATTGTGTCTTGGGGAAGCAAACTAGAGTGAAGTTTGGTACTGCCGTACATCAGACGAATGGCATTCTTGATTATGTGCATTCAGATGTTTGGGGTCCTACAAAGACTCCCTCTTTGAGTGGTAGACATTGGTTCGTGACCTTTGTTGATGATTATTCAAGAAGGTCTTGGGTCTACACTATGAAGCACAAGAGTGAGGTGTTGAGCATTTTCTTAGGTTGGAAGAAAATGGTTGAGAACCAGATTGGGAGAAAGATTAAGATTTTAAGATCGGATAATGGTGGTGAATACACATCCGACCCTTTCTTTAAAGTTTGCAAAGAAGAAGGGATTGTAAGACATTTCAGTGTCAAGGGAACTCCACAACAAAATGGAGTTGCAGAAAGATTGAATCGAACCTTGCTTGAGAAGGTTAGATGCATGTTATCTCAGTCGGGTTTGAGCAAGTCATTTTGGGCAGAGGCAGTTACTTATGCATGTCACATCATCAACCGATTACCCTCAGCTGCTGTTCAGGGTAAGACGCCAATGGAGGTATGGACTGGAAAACCTTCTACTGATTATGATTATATTCGTATTTTTGGTTCACCTGCTTATTTTCATGTAACTGAAAATAAACTTGATCCTAGAGCCAAAAAGGCTATCTTTCTTGGTTTTAGTAGTGGTGTCAAAGGTTACAGGTTATGGTGCCCGGAGATGAAGAAACTTGTAATCAGCAGAGATGTGACATTTGATGAAGAAAATATGTTTAGAGACTCTGAGAAGAATGTGAAAGATGTCCAACAGGTGGAGCTTGAGAAAGTTGCCTCTAGTACTTCAAATCCTATTTCCGCTGATGTCGAAGCCACTACAAGTGAAGAAGTGGAAGACCATGAGGATGTTGAAGAAGTTGAACTTGAAGATTCTATTCAAGTTGAAGAGCAAGTTTCACCTCAAGAGTCTATTGCTAAGAACAGAGGAAAGAGAAATATTAACAAGCCAGCTCGGTATAGTGACTATGTTGTTTTTGCTCTTCCTATTATCACTGATGAGATTCCATCCAATTTTGAGGAAGCCATTGAGAGTGAGGAAAAGGAGAAGTGGTGCAATGCCATGGGTGATGAGATGAATTCTCTCTTGAAGAATAAGACTTGGGAGTTAGCTAAATTGCCTAAGGGTAAGAAAGCTATTGGTTGCAAATGGGTGTATGCCAAGAAGGAAGATGCTGATGAGAAAAGCAATGTGAGATTCAAAGCAAGATTAGTTGCTAAAGGGTATGCACAAAAGGAGGGCATTGACTACAACGAAATATTTTCTCCAGTTGTGAAGCACTCCTCAATTCGTATTATGTTAGCTCTTGTTGCACAATATGATCTTGAGCTTGTGCAACTTGATGTGAAGACGGCTTTCCTACATGGTGATTTGAATGAAGAGATCTATATGTGTCAACCGGATGGGTATAAAGTGAAAGGGAAAGAAAATTTGTTTTGCAAGTTGAAG
Source organism: Pyrus communis (assembly GCF_963583255.1). Classification (NCBI taxonomy): domain Eukaryota; kingdom Viridiplantae; phylum Streptophyta; class Magnoliopsida; order Rosales; family Rosaceae; genus Pyrus; species Pyrus communis. Next base: position 3,039,985 of record NC_084811.1, on the reverse strand, counting down.
AAATCACTTTATGGCTTGAAGCAATCTCCAAGACAATGGTATTTGAGGTTTGATAAATTTATGAGAGGCCAAAATTATTCTAGAAGTCAATATGATCATTGTGTGTACTTCAAGAAGTTGCAAGATGGGTCTTTCATTTATTTATTGATATATGTTGATGATATGTTGATTGCCTCAAAGAATGTCGAAGAGATTGAGAAATTGAAGAAGCAAATGAAGAATGAGTTCGAGATGAAGGATCTTGGTGAAGCAAAGAAGATCCTTGGCATGGAGATCACTAGAGACAGAGAGAAGGGTTTGGTTTGTTTGAATCAAAGACAATACCTTGAGAAGTTGATTCGGAAGTTTGGAGTTCATAATTCAACTAAACCGGTTAGTACCCCTTTGGCTCCTCATTTTAAATTGAGTTCTCTACAATGTCCTAAAACTGATCAAGAGAAGCTACAAATGAAAAATATACCATATGCAAATTTGGTTGGTAGTTTGATGTATGCAATGGTATGCTCTAGACCGGATATTGCTCATGCAGTTGGCATGGTGAGTCGATATATGCATAATCCTGGTAAAGAGCATTGGAATGCAGCTAAGTGGATATTGAGATATCTCCATGGTACTCGAGACGTTGGTTTATGCTTTGAGAGAGATGACTCTGGTATTGGTCATTTTGCTGTTGGTTATGTTGATTCAGATTATGCAGGTGATCTGGATGGAAGGAAGTCTACTACAGGCTATGTATTTACTATGGCTAAAGGGCCAGTTTGTTGGAGGTCCATTTTGCAGTCGTCTGTTGCTTTGTCTACTACAGAGGCTGAATATATGGCAGCTGCTGAAGCTATAAAGGAGGCCATTTGGATACATGGGCTGATTAGAGATTTGGGGGTTGATCAGAAGCAGGTGGAGGTGCATTGTGATAGTCAGAGTGCCATTTATTTGGCTAAGTATCAGGTTCATCATGTGAGGACCAAGCACATAGATGTGCGTTATCACTTTGTTCGTGAAGTAGTTGGTGAAGGAGAAATCATTCTCCAGAAGATTCCAACTAAAGACAACCCTGCTGATATGTTGACTAAGGTTGTTGGTGTAGCCAAGTTTGTTCATTGCTTGAACTTGGCTCACATTTTGCCTATATAAAGAAGGCGTTGAGCAGTAGGAGTTTTGGAGCATTTGGCTCGGCATGAGTTGTTCTCTTGCTAGTGATTGGGAGTGATGTTGTGTGTTAATTGTGTTGTTTGGCTTATCATGGCGTTTTTCGGAACTTGGCCAAGGTGGAGATTGTTGAATAATTGACCAAGTGGCCAAGTGGACAAATGTCCAAGAAAACTTTAGGTGATTAAACAATCCAAAGGTGGAAACACATTCCTTGTTTTGGGGAGGAAAATAAGGGGAAAAACATTTTTGTTCTCTTCCATCACCCGTGCCTTTTGGAAAAGAAATATGAGAGAGCTCATTGTGTTCGGTTGTGAAAAAAGAAGAAAGAGAAGAAAGAGAGGAGAGTTTTTCGGTTTTGGAAAAACAAGAGAGAAGAAAGAGTTTCTTCTTTGCAGAGAGCAATTTCTGATTGCAGTCTTGCAGAGAGCCCAAAAAGAAGAACAAGTTGCTGCTTCAATTGGTTAGTAATCATCCACCAAAGTAGTTGTTGTTGTAATAGCTTTGAGCTATATGTATAGAGAAGAAATTATTCATTATATTTCTTTCTCTATTTTGTTTCTTTGGTGTGTGAGAGCTATTGGGTGTATTGGGCTTTTGGGTTGTGAGATTGCCAACACTTTGTAAACTCCCATTTGGTTGATAGTGGATTATTGGATGAGCTCCTACTGCTCTGAGGACGTACTCCAGTTACACTGACTGTGGAGGAACCTCGTTAAAATCTTGGTGTTATTTTCTATATTGTTCTTGCATTTCATTTTATATATTTTCTGTGGGTTAGCTTGATTTGGTTCCGCGTGGTTTGGTGCTATCCTAGCACAACAATAAGTTGTTTTGGGTATGGTTTCCTGCCTCTGCTGCTTCCTGATTCTGTCTCTGTTTGTTATTTGGTTTGCTAGAATTTGTGGTTTTGTCCGTAAATCTTGAAAAAAATTTGGGCTAAGCAGAGGAACCAATTCAGGTCTCAGTCATGCTCCCTTCAATTGTAGTATTTTACAATTCAAAAACATTATAATTTATAAAAAATGTTAGTCGTTGTTTGTTAGCAAACTCTGAGTTGGACTGCTCCCTAAACAGATAGTGAACCAGCTTAATTTTTCATTAAAATCACGAGCTTTGGTATCTGAGTCTGCCATATTAGTATCATTCATTAGTTTTTAATCCCATTAATTATATTTTGAACATGTTTATTTTTCATACAACAATAGTTATAAACATGTGAATTCTTTTACATCTTAAAAAATAAGAAACTGATCGGGATTCTGATTTTCCAAGCTGGGTTTATTCTGCATCAGGTACACTTCTGGGCATCATCACGGGTGTCAATTTCTTTAGAACTCATGGATAAGTAGTTTCGCGATATCAGTTGATGGACTCGGTAAGTGAATTCAATTATAGTTTTCTTAGCTGAGTTGATATCTTATCCACTGCACTGTCCACCTTCCTTTCTTTTGAGAAGATTTGTTTTCTATTGAATTAATAATAAAAATAACTGGGGAAGGAAATTGAAAAAAAAAAAAAAAAAAAAAACAGCTTTTCTTGGATGTATTTGTGGAGATTTTCTTTAGTATTTACTCCTTTTGGTATGTTGTGATTACACGCAAATACAGATTATATGTCAATATTGTGGGGTTATAACACATCGGTTTTGGAAAGCATCAATTTTGCGTTGTGAATTCTGAATTCTGTGTTTAATTTTGCCTTTTGTGTTTTGAATTTGAATTTGTAGTCTGATTATGATGACAATGCAGACTGTCTACTATCAATCAGACACTAGACTATGCCTTCAATCATTTGAGAAAAGTCAGTTCATTTGCAGACTGCCTGGTTATGAGTTTACTTTTAACTATCTGGTAATTTGCAACCAAGTTTTCTTTTTCAACTTATGCTCGGTTTACTATTCTTCTGCAGCTTATTTTTTCACAGATTCAGTCTTCAGTAGATGGTTGAGGAATTTCCACATCCAGCACTGTATCAAATTATCATTGATCATAGGGTATGGCATTGTAAGATCATCTTCTGTTCACGTTGATCAAAATTTTATCGACTTTATTTTTATAATTATGATTTGCTTCTTATCTTGCCTCAAGTTTAGTTGACTTAAGCTTTGTTTATTATCTCTGGAGTACGAAGAAGGCCTTATTAGTGTAATGAGAGAGTCCAATATCAACTGGACGGCGAGTGATCCATTCTTTTTGTTTTTTGTTTTTAATGCAATGTCCATACATAGTGTAATTTTTACCATATGTTTGACCTTTGTTTTTAAATTAAAATCCACCAATTTGGTTGTGGTTTGTTCCATGATAATTGTATGAAGATGACCATGTTGTACATTACATAGTTTGGGAATTTGACTAAGCAATTTGATCAATCTGAGTAAATATATTTTAGCTTTTCTTATGTTTTAACTGTTAAGATAGAAAATTAATGGATCATTTACATAAAACTCACAAATTATGAGTGTGTTATTGCATATGCCCATTTTGCTCCTAAATACTAATCAATCAGTATAATTTGTTTATGGAAAACTAAGTTTAATCCTGGACGGTAGGTAGGTAGGGATTAATTTTGAGAATCGTTACCCTATGAGGATATTCACAGTTAATGGTGAAAGTTATTTTATTTTTTAAATTATCTCATGAATAAATCTGTTGAGGGAGATGATAGTTTTCTTAAAAATAGCATCAGAGGGGAAAATGGATATTGAATTTTTGGGTGGTTGTTTCTGCATTTGCATCTTTCTGATTTTTACCTTTGCTGTGTGCTAACTCTGTTAGCGAAGTAACGTTTACAATTACTTTGGGCAGTTCTATACTAAACTGGAGGAAAAGATACATGCAAAGGAGATGGAGAAGAATAATTTGCAAGCCTAGTATGAGATGGTATTCCAATAGTGTGGAAGAAAAGAGCACCATCGCCACAAACGCCGGCTTTTCGTGGGAAGATTCGAGTGGGACAATGTGTGAGCAACAAAGAATCTTTGCTTTGTTGTATCCTTTTTAGTTTGATTGATATCTGATTGATTCCATAAACCCAAAAATTAATCTAATTATTTCCATGTTTTGATGGGTGGAAATGGTCAGGATTTCAACTGCGTTGGAGCATAATTATTTCCATGTTTTGATGGGTGGAAATAATCAGTGACTTACTCTGATTAAGTGGCAAGGCATCAGACAAATTGGCATTATCAACATAATATTGTCTCGTCTCTACCAAACGCACCACCTCCTTGAAAGGCATTCCATGAATTAATAGAAATAAGATTGAAGCAGGTGGTAGTGCTATCCATCTGACCCCTACCTTACCCCTACCTTCTCAATCTGAAACTCAAAGTTTCCACGAATAATCAAGTCCAAGAACTTAGACAACATACGTTCTGCATAATCTTCTCCTAATTGCATCATATGTGGTTGCTTTTCCGAGAAGAGTTCTCTGCCCAAATTATCACATGGTTGTCCTCCATGGGTTGGGTTTGCAACTCATCCATGAACTGCGAGACCATAATTGTTCCATCACCCCACCTCAACTTTGCAAGCTGGGACACATACTTCTCATGAGCATAATGGGATGACCCCAACACCGTAATAGAAGAACCTGCAGCAAGCCCACAAGGAAGATACGTCGACTTATCTCTTATTGCCAATACTTCCCCACTCATTGATAACCATGAGGGACATGACTCTGGGTTTCCTCTCAAATCTCCTTCAACTTAGCCACATCTTTATCATCTTTATAGCTTGACATTGGCAAGATTTCTTTCCACGAACCCAGTATGAATGTCAAGACCTCGGTAAACCCATTCCTTGCAATCTCTAATCTGATGAGTTTAGTGTATTCATAAGCAATTGCAACATCCTCCCAATATCCCAAGCATCCAGGTTGCTACTCAAAGACATATTATCTGTATTCAGTCTCTTAGACATGTCCTCAAACAGTTCCAAGGCATAAAAATCTTTCTTCACAAATTTTCCCACAAAATACCAATTAACCCAGTCATACTTAGCATTCAAGAAAGCATGATAGACGAATGCACTATGACCAGTATAGCATGCAATTACACCAAATAAAAGCAATAACTCAGATCCAGTTTTTGTGGTATCGGGGAACAAGTGCTTAAGGATTAGCCACGGAGCAATGGTCATCGTAGAAGCATAAATCACTGTCTTCGATGCCGGAAGAGAAAATGTGGTTGCAACAGAATCGTTCGACTGTGGCTTGACGGTCGAAGTTGCCAGTGCTCGTAACAACGGTGAAGATGAGAGCAGCGGTGGAGCCTGGATTGCCACCAGTATAAGTTGCGGCAAATAAACAGGAATTAAACAACCAATTTCAAATTGAGGACAAAAATCTTACCAGGCAAAAGAGCTATCTAGCTCGTTGATGTCGGAGTTGTAGAAGACGCACCAGAGGCAATTGTGGGAACCGTGTTCGCCCAGAAGTGGTTGCGAAAACCGGGAACGGTCTGATATACATCGGACTAGAATAGAAGTAGAAATGTATGCAATCATTAGAGAAAATTTACAGAGTCTTCTTCATGTCAATACGTTTACTAACTTATACCATGTACAAAAACCAATCACATAAGATATGACTTGAAAATATAATAATATTCAGATTTACGTTATAGAATTGAAAGAGAGTTAAACTCTCCTTTTACGCAACAAACAACCCCTCTCTCTTTGTAAACCAATCCAACCAAACCTTTCTTATTTATCTTAAACGTATAAAACCAACACATTGTGCAATGGTAAAGATAAAAATGCTTCTTTTTTTTTCATGAAATGATATGGGTTTGTCAAGTCAAATTATATATAAGACTTTGTTGTCAGACTATATTATAGATGAATGATAATTTATCAAAGTTAATTGGCGTGGGTGCTAAACACGGCGAACTTGGTGCTTGAAGATGACACGAGTGGAATCAATGCTCTAATCATTGGCAAATCAAGTGAAAAGATTTTTGGCATGGCCTATAAAGATTTGGTCTTCAATCGATTAGCAGATCAAAAACAGTTGCCAAGTGAGTTTCTCAAATTAATAGGCCATAGAAAAATTTTTCACCTCCGATTTGGAAGCAGGAGGAATTCATTGAACTCAAACGATTTCCTCATCTACAACATTTATGAAGACCTTAGCATCTAGCTAGCAACTCCACAGTCCATTAGCAGAGAAATTGCAATCTCTTCTACAACAGTTTCATCTTCCACTGCACCTATTGAGACAACTGGGGAATCACATAAAAAAGAATCACATAAAAGAAAAAGAGAACCAATTAGAAGAATGTTTTTTACAGATTCTGAAAAAAGGTTATACTCTGTATAACATTATTTTTAACTACATCTCAAATTAATCTCAATCTAATCCAAATTTAATTTTCTGATTTTTTTGATATCTTAACACAGTGAAACAGAAGAGATCTCTGAAGCAAATGTGCAAGATTTCGATCGAGTTCCGATTAAAATGTTGAAAAAAAAAAAAATCCTCCCCAACTAGCTCAAAAACAGACGTTGCTGCACAGAAAAAAGATTAGGGTGACTTTGTTTTCTTACTGCTTCTTTCATACTATAAATCTATTCATGTACAAACCGTATTCCATGTGTATTAACATTTGCTTCTCTTTTCGTATTTTTTTTTCCAATTATCCAAATTTTTTTATCTGCAGTGACTGCTCCTAGGAAAAAAAAAAAAAACTTTTGCTGCTCTACAGAGGATATTATCATCTGTTGTCCAAAACAGAACAGTGTTGACTAATATTTTTTGTCTGTAAATAGTCCTTGCTAACATGAATTCCCCATTTTTTGGTGTATAGAAACAATCTGGTGATACCAATCAGCATCTAGGGTAGTTATCAAAGGGGAATATCAGGATAACCACTTTTGTATGTGTATGTGGAAGAAATTTTAAACCTAGAAAAGCTTGATTTTCAGGAAATCGGCAATCCGAAAGCTTGGGTTTCCTGGTGAGTTCTCCGACATATTTGTTTCGAGTTTGGTTTTTGAATTCTCTTTTCTTTGTTGAAATTTTTGTGATTTTAATTTTAAAAATTTGGGTTTTTTTGTTCAATGGTTTGGTCCATCTTATTAGCTTTCTCACTAGAGATCTCTGCCATCGTTGCTCCACCAAACTTCCGTCCGCTCCTTCGAACCAGGTACAGCTTCTTTCATTTTCTTTTGTTTCCGGGAAAATTTAGGGCTCCAAAGTTATGTTGGTCTGTATACAATGAAATTGAATTTTGATTTTGTGTTTCGGCATACCCTTACTGGAATTTTGTGATTTGGGATTTGTAGAAGTTAGTGGCGATTCAAAACCGTTAACTGGGATGAGAATTAGAGTGATTTGAAATCAGAGAGTAAGGAATTGCAGGTGGGTAGTGATAAATGATAATGGTGAGGATACTATGATGATAACACAAATTCACTATTTTGCAGAGTTTTGAAGGTTGATTTTTTTTCTTTTCCTTTGTCATTTTGATTTTTGATTTTTGTATTTTTTGTATTTTTGAACAGGTGGTGTTCTGGTTTTTCATTCCTTCTCATCACTTCTACAAGAGGTTAGTTTTCTTTTCTGCATTTAAAGAGTGTTTACAAAAAAATTGTATGTAATTGATTTTCTGCTATAATGTTTTGAAATTCCTTATTTTACTTGAATGTATTAGTGCTTGCTTTTGCTTTCACCCAACTACCAAATTCAGTTTTGTTTGTATGGTAACATGGATTGCTCAGGTTAGGTAGGAGAGGATGGAGGTGAGAAATACAATTGGGAAAGATATGCTGAGAGGTTTACAAAACACCTTTGAAGCTGTCAGTGAGGATTCTTCAGTTTAAAAGTAGGTATTTTTTAATTTTTCGTGGAATCGATGTTTTGTTTTCGACCGAGTTTATAAAGGATTGCTTGGACAAGTTCAAGGTGTTTGGGATTGGCCACAGATGGGTTCAGAGAGAGTAGCTTGATTGAAGGGTTTGTGTATAAAGGTTTCATTAATGGGGATTTCTATGCCATCAAGAAGATGAAGTGGAACGCGTGTGAGGAGCTCAAGATCTTATAAAAGGTATTTTCGCCTTCTTCTTCTCTTTTTTTCCTCTGTTTTTTTGTTTCTTAATTTTTCGGTCTTTCGTAAAGCTTTCATCTTTTGTGTAGCACACCATTTGCGGACTTAATTTTGACTGTTTATAATTTCCTTTCCAAATATCTGATTATGTTTTCAATTTTTTTACTACAATGTGTTAATATTTCTAATTACTAAATCAAATGATCACCATTCTATTTAACAGAAGAAAAAAAAAATTCCAACATTAATTATCCTTATCATTCACAGAAGTGTGCTTCTCAAGCTTTGTTCTATGCAAATTTTAACGCACTTGACACTCACTTCAGGATCACTGGCATTAATCAAATCAGGTGACCAAATTCTTATTATTGATCATTCAATACCTTCTCTCTTTGCTAAGGTTTTTTCACCCCTCTTAAAACTTAATAACTTTGATATGCTTCAAGTTATTCCTTGGTATAGAACCCACCTCATCTGCTTTCAAAATAATAAGATGTTGTTTTACATAATTATGTGAATTATTGAATTTTCGAAAGAAATTGATTTTAATTTTATTTATTTATTTAGTCAGGCAAGAGAAAAGGAATTGACAAAGCAGAAAGTTTTAGAGAAAGCTAGAAAGCTTCAGGTAATAATCGTGAATGTATTTTGGGTTATTCTTTTCATAGGCTCAAAATGCAGTGCTTATTTTGTGGTTGACAATTTTCCTCGAGAGGTATGAAGATAGCTTTTTTTTGTCAAATTTTCCTTGCTTTGTGGTTAATGGTGGGAATAAAACAGGTAAAAAAGCTGCATGCTTCAAAGGAAAAAACACACCAGCGCACACTTGGAAATAACTGGAGGTATTGGCAAACCTCACTTTGTACGCACATGCTTTACAATAAGTTAGGAAATTGCATTTGGGAACACATTATTCTCAATATGTTAGGAAATTGCATAAGGAAGTAAGTCTCACAAAAAACCCTAAGGCTATGGTAAAAACCCGAGTAGGGACAAAATCCATAGTCTAAGGAAAAATGCTTGAGTAATGCAAAGTCAAATGAAACGTCTATGGGACGTTATCAGGGATATTATCAACTCAAGGTGAGTGCCTCGTCAAAACCTAGTTAGGTAGCAAAAACCCAATGGGAAAAATGCTCCTAATCGTAGGGAAAAAAAGTACATTAAGATCAAGCAAGTATACTTCAGGATACCCCCTGAGTTTGACACAATTCCAAAGAGAACTAGCAATGTTACAACTCATAAAGTTTACATATACCAATTCCTTGAACAAGCTTCTGAAATGTTGCATTCGGTAGTGATTTGGTGAAGATGTCGGCCAGATTGTCTTGTAAACAGATTTGCGTGACTTCAATCTTCTGATGCTCTTGTTGTTGGTGTGAGAAGAGGAACTTCGGCGTAATGTGCTTGGTGTTGTCTCATTTGATGTAACCCTTCTTGAGTTATTCGATGCATGTTGCATTATCTTCATAGATCATCATTGGAATGTCAATGACAAGGTAAAGATCGCAGGAGCTTCGAATATGGCCCACAACTGCTCTCAACCAAAAGCATTCCCGAGTTGCTTCATGTAAGGCGAGAATTTTAGCATGGTTAGACCAAGTGGCAACTAAGGTTTGTTTAGTTGACCTTCAAAAGATTGCGATGCCTCCAACGGTAAAGACATAACCGTTTGAGAATGCGCCTTATGCAGATAATATAAGTATCTTACGTCGGCATAACTAACAAAGCGAGAATCGACTCGAGATAAGAAGGGTGCGACATCACTCAAGGATTCGTAAGGATAGAACAAGCTCAAATCCGTAGTACCCTTAAGGTAGCGGAAAATGTCTTTAACACTAGTCCAGTGTTTGCGTGTTGGTGCATTACTATATCTTACCAAAATATTAACAGCGAATGAGATGTCGAGTCTAGTGCATTGAGCTAAGTACAATAAAGCGCCAATCGCACTTAAGGAACTTCAGGCTCTAAAATCTCTTCATTATCCTCATTTGGACGGAAGGGATCTCGTTTTGCATCTAGCGATCGAACGACCATAGGAGTACTCGAAGGCTTCGCTTTATCCTCGTTAAAGCGGTGCAACACCTTATGAGTGTAGTTTGTTTGATGTACTAAGATTCCAACCGAACGATGTTCTATCTTGAAGCCAAGACAGTATTGAGTCTTTCCTAGATCTTTCATTTCAAATTCGGACTTCAGGTGCGACACAGTTCTCGCGAGCTCTTCAGGAGTTCGAATAAAGTTCATGTCATCGACATATACTGCAGCTATCGCAAAAATGAAATGTGACTTTTTAATGAACACACAAGGGCATAGTTCGTTGTTCACATATCCCTAACTAGTCAAATACTCACTCATACCACTTTCCTTCAGATTGCTTCAAACCATAGAGTGAACGCCTCAGCCGAATTGAAAGCGTGTTCCGGGGTTTGGAAATATTTGATCCAGTTAATGTATGTCCTTCGGGAACTTTCATATAAATTTTCGTATCAAGATCCCTATAGAGATACATAGTTACTACATCCATCAGCTGTATACTCTATTTTTCGGAAACTACCAAACTGATAAGGTAGCGAAAAGTAATCACATCCATAACGGGTGAATAAATTTCATCATAGTCAATCCCGATGTGTTGTGAAAAGCCTTGCGTAAAAAGACGAGCTTTGTAACGCACAATTTCGTTCTTCTCATTACGCTTTCGAACGAAAACTCACTTGTAGCCAACGGGTTTCACATGTGGAGGAGTAGGAGCTACAAGTCTAAACACCTTATGTTTTGCAAGCGAATCGAGTTCGACTTGAATTACTTGTTTCCAGTTTAACCAATCAACGGAACGGGGGTTCAATGTTATTGCTCAACATGATCTTAGTAGCTCCTGCATATGCTAATGCATCGTCGACGATCATCTCATTCTACACCAAACATTATCTAAGCTAGCATAATATATCAAAATCTCACGATTCTTGGAAGGTGGATTTGTCTCTTCGAGGACACTTCCATAATCTAGAATTTCCTCATAAGCTGGATAGAATGAGTAGGCAACTGTCGGATTCACAGTAAGCTCTTCATGGGTCTGTACCATGGGTTTCCTCTTCCGGGGGTGTGAATCCTTTGAACCAAGAGGTCTGCCATACTTATGTGTAGGGGCAGATGATTGGCTAGCCGCTAATGTAAATAGATCACCAAAATTGGAGTCCCAGGCCTCCAGGAGGGAAGTCCGTCTTTGCAGCCACATTCGTAGCTAGTATGTGATCTTATCACTCGTGCTAGATCGGTGAACACATCTGGTATGCTTTGAGCTACGCTCTGAAGATCTAATATGCATTGCACTTCAGTTTCAGATTGAGCGGTGCGGGATCTAAATGAGTCAAAGTGGGAGTTGTCCATGATAATTTGTGTCGCTCATCAGGAATGTTGACGTTCTTGTCTCCCCCTAACGACTGGAAGATTGTCTTATAGAAGTGACAATCTGCGAAATGAGCGGTAAACAGATCACCTATCAAAGGTTCTAAGTAATGAATGATCGAAGGATAATCATATCCGACATAAATTCCAATCCTTTGTTGAGGTCCCATTTTTGTACGTAAAGGCGGCAAAATCGGCACATAGACCACAAAACCAAAAGCGCACAGAAGCGATATGTTGGGTTTCTATCCGGTAACCAACTGAAGGGCGCTATATGGTTGGGTCGCAACATGCCTCATGCAGATCAATATGGATGCGTGCAATATTGCGTGGCCCCAAACAATGATTGGGAGCTTTGGTACGTATGACCAACGATCGAGCAATCATTTGTAAGTGCTTAATGAATGCTTGCAGTTGTGTGATTACTTCGCCGCGGTGTGTTTGCTTGAGAAAATAATTAACTAGGTCAGACACCTGTATGTATGAGCAATTACGGTTTGGGGTAATGAACTAGGTCAATAACGCTTTCTGGATCTCTATTGGGTTGGTAATTCAAATGTGTCGCTTAGTTATGATAAATAATCTATCTGCTATGCAAAAATTAGAAGTGTTTGTTGTCTTTGATGCAAGCTGGTAGCTACTATTTTATTAGTATTCATTTATGTCATTTGTTATCACGTTAGCAAATTAACAAGTGTTCTCATTCTCTCTGCTAGTAGTTTATTAGTTAATACAGTATAAATGGCTTTCTCAACTAAAAAAAAAAAAATACAGTATAAATGGCAGACATAATTTTAGGGTTCATTTGGAAATACTTTTAAAATGAATGAGACCGTTTTTATAGAAAATGTTTTTGAGTTCTAAAAGTACTGAAATGCTTCATGTACTTCTTCCAGGAAGCACTTCATGTGCTTTTCCAAAATTCACTTGCGTTTTACTAAGGATTGATTCCTCATAATATTGTCACCAAAAGCCGGTATAGTTGATTGGAGGATAAGAGAAGGGAGGACACGTGAGATTGAATGCCCGCAATGCAGCATTACGGTATCTGTGGAAGCCTGAAGAAGTGAAATTTACAGCAAAATCAAATCTTCTAAATGGAGTTGCGCTCGCTCTCTCTCTCTATTTCTCTCGCTGCTCTTTCTTCGATCCGACAATGACGTTGCCAATGCTTCCACTTAAAAACTAAAATAATTAATAGTTGACAAATTCAGAGACCAGATATCAAAGTAATGAGTTATATCAATTTCAAATATATTTTCCCTTAAAAAAAACTTTATCAGCACGTCTTTCAAAGCTGCAGAGCAGCTTCCCATTCATTGCACGTGGTGATCTTGTTTCCCACTCAAAAATTCATCTGGACCACACTCCATTTTGAGTCACTAAAACCTATCCTTATTTGTGGGAATTTTTTTTATACCATATCTGATCGTTTTCCTGACCCATTGGAAGGCTTTGGACATTTATACGATTGTAGGGACAAAATATAGAAAATCATTGGAGATGCTCAGTGCTACCAGCTCGGGTAACCTGTTGCGGGCCATTACGAAACAAGACTTGAGAAGACTTCAAGAGATGACGCTCCTGCCCTACATACGGTTACCATTATTGTATTCTATACAAATTTCTCCGGCAACACAAATAATTTTGCTGCGTGTATGTATCAGATTTTGGCAACTTGCATGCAGGATGGGGACTGGTCTTGGTCGTCCATAATTTGAAAGCTCCGCACAAGCTTCAGTGGTTAGAAATTTAGCTTCAGTTCATGTGCGGATATACGCGAATCACTCTAAAGAGTGTTTTCGTAATTGCCTCTGAAAGAGCTACACGTATTAAGTCATGCGAGCATGCACATATCACCTTAGGTTGGGTGTTATAAAATTTTTTTTTTTTTTGGAAAGGTCAGAGCATCTCCAACAACCTAGCTAAATGAGATTTTTTTGGCTACTTTAACAAAACAATGCAGAAAACATAGCTAGCTAAATTTAGCTAGAGGAGAATATGGACTTAATTGGGTTGTTAAGTTTCGGGGTAATGTTAGGTAGACCAACTTTTTAGACCAAATTTATAAATAATGTGATATGCTACAAATATGAAATAAGCATGTTAATTAACACTTATATAGTAATCCAATAATTAACAACCACATCACATGATTTATACAATTTGGTCTAAATAGTTGGACATCCTAGCATTACCCTAAGATTTTAAAATATTTTACCTTAAGCTAAAATAGCTAATATTGTTGGAAATGGTGGCTAGCTAAATTAACATTTGAGTCATTTAATTTGCTACAATAACAAAAATATAACTAGCATTATTGGAGATACTTTTAGAAGTGCTCTTCTAACAACCAGAAAGACGTTTTCTTCGCTATTATAAATAATCACTCTCTCCGGTTTTTAAATCTTAGTTGACTTTTTTTTTATCAACACAATTTTTTACAATTTATTTTGTTGCAGTTCGATTCGGTTCCACGATATTTACGAACACCCTTAAAAGCCAATAAAAGTAAGGAAACTTCAAAGTTTGGTTTTAGTACTACCAGCTCGGGTAACCAATCGTGGGCTATCACGAACCAAGACTTGGAATACTTCAGGAGATGATGGAGAGATTTCGCAAGTGTTTCAATACAATATGTTGAAATTTCATTGGTACTTCAAAGTGTATTGTTGTCCACACAAATTTCTCCGGCAACATAAAATTTTTTGGTACATTACGAATAAGATTTTGGCCACTAGCATGCAGGATGGGGACTAGTCTTGGTAGTCGATAATTTGCGAGCTCCACACAAGCTTCAACGCCTTAGAGTAATCTCCTTAGGCTGGGTGTTTATAAAATTGTTTTAGAAAGAGAGTTAGAAGTGCTCTTTTGACAACCAAAAACGAGTTTTGTTCGCTATTATAAATAATTGCTCTCTAAAAATTTTGGCAACTGAAGCAAAGTTCATAAAGAGAGGGAAAAATAAACAATGGAGATCACACGGCATGATGAAGATGAAGTGTACGAGGCATCACGGACTGGGGGTGTAGAATACTTAGGGCTAGTTTGGTATTGCTGTGCTTTTTAAAAAAACTGCTTCTGCTGTGTTGTAAAAATAAGTAGCTGTAAAACAAAGCAGTTACGTGTTTGGTAAACTTTTATTGTAAAAGTGCTTTAACAAAAAAAAAATGTTCAAGTGTTTGGTTAACTTTATAGAAAATTGCTGTGACTATGTTAAATGACTAGGAGGGTATAATTTTTTTAAATGGGATTTCTGGGATTTGCCGTGTCCTCCTCCCCCTCCCCATCCCCCCCCCCCCCCCCCCCCCCACCCGTGTCCCCCTCGACCTTCCATCACCACCCCACCACCACCCTCTCTTCCTCCATCTCTACCTCCTTCCCAAGGTTTTGCTAAACAAAAACCAAAAACGAATTATGAAATTTAAGGGATTTTGACGTGGGCAACCTCATCCTTGAGGATTTGTCTTCAAATCGAAAAACCCAGTTGCAGTCAAATCTTTGCCATCGAAACTCCGTCTCGACGATTTTTCGGAGAGTTGTGCAGCGATGATTCTGGGGTATTTGGACCCGCCGGGAAACCCATTTCCTCCTCCTCCAGCTCCAATCTCCTAAGTCCCTTCACCTCCGCCTTATCCCTCACCCCATCTCTATGCCGTCCCATCTCATCCGCCGCCATGACTCCACCACCCTCATGATCGAGACGTCCCTCCCCTTCACCTCCCATAACTACAAGCTGCCGTCGCGCATGCTCAAGACCACTTCCAAGGAGCTTATGACATTCTTCCACAACATGACGTTGATGCGCTGGATGGAGATCGCGAGAAGGAGAAAGCGGTTATAATTGGGATTAAGAAAGTTTCGTTAAACTTTACTGTTCATCCGCCTACTTTGAAAAAAAGCTGGTTTTGAGAAGCAACAAAATGTTGCTTCCATTTTTCTGCTTATTTTGGCTAAAACTTTGAAAAGAAGCACTTATTTTTACATCTACCACATTTTACACCCCAACTTTTTTTCATAGCTGCCTTTTTAATAATTTTAGCTGTGCCAAACTAGTACTTAAACAGATTGATTGAAAAAGACCCAGCAATTATAAGGAGAATATCCCTGTAGACCGGCAAAATCGGAAAGCCCTTGCATGTTTCAGCTTTACTCGGCCACGTTGAAGTTACCAAAGCCCTTTGCACTAACAATCCCAAACTTGCAGAGCGGGTGGACGCCAACAGACGCACGCCCCTGCACTTGGCTTCTGCTGGTTGGATATATGTCAACAATCTGTGATAAAATTATATATGCTAATAAATAATAAATAATAATAAATATTAAACAGAGTATGAACAATGAAATAATATTAAACAGAAAAATTGAAGATCGAGGCTTGCGTATCGCAATGTCCTTGAAACAGAAATTTCGTCTCTACTCAGTGCTTGTAGTTCTACGGACGTCTGCTTCACCAGGATTCAACGATCTAAGTCAGGAATTCTAGCATCGGAAAAAATTGACTTCTGGTGAATTTTTATGTGGTTCTCTCAGAAAGGATGTTTATGATTGTAGAAGAAGAATGTTGATTTTCTGTATATTAAATGTCATGCAGATGGATGTATATATAATGGGATAATGCATGTTCGCAACAGGTATGAGAATGGGGTGTGACTGTTGGGAGACATCTCTTCAGATGGGTGCATTTTTTCTGAACTCTTCAGCCTTCATCTGAAATGATGAGTCTGTTGGTAATAATAAAAAATAATAATTAATTAATTAAATTCAAAATTAATTAAAAATAATTAATTAAATCCCAAAGCCCAACCCCAAGGTGAGACCAATTTTATTTTCTAAGATCCATCACTCCAATCACTTTATATAAGGAACAAAGCCTTATAAAGGGAGGAAACCTTGTGGTGGTGAGCAATGTGGGACAATGAAATTCTACTCAAAATTTCCAACACTGCTGAGGGCCACAAGGAGACCGTCGAAGCTTTGTTATCTATGTATGCTGATGCGTGTTTTCATTTGGATGAAAATGGAAGAATCCCCCTTCACTATGCAGCCATGAGAGGAGAAGTTGAGGTGCTCCAGAAGTTGATTGATAAAAATCCTGAGTCCATTTATTTCAAAGTTGAAAACAGATCGAAAGAAACAGTTTTGCACTTGTGTATTATGCACAACCATGTTAGATATCTTAGAGGACAGCAGCATTGCAAGAGAGGACTTTAGCAGAAGCTTAGAAATTCAACAGATTTTGATAGACGCAGGATTAATCAGAAGAGAAAATAATGAAAATAATAATCCTAACTCAGCTGTTGCCGCTGCTACTGTTGTTGTATCACCAAATCCAAAAAGGTCAAAGAAGAGAAAGAAGCTTCACAAACAAGTAGCACCATCGGAAAAGGGATCAAAGCCAGCAAGGTGGCGCTGGATAAAATTGATGAAATGGTTGAGACATCCGAGTAATTGGGCGGTCGAGACACGTGGCATGCTGATGGTTGTGGCTACGGTAATCTCGACGATGGCTTTTCAAGCCATAGTCAACCCACCAGGTAGTGTTTGGGAAATTAATAATACAAACACTACCACTTATTCTGGGACACCAGTTTGCAGTGAAGATAATGTATGTATAGCTGGAACTGCATTTGGAAAGGGTTCTTCATCAAGTTCATAAGATACAATACCATCTCGTTCCTTGCTTCTTTGAGTGTCACCCTTTTGCTCGTTAGTGGATTTCCTCTCCACAATCGGTTGGGCACGTGGCTCTTATCGATGTCCATATGCGTCACTCTCACATTCATGGCACTCAGCTACCTACATGTGCTGCTCATGATCGTCCCTGAGAACACTATTTTCTTATCGTCTAAAAAAATTTCCAGGACATCCATTTATCTTTGGATTTCTTTGCTGGCCGTAGTCGGTGTAGTGCACACTATTCGGTTTCTTATTTGGGTGATGAAGCGGTTGCGGCCCATGTGCTTCAGGTCAACATCAAGTCTCAAGAATATGATCACTACTAGCTCCTTTTCATGGAACAATCCAATGCGTTTTGAAGAGAATGATGTGCCTGCAGTTGTGTGATTACTCCCCCACGGTGTGCTTGCTTGAGAAAATAATTAATTAGGTCAGACACCTTGTATGTATGAGCAATTAGGGTTTGGGGTAATGAACTAGGTCAATAACGCTTTTTGGATCTCTACTGGGTTGGTAATTCAAGTGTGTCGCTTAGTTATGATAAATAATCCATGCTACGCAAAAATTGGAAGTGTTTGTTGTCTTTGATGCAGGATGGTAGCTACTATTTTATTAGTATTCATTTATGTCATTTGTTATCACATTAGCAAATTAACAATTGTTTTCATTCTCTCTGCTAGTCGTTTGTTATTAGTCAATACAGTATAAATGGCTTTCTCAACCAAAAAAAAAAAAAAAAATTACAGTATATATGGCAAACATAGTTTTAGGGTTCGTTTGAAAATACTTTTAAAATGAATGAGACCGCTTTAAAAGAAAATGTTTTTGAGTTTCAAAAGTATTTGAAATGCTTCATGTATTTCTTCGAGAAAGCACCTCATGTGGCTTTTCAAAATTCATTTGTGTTTTACTAAGGATTGGTTCCTAATAATATTGTCATCAAAAGTTGGAATAGCTGACTGGAGGATAAGAGAAGGGAGGACACATGAGATTGAGTGCCCGCAATGCAGCATTACGGTGTCCGTGGAAGCCTGAAGAAGCAAAATTTACAGCAAAATCAAATCCTCTAAATGGAGTTGCGCGCGCTCTCTCTCCATCTCTCTCGTTGTTCTTTCTTGGATCCGACAACGACATCGCCGATGGTTCCACTTCTAGAGATTTTTTATGAAAAAACTAAAATAATTGATGGTAGACAAATTTAAAGACCTAAGATCAAAGTAAAAAGTTATATCAATTTCAAAACGATTTTCCCTAAAAAAAACTTTATCAGCGCATGTTTGGCGCGTCTTTCAAGGCTGCAGAGCAGCTTCCCATTCATGGAGGTGGATTGTCTGCCCTCTCATTTCCATGCTCTCCCAATGCCCTCCTGTGATGTGTGGTCATGGTTAAGCCACATCAATATTTAATATTAATCTTTTATAGAAATAATAAAATAAAAAGTAATAGAAATATAAAATGTTGACGTAGTTTAACCGTGACCACACAAACAGAAGGGCATGAGGAGAGTATGAAAATGGGAAGGCAGACAATCCACCTCCCCCATTCATTTCACATGGTGATCTTGATTCCCACTCAAAAATTCATCTGGGCTCCACTCCATTTTGAGTCACTAAAACCTATCCTTATTTGTGGGAATTTTTTTATACCATGTCTGATCGTTTTCCTGACCTATCCTTATTTGTGGGAATTTTTTTATACCCAAAAATTCTTTCACTAGAATACTTTTCACTCTAGCTCTCTTGATTTTCTGTCAACCCATGTTCAACCTGTCCCATGGGACAGCCAGATGCTCTCTCCCTGGATACTTCTATGTTCTCTCCCTTGAAAATTGTCCAAACTTCCGGCCAAGAGTTTCAGGACACTTAACGAAGTTTTTAACGGAATGACCAAAATGATGGATGATGGACAATCTCAAGGACCACTTCTATTGATTTGAAATCTCAATGACCAAAGTGAGAAGTTATGCATATCTCAAAGACCGACTAAAAAGCTGACACAATAATGTTGTCCACCTTCTTTTTGTCTTTCACTATTAGCAAAGTTGGTTTTGGCCACTTGGCCATTAATCTAACAAAGACTTCCTTATCACAAACGAAAGCCACACACAAAGTCACAAATGGCTGCTGCCATTTCCTTGTAGCATTCAGAAAGTTACACTATCAAACCAAACACAACATGACGGACCTCTTGCTACTGTTATTGGTAGATTACTTTTGTTCCTTACTTTTCTTGATCTCTCATCGAACAGTTTCCTTGCGTATTTTTCATCTCCTACTGAAATCACTCAAAAATTCCATCGTTTGCATACTCTTCTACCAAATTTCATCCTACTACTCATAGAAACACAATATGGTAAAATTATCACAAATACTTAAAACTTCCAACTAAACTCGACAAGAAAGAAAATATAAAAGAACGAAATAGATAGTATAAATATGGGTAAAGTACAAAAAACTACCTTAACTATTGGGGTCATGACAGTTTCATACCTCATTTTTTAAAATTGACAATGTCATACCGCATCTTACGAATTTGTGACAATGTCATACCTCCGTCAATTTTTCTGTTAATTGCTGACGTGACTTGATTCGGGACCTACTTTCTATTAAAAATTTATTAAAAACTAAAAAATAATTATTTAATATTTTTTAAATATTAAAATAATAATAAAAAGCAGGAAAAAAAAAACCCCCCCTCATTTCGTCCCTCCCTTCCCCGCTCCTCCCTCCTCTCCCCATCTTCATCTTCTTCCCCCACCTGCAAATCCCAACCAAAAAAAAACACCAGATCCCGTCGACGAGAAGATGGGTGAGCAGAGAAGATGGAGGATGGGTGCGGAAGAGGATGTGGAGAATGGATGAAAGTGGTGGATTTGGGGTTTTCAAAATTTTTTTTTTCCTTCTTTTTTTCCTTCTTTTTTTCCTTCTTTTTTTCCTCAGGGGAGTTGATGGTTTAAAAAAAAAAAAAAATTCCTTCCTCCTTTTTTTCCTCTTCTTCTTCTTCTTCCTTCTTCTCCTTCTCATTCTCCTTCTTCTTCTTCCGCAGGGGGTGTTGATGGGTTTTCAAATTTTTTTTTATTTTTTCTTCCTCTTCTTCTTCTTCCTCCTTCTTCTTCTCCCTTCTTCTTCTCCCGCGTTGACAGGGAGGATTTTTTTTTTTTCCTCTTCTTCTTCTTCTTCCTCCTCCTCCTCCTCCTTCTCCTTCTTGTTCTTCCGTAGGGGGTTGTTGGGTTTTCAAAAATTTTTTATTTTTTTTATTTTTTTGGGTTTGCAGGTGGGGGGAAGAAAATGAAGATGGGGAGAAGAGAGAGGAGGGGGAGGGGGAGGGGGAGGGGAGGCACGAACTGATGGTTTTTTTTTCTCTGCTTTTTATTATTATTTTAATATTTAAAAAATATTAAATAATTGTTTTCTAGTTTTTAATAATTTTTTAATAGAAAGTATGTCCCGAATCAAGCCACATCAGCACTTAACAGAAAAACTAACAGAAAAATTGACGGAGGTATGACATTGTCACAAATTCGTAAGATGCGGTATGACATTGTCAATTTTAAAAGATGAGGTATGAAACTGTCGTGATCCCAATAGTTGAGGTAGTTTTTTGTACTTTATCCTATAAATATTGGTTCATCAACTACTTCGGGATGACCTTTATTGTTTTTCATTCAAATTTCTCCACAAAAATAATTTTGCTACGTGTACGTATCACATTTAGCCACTTGCGAGCTCCACACAAGCTTCAACGGTTTGAATCATTCCATGCGCGAATTACCTTAAAGTCGTTTTGTAATTGCTTTTATATTTAACCTTATAAGAGTGTTTTTGATATACGCGCATTTTGTTCGCTATTACAAATAATCGATCGCTCTCAGAAAATTTTTCTAAGTGAAGCAAGGTTCAGAAAGAGAGAGAAAAAAAAAACAATGGAGATCACACGGCATGATGAAGAAGAAGTGTACGATTCATCACGGAGTGGGGATGTGGAATACTTAAACAGATTGATTGAAAAAGACCCAGAAATTCTAAGGAGAATATCCCTGCAGACCGGAAAAACCGGAACCCCCTTGCATGTTTCGGCTTTGCTCGGCCACGCTGAGTTTACCAAAGCCCTTTGCACTAAAAATCCCAAACTTGCAGAGCGGGTGGACGCCGATGGACGCACGCCCCTGCACTTGGCTTCTGCTGAGGGCCACAAGGAGACTGTCGAAGCTTTGTTATCTGTGTATGCTGATGCGTGCTTGCGTTGCGATGAAAAGGGAAGAATCCCTCTTCACTATGCAGCCATGAATGGAGAAGTTGAGGTGCTGCAGAAGTTGATTGATAAAAATCCTGAGTCCATTTATGTCAAAGTTGAAAACAGATCGAAAGAAACAGTTTTGCACTTGTGTATTAAACACAACCAGTTAGAGTGCTTGAAAAGGTTGGTTGAAAGAGACGACAGCAATGGTGAGTTCCTCAACTCAAGAGCTGGATGTGATGGTGGTGTGACCATCCTGCACTTAGCTTTGATGCTAAGGCAAATTAAGGTACGTATATATATTTCCATTTTCTATATTGGATATTCTTAGTTTTTTACTATATTAATTAATATATGTTCATGTGTAAAGTTTCTTTTGTTTCTTCCCCTTTATATATAGTTTATGGCATTAATTTCGTGAAGTTTTTTGTTTTTTGGTTTTTAACATTTCGTACCTTAAGGTTTTTTGTTAAGCTTGGTACTAAAGTTATAATTAATTCTGAGGTATTTTTATACATCCTTTAAATTATTTGTTAAAATCTCTGTTGATGCATCTACGTAAAGAATAATTAGATACCACGTGTCAGAGTTCACATGAATACTAGAAAAACTAAAATATTAAAAATTTAAAAACTAAGTTATCTGGAATCGCATATGAGGAGGAATTGCAGAGCAAGTTTGAGACTCTCCCTCCCTTCGACTGCAGATGGGCGGCGGTGGAATGAATCCACTTCCTTTTTGTGCTGCATATGGGTTTCCCTTACCCAGATCTGCAACCCACTCCCTTCCCTTACCTCCCGTTCAACTGGAATAAAAGAAAGAATCGCGTCCATCTGCATCTCAAGAAGTTGCAGAAGTATTAGCAGCAGCAGCGCTGCCGGTCATCGATTAGGCGTCTTCCGCCGTCACCAACTCCGAATCCGAAGATAACCCATCGTCGCTGCGGCCTAATCCGGATACTCCAGTTGGCTGGCTGGCCGACGGAAAGCTCAGTCTCGAATGGGTTAGGAACCTCGTGTTTGTTTTTTATTGGGCATCTAGAAATCCGGACCCGACCCAATTGCCCGTGTTTCCCGTCGTGGTTGTCGACAAGCTTGGTCTTCTGCACATTCAAGATCCTCCACAAAGAGGCCAAACGTCGATCAGTTAGGCCTGGAATCTACCGTGGTAGTCGTCGGAGACCTTCGTGGACCTCCTTTTTCTTTTAAACGATCTTCACCCTTTTAGGTTTTTAGTATTTTAACTTTTTAATTTTTAATTTTAATTTCTTAATGGACAAATTATTATGAATTTCTATTATAGATTTTTATGGATTTATGAGGATTTCTTTCATGTATTTCTTAGGATTTCTTTTTTGACTCCTAGAATATAAATTCTTTTCTCAGTGCACAATCTGAAAAAGACATAAACATATATATATATATATATATATATGGAAATATAAACCAATCAAATATGTCTTTTCTTTCCCTTTCTCATTTGCATTGTGATTTCTTTACGAAAAATAATTTTAACTAACCAAAACAAGTGATGCTTCTTAAATCAAATGTCTCAAAATTAATCATTTTTCCTCAACAATTGATTAGTTCATAATGTTTTGTTTCTAAGTACAACTACCAATATAAGTACAAATATAAATAGGCTTTGGAAGATGCTTGCACCCTTACACTAATATGATTACACGAAAAAGACCAGAAAGCTTGAATTGATAATAAGATTCTTAGTAGTAATTTCGAAGAGTTCAATTAATATGGTAAAAAATAAACACCTTCAGATAGAATGCATAATCATTACAAGAACGGTTAGTAGCCATTAACACTTCCCATCAAAGCATTACAAGAAATACTATTACACAATCCAAAATAAAGAAAATAAAAAAATTTACAAATGTTGTAGTTTGCTACTGGGACGGTGACGGATGAACATGAAAGGAAATCAGATTGGCAGGTTCTATATCTGGAAGAAAATAGAGAGAGAGAAAGAGAGAGAGGGGATTGAAAAGAAAACCTAGGGTGGAGGTAGAATTTTGTTATGCTTATAATCCCTTTTCAAATCCTATAAAATCTCTTATTGAAAGAAATTCTTCAAAATTTATGAATTTTTTAATACTGATAGATTTGCATAGACTATATAAAAATCTTTTAAAATCCTAGTTAGCTACATTAGGATTCTAAAGTCTTTTAAAATTATTTAATTGACTACCCCTGTATTTGAATGAATTCTTTGAAAATCTTTTAAAATTCTAGTTGACTACACCAAAATTTTAAAGTCTTTTAAAATTCCTTAAAATTCGAACTAGGATTCTCTTACAACCTTTTTCCATCTCTTCCTTTGACATTCTCTATTTTATCTTTTTATTTTTACAAAAAATTAATATAAGATATTATCATGAATAACCGTGACCGTTCAAATAAGAGAAAAGGCAAATAAAAAAATAATAATAATAAAGGGATGATCCCTACTCCTTAAAATCTTTATTTGACTACACCCCATAACTTCTCTGATAAACATTGAGGAGGAATCGCAAATGACCAAATTTGAGCCTCTATCTCCCTTTGACCAAAAAAAACAAAAGCCTCTATCTCCCTCCCTTCGACTGCACATGGGGCAGCGGTAGAATGAATCCACTCCTTTTTGTGCTGCATATGGGTTTCCGTTCCCCAGATCTGCAACCCACTCCCTTCCCTTACCTCCCTTTCAACTGGAATAAAAGAGAATTCCGTCCATCTGCATCTCAAAAAGTTGCAAGAAGTATTAGCAGCAGAACTGTTGCCGGTCATCGATTCGGCATCTTCCGCTATGACCAACTTCGAATCCGAAGACAACCCATCGTAGCCAAAGCCTAATCCGAAAACCCCAGTTGGCTGGCCGGGCGACGGAAAACTTAGTCTCGAATGGGTTAGGAACCTCAAGTTTGTTTTTTATTGGGCATCTAGAAATCTGAACCCGACCCAATTGCCCGACGTGTTTCCTGTAGAGGTTGTCGATAGTGTTGGAAATTCAAATAAAAACAGGCTGTAAAAGGTTGCTGCTAGTTTCTTTACAGGTTGTATCCACACATGCTGCAACTACAAAGACTAAAGTTTCCTCCATGTGCTAGCTGAAAGTGTGTTGAAAGACAGCAGAGATGTGAGCTGCTGTGTGCAAGCTGTCCAAAGTTCACATGATCTGTTTGCATGTGTTGTCTTATTGTTTATTCATTTTCTGCTTGTATAAATAAGCCTCCTTGCTAGGCTTTAGTATTATCCCATCCGAATCCCACTTCCAATTGTGAAGAAGCTTGTAAGCTTTCTTATTCCATCAGTTTGTAAACCTTTTTTTTTTATATATCAAAGTCCAAGCGTTTTGCCAAAGCTTGTTGCTTCCCTCCTTTCTCTATTTCTTTCCTTGTCCAATTTTATTGAGAGTGCAAAGTGAGAGGTGTGATAGAGTTTGTAAACTTATCACCCATATATTTTGGTATTGAGTTAGCAAACTCCTTTGAATACCAACAATTGGTATCAGAGCCAGAATACCATTCTGGCAGGTGCAGCAGTTATGGCGTCCAACTTAGTGCAACTCCAAGTTCCCACATTGAAGAAAGAAAATTATGAAAGATGGTGCATCCAATTCAAAGCATTGTTTGGATCACAGGAGCTATGGGAAGTTGTCAGTAGTGGGTATGTTGTACCCACTGCCGAGCAAGAAGCCGTATATACTGCGGATCAAAGGAACACTCTCAAGGACTTACGAAAGAAGGACCAAAATGCGCTGTATCTTCTATACCAGGGTTTGGAAGATTCAACGTTCGAGAAGGTTGCAGAAGCAACAACGAGCAAGCAAGTATGGGATACACTCAGTACAATGTACAAAGGAGTAGATCGAGTCAAGAAAGTGAGGTTACAGTCACTTCGAGCAGATTTTGAAACTGCTCATATGAATGAAGGGGAGTGCATCTCCGACTATCACTCAAGGCTCATTGTGATAGTAAATCAGATGAGGAGAAATGGCGAGAGACTCGATGAAGTACGAGTTGTGGAGAAGATACTCCGGTCACTCACATCTAAGTTTGAGCATGTGGTGACTGCCATTGAGGAATCCAAGGATTTGGAGGTGATGAGCGCAGAGGAGCTACTAGGATCCCTCCTAGTTCACGAGCAACGCATTCAGAAGAATGCAAACCCCACAACGCTAAAGCAAGCTTTGGAGTT
This sequence comes from Pyrus communis, assembly GCF_963583255.1. Lineage (NCBI taxonomy): Eukaryota > Viridiplantae > Streptophyta > Magnoliopsida > Rosales > Rosaceae > Pyrus > Pyrus communis. The sequence continues at coordinate 3,014,281 of NC_084811.1, read as the reverse complement.
AAAGTTGAATATTGACAAACCAAATGGAGGTCGTGGGCAGTGGAACTCACGTCGTGGGAGTTCATATAACCGTAGCCGAGGACGAGCTCAAGGAAGAGGTCGAGGCTATGCACAAAATCGAGGTCAGTCTCAGGAGTGGAGATCTACTCGAGGAAAGGCGCATATCCAGTGTCACAACTGTAAGCAATATGGACATTATGCCAATGAATGTTCACATAAAAATGGTGAGCATGTCAACATGGCAGAATCAAGTGGAAATACTGATGAAGAACTTACAGTCTTGCTAGCACACCATGATTCCAGTAGCCAACAAGATGTTTGGTATTTGGACTCTGGTGCAAGCAATCACATGTGTGGAAAGAAGGAGTTTTTTGTCGAACTCAAATATGGGGCCTATGGATCTGTAAGTCTTGGTGACTCCTCAAAGTTGCCAGTTGAAGGCAAAGGGAAGATCAAGATCATCCAGAAGGATGGTAAAGAAGAATACATCTCCTATACCTACTACATACCAGGTATGAAGAGCAACATTCTAAGCATTGGTCAACTGCTCCAGAAAGGGTACATTATACATATGGAGAACATGCTTCTCACTCTCAGGAATGCAAGGAGAAAGCTTATTGCACGTGTTCGAATGTCAAAGAACCGGATGTTTCCGTTGAATTTGAACACAAAGATTGGAAGCTGCAACATCGGTGTAATGGAAGATGAGTCATGGAAATGGCATCTTCGATTTGGCCATCTTCATTTCAATGGCCTAAAGTTGCTGTCAAGTGGAGGAATGGTTCGTGGTCTACCCCAAATTGAAGCCACACGCTAAGTATGTGAAGGTTGTGTGCTTGGCAAGCAAGCACGACTATCGTTCCCTGTTGGTGATACATGGAGAGCAAATGCACCACTGCAGTTGGTGCACACAGATATATGTGGTCCATTGGATCCCATGTCTTATGGAGGTAATAGGTATTTTATTACCTTCATTGATGATTTCAGTAGAAAGACTTGGGTCTATTTTCTCAAGGAGAAGTCAGCTGCCCTAAAAATTTTCAAGGAGTTCAAGGCACTCACAGAGGCTGAAAGTAACCACAAGCTTGTGGCTGTGAGATCAGATAGAGGTGGAGAGTACACCTCCAATGCTTTCCAAGCATACTGCAAGGAGCAAGGAATTAGGCATCAACTTACTGCTGCCTATACCCCACAGCAAAATGGGATAGCCGAAAGAAAGAATCAAACCATCCTTGACATGACAAGGTCCATGCTTAAGGAGAAGAATTTGCCAAAAGAGTTATGGGCAGAAGCTGTAGCTTGTTCGATTTATTTGTTGAATCGATGTCCAACAAAGAGTTTCAAGAGGATGACACCACAAGAGGCTTGGAGTGGATACAAGCCGAATGTTACACACCTAAGAATTTTTGGGTGTGTTGCATATGCTCAAGTTCCAGAAGCCAAGAGGAGGAAACTTGATGATAGAGGTGAGAAGTGTGTGTTTGTGGGCTATAGTGAAGAGTCCAAGGCATACAAGCTCTACAACCCACTAACTGGCAAATTAGTGGTTAGTAGAGATGTCATCTTCAGTGAGGAAGAGGCATGGAAGTGGAACAACAAAGAAGTCAGTAAAGAGAAGATTGTTTCCACTGATTTTGAAGAACCAGAAGTTGTACCACCTGTTGAGCAACAACCTGCTCAAACAACCACAACAACTCCATTGCACAGAACTGCAAGGAGTGGTCCGACATCTAGTGAAGAAAGCAGCTCCTCAACTCCAGTAAGGCTAAGAAGTCTCACCGAGATATATGGACAAAAAGAAGAAGAAGAAACCAACTTTTTCTGCTTGTATGCAGACCACGAGCCTCTCTCATTCAATGAAGTTGTGGAAGAAGATTGTTGGAAGAAAGCCATGGAAGAAGAGATCCATGCCATCGAGAAGAATGACACTTGGGAGTTAACAAAGCTCCCACCAAATCAGAAGGCTATTGGTGTCAAGTGGGTTTACAAGATCAAACGCACTGCAGATGGGAGTGTGGATCGATACAAATCAAGGCTTGTAGCAAAGGGCTACAAACAGAAGTATGGAGTGGACTATGATGAAGTCTATGCTCCAGTTGCAAGACTTGACACGGTAAGATTACTAATCTCTCTTGCCGCTCATCATAAATGGAAAATTTATCAACTAGATGTCAAGTCAGCCTTCCTTAATGGAGTTCTTGAGGAAGAGGTGTACGTGAAACAACCAGAAGGCTTCCAAGTACAGGGAAAAGAAGATAAGGTGTATCGTTTGAAGAAGGCTTTGTATGGCCTCAAGCAAGCACCACGAGCTTGGAACTCAAGGATTGACAACTACCTTCACCAAAATGGATTTCAGAAATGTCCATACGAGCATTCAGTTTACATGAAGAATGGTGCAAAATGGGAGTTCTTAATTATTTGTCTCTATGTAGATGACTTGTTGTTTACAGGAAACAATGAAGCAATGTTCTGTGAGTTCAAGCAATCCATGTTCAGTGAATTCGAGATGACTGACAATGGATTAATGTCATACTTTCTTGGCATAGAAGTGAAGCAAGGAAGTGATGGTATCTACATTTCTCAACAAAAGTACATGAGAGATATATTGGAGAAATTCAATATGGACAAGTGCAATATTGTCAACACTCCAGTTGCAACTGGATTGAAGCTGTCTAAGGAAGGAGAAGGTGAGTTTGTAAACTCAACCGTGTACAAAAGCTTGGTTGGAAGCCTAAGGTACCTTACAATCACATGACCTGATATAGTTTATGGTGTTGGACTCGTGAGTCGATACATGGAAACACCAAGGGAGTCTCATTGGCTGGCCGCCAAGAGAATTTTGAGGTACATAAGAGGTACTCTAAACTATGGTCTATTTTATAATTTTGGTGAAGATGCAAAATTATTTGGTTATTCAGATAGTGATTGGGGAGGTGACCAAGATGAAAGGAAAAACACAACTGGCTATGTGTTTTTTCTAGGATCAACAGCTTTCTCATGGACTTCAAATAAGCAATCAATTGTTGCTTTGTCATCGTGTGAAGCCGAGTACGTTGCTGTAGCCTCAACCGTGTGTGAGGCAATTTGGTTAAGAAATCTGTTGAAGTCAGTGTGTCATCCACAAGTGGAATCGACTGTGATTCATGTGGATAACGTGTCTGCAATCAAACTTGCAAAGAATCCTGTTCAACATGGAAGGAGCTAGCACATTGATACCAGGTTCCATTTTCTAAGGGACCATGTGAAGCAAAAGACAATTGAGCTTGTCTATTGTCACACAAAGGAACAAGTGGCTGACATCTTCACTAAGCCACTACCAGTTGAATCATTCCGGTTATTACGTGAAATGCTAGGCATGAAGGCGTTTTGATTTGAGGGGGCGTGTTGGAAATTCAAATAAAAACAGGCTGTAAAAGGTTGCTGCTAGTTTCTTTACAGGTTGTATCCACACATGCTGCAACTACAAAGACTAAAGTTTCCTCCATGTGCTAGCTGAAAGTGTGTTGAAAGACAACAGAGATGTGAGCTGCTGTGTGCAAGCTGTCCAAAGTTCACATGATCTGTTTGCATGTGTTGTCTTATTATTTATTCATTTTCTGCTTGTATAAATAAGCCTCCTTGCTAGGCTTTAGTATTATCCCATCCGAATCCCACTTCCAATTGTGAAGAAGCTTGTAAGCTTTCTTATTCCATCAGTTTGTAAACCTTTTTTTTATATATATCAAAGTCCAAGTGTTTTGCCAAAGCTTGTTGCTTCCCTCCTTTCTCTATTTCTTTCCTTGTCCAATTTTATTGAGAGTGCAAAGTGAGAGGTGTGATAGAGTTTGTAAACTTATCACCCACATATTTTGGTATTGAGTTAGCAAACTCCTTTGAATACCAACAGATAGTTGATCCTCTGCACATCCAACATCCTTCACAAAGAGGCAAACGTCGATCAGCTAGGCTTGGAATCTACCGTGGTGGTCGTCGGAGACCTTCATGGTCAGCTGAACGACTTCCTTTTTCTTTTAAATGATCGTCACCCTTTCAGGTTTTAGGTTTGTAGGTTTATATTATTTTAATTTTTTTTTCTTCTAATTTTAGTTCTTTTGTTAATTTTTATTTTTTTAATAACCAAGTGGGCTCATACATGGCATTCAGTTATTGTTCATATGGATTCCACATCATCAGTTAACGAAATTTTTGTCGGAAAACTTAACGGATCTGTGAAACTGTTTTAGAATTATGACTTTAATTAAGGATCAAACTGAGACAAAAAAAATTTAGATATATCAAATGTAGAAAATCAAGAAAATTCAAAGTACTAAATTGAGATTAACCTAAATTTATGTGTACTTTCTTTTGTTTGCTCCCCTTAGGAGCATAATTTCCACAAAATTAATAAAAGTGTATATATTATTTACAGACTATACGTTACCTGCTTTCTGTTGATGCTATAAGAGCAGAAGCAACTGGTGTGAATGGGATATCTCTGACCATGTCAGATATCTTAGAGTACAGCAGCGTTACAAGAGAGGACTTTAGCAGAAGCTTAGAAATTCAACAGATTTTGATGGACGCAGGATTAATCAGAAGGGAAAATAATGAAAATGATAATCCTAACTCAGATGTTGCCGCCGCTGCTGTTGTAGCACCAAATCCAAGAAGGGTAAAGAAGAAAAAGAAGCTTCACAAACGAGTAGCATCATCGGAAAAGGGATCAACGCCAGCAAGGGGGTGCTGGATAAAATTGATGGAATGTTTGAGATATCCGAGTAATTGGGTGGTCGATACACGTGGCATGCTGATGGTTGTGGCTACGATGATCTCGACGATGACTTTTCAAGCCATAGTCAACCCACCAGGTGGTGTTTGGGAAACTAATAATACAGATACAGACACTACCATTGATTCTCCTGGAATCAATTATTCTAAAACAATTTGCACTGAACAGAGAACATGCATAGCTGGAACTGCAGTGTTAGGCTACATCTGGGAAGATCTCTTCGTCGATTTCATAAATTACAATACCATCTCGTTCCTTGCTTCTTTGAGTGTCACCCTTTTGCTCATTAGTGGATTTCCTCTCCACAATCGATTTTGCATGTGGCTCTTATCGCTGTTCATGTGCGTCACTCTCACATTCCTGGCATCCACCTACCTACAAGTGCTGCTCATGATTGTCCCTCCTTATTTCGATTTTTCATATATAAGCATTTACTTTAACTCTAATATAAGCATTTACAGCTATTCCGTCTATCTTTGGAATGGGTTGCTGGCCATAGTCGGCGTAATACACACTATTCGGTTTCTTATTTGGGTGATGAAGTGGTTGCGGTGCATGTACTTCAGGTCAAGATCATGTCTCAAGAACATGACCACTACTGGCTCCTTTTCATGTAACGATGCAACCCGTTTTGAAGAGATTGATGCGACTGCAGTTGTGTAATTACTCCGCCGCGGTGTGTTGGCTTGAGAAAATAATTAACTAGGTCAGACACTCTGTTTGCATGTAGCAATTAGGATTCGGGGTAATGAACGAGGTCAATGACGCTTTCTCGATCTTACCTGGGTTGGTAATTCAAGAGCGTCGGTTAGTTATGATAAATAATCCATCTGCTATGCAAAGGGGAAGTGTTTGTTGTCATTGATGCACGATGGTAGCTACTTAGAGAAGTAGTATTGTCTAAGGAAATACTCTCTCAAGGTTTAAGAATTAATATTGTAACTTGATTTTGATTGTATTTCTGATTTGTAGATATCTTTAATTGTCAAGTATACATGCTTGTATATAAAATCCTTTGTGGTATGAATAGAATTATCGCTAGCAAAAATACCCACACCAGAAATTAATCAAAGCAACTTAATTCACATGGTATAATAATTAAGTCTTTCAGTTTCATCTAGATTCTATTGGATTTGCATTAAGAGCCTATGTACCAACAAAATAGCTGATTTCTAAGTCCTAACTATATACAATTTACATGATTTTTTATGGATTCTACAACGTGCTTGTTTAATTGTCCCTAATGTGTAGTAGTAACTGTTGGTGATGTTGCAAAATGCACCTGCACAGAAATTCAAAACTAAATCCTGATTTGAGATTGTGCTTGTTTAATCTCTAAGTTCTACCTGTTAAATCCTGGTGAATCAATATGATAATATCATAAATACCTTTTTTAAACCTCTTAGGATTTAAGTCAAGCCGAGTCATCTGTGACGCTGCATAAAATTCTTGCAGTTTCAACAATCTAAACAAAGCATGTATAAGCATAAATAATAAAGTATTTGGGATCAAAAAAATTTGTTCACACTTACAACTGTAAGAATTGCAGAAACCTTAAAGATGAAGAAAGAAGAAATGACGCAGAAGAAAGAAGAAGAAATGAGAGAGAGAGTTAGGAGGGAAAACAGATTTAGAGAGAAGAAAAGACTTGTTATTTTTCACACACTTTTCTGTTTACAAAAAGGACTGTTATATGTAGTTACAACACCTTCTTACTAAGCTTAGGACTAATTGCTATCTAACAACCTTATAACAAACTATGTAGGATCTTGACAAGTGTCATTTGTTTCTGCCATAGATTTATCTTTCACTTGGAGGTTGGTATTTCTTACTTCACTATTCTTACATCCCCCCTCAAGCTCATGCGTGTAGGAGCTGAGCATGAGATTGCCATAATGCAACTGGAACAAGGGCGCAGATAGACCCTTAGTCAAAATGTCAGCTGACTGATCAGAGTAAGAAACATGTTGAATTTGGAGATCTCCTCGTGTGACACGTTCTCACACAAAGTGGTAATCAATTTCAATGTGTTTAGACTTAGCATGAAACACTGGATTGGTGGATAGAGCGATGGCAGAAACATTGTCACAATGTATCATGGGAGGCAAGGGCAAAGGAATGTGAAGATCACAGAACAATTGGCGTATCCAGGCAAGCTCAGCTGCAGTGATGGCAAGGGCTCGATATTCAGCCTCTGTGGAAGACCGAGAAACAGTGTGTTGCTTCTTTGAAGCCCAAGAAATGGGATTGGAACCAAGAAATACAATGAAACCAGATGTAGATCTGCGATCGTTGGGATCGCCGGCCCAATCTACATCACTATAGGATTGCAGATAGAGTGGTCCTGATTGAAATCGAATCCCATACCCCGAAGTTCCTTTGAGATATCGAATTATGCGTTTGACTGCAACTACATGGGATTCCATAGGATTGTGCATAAACTGGCAAGCTTGATTAACTGAAAACGCGATATCAGGTCGAGTAAACGTGAGGTATTGCAGTGTACCTACAATACTGCTATACTGGTCAGGACTGTGATAAGGTTTCCCATCATCTTTGATCAGTCTGTGATAGGGAAGACAAGGAGTGGCACAAGGTTTACAATCTTGAAGATCAACCTTGTCAATCAACTCCTTGGTGTATTTGGATTGAGAAACAAAGAGACCATCAGAAGTGTATTGAATCTGAAGCCCTAAGAAATAGTTCAGAACTCCCAAATCCTTCATATCAAATTCCATAGTGAGAGCTGAAATAACATTGGAAACTAACTGGGAATCACTCCCTGTGAGAATCACATCATCCACATAAAGCAAGAGAACAACCGTGCCCTCTGATGTATGTTTAACAAACAAAGAATGATCGGCTGGAGACTGTCGAAACCCCAATCCAGGCAAAAAACTTGTAAACTGTTCATTTCAGGCTCGAGGAACCTGTTTTAGACCATATAGAGATTTTTGAAGCTTGCATACATAAGTGGAGGGATGACTAGAACTTTGAAAGCTTGGAGGTTGTTCCATATACACCTCTTCATTGAGTAAACCATGTAAGAATGCATTTTTAACATCCAGTTGGTGAAAAGGCCAATGAAACTGTGCTGCCAATGCTAGGATTAATCGAATAGTTGTAGGTTTAACCACTGGACTGAACGTTTCATCATAATCAATGCCTTCCTCCTGACTGTACCCATTTGCAACAAGCATGGCTTTGTATCGGGAGATGGAACCATCTGCATTTCGTTTGATTCTGTATACCCACTTACAACCAACCAGATTTTTATGGGGTGGAAGAGGAACAAAGGTCCAAGTTTGCTGAGAATTTAAAGCAGCAATTTCCTCTTACATAGCAGACTGCCACTCTTTCACTTTTGCAGCTGCTTTGAATGTTTTGGGTTCTAAAAGTGGTGAGGGGAGTGCCACTGATGCAGAATAAGCCTTTCTTTTGACAATGCCACTTTTGGAACGAGTCTGCATTGGATACAGATTCATATGGATAGGAATATCAACAATTAGATGGTCTTGTTGGAAATCAGGATCAGCAGGGATAGGGAACTGTGTAACAGCATGAGGGCTAGACACTATGGGTGAAGAGGGTGACAGTGACATGGAATTATGCAGTGAAGATGATTGAACAGATGCTGAAGCTGTACATGATTGTGGTTGAAAACACTCTGAGGTTGTAGATGCAGACAAGGAATCTGTGGCACTAGATGAAATTGGACTCAAGGACTCTGAGGCTTGAGATGAAGATGAATGAAGATGTGATGATGATAAAGTGACATGATTATGCAATGAAACTGATGGTATGAGTGGTGCAGATGAAGGAAGGAAGAACTTGGATGTGGATGAAGGCATTGGAGATATAGCAGATAGTGTGGTGGAGTATGGGAACAGTGTTTCATCAAAGAGAACATGTCTAGAAATATAGATTTTGTTTGTGATTCCATCTAGACAGATAAAACCTTTGTAGTTGGCTGGATATCCCAAAAATGTACAGGTTGTGGTTTTGGGTTGGAGTTTGGAGGTGTTATAAGGTTTTAAGAGAGGGTAACAAGCACACCCAAATACTTTGAGGTGTGTAAGAGGTGGAGAGTGACCAAATAATAACTGGTAAGGAGATTGCATTTGTAAGGAAATACAAGGCATTCGATTTATCAGATAAATGGCTGCGGAACAAGCAAAAAACCAGAATTTGGAAGGAAGTGTAGCTGTTTGCAATAAGGTGATGGCAGTTTCCAAAATATGTCTGTGCTTCCTTTCTGCCAAGCCATTTTGCTCTGGAGTGTAGGGGCAGGATTTTTGATGCAAAATACCTTTGGTTGTGAGAAAATGTTGAAATTGATGACTTATGAATTCACCACCACCATCACTTTGGAAGATTTTAATATGTGCAGAAAATTGGGTATGTAAGTAGGCATGAAACTTAACAAAGATTTGAAAAACTTCTGCTTTATTTCTTAATGGAAAAATCCATGTATATCGAGTACATTCATCCACAAAACTAACATAGTACCTATACCCTTCAAATGACATCACAGGGGCAGGGCCCCATACATCACTATGAATAACCTCTAATGGAGTTACAGACTTAGTTGCAGGAAAAGAAAAAGACAACTTTGTAAATTTGCCTTCCAAACAAGGAGTACAAATGTTGTGACAGGTATCTGTGAATGCAGAAGGGTTGATGTGTTGAAGCATTGTAGAGGTGACTTTATTGAAGGGATGCCCTAATCGTTGATGCCATAAGCTTGTAGTAACTGGTTTGGCTAGATAACATGCATGAAATGTGGATGATGCAGGTGATTTCTGCTGTGGAGACTTAAACGGGATGGGGTAATAGCCAGCTTTACACAGCCCCTTGAGAAGAATTTTCCCTGTGATTTTGTCCTGAATCCAAAAGGAAATATCATCGCATATGAATCTACACTTGTTATCCTTGCAGAGTTGATATATGGATAATAAGTGTTGTGAAAGTTTAGGAACGTGCAACACATTGTTCAGTGTAAAGATGTGGCTGGGAGCTTGCAGTGTAGATGTACCAATATTAGAAATTGTCAAACCTGCACCACTGGCAGTGGTTATTGTATCTGTGCCTTGGTAATGAGTAGCCATATCAAGATTCGCAAGTTCTGAAGTCATATGAGACGTGGCACCAGTATCCGCAACCCAGAACTGTTCAGATGATGAAGAAGGATTGTGACTTGCTTGCATCGCAGTGAGATTAACTGAGGGTGGTCTCCCTTGATATGCAAAGTTGTTTCTGTGATAACATTGAGTAGCAGAGTGTCCAAACTTCCAACAAATTTGACATTTAATAGCTGCTCCATGTCCAGCAGTTGATGTATTATGCCTTTGAAAGCAATATGCAGCCACATGACCTTTCTTGTTACAGATTTGACAAGTGGGAATCGCATTTGGATGATCAGGACAGGTGTGTTGAAAAGCCTTTGGGGCGCCAAGAATTCCAGGACTCGAATTGTATGGTGGAGAGTGAAATCTGGGACCATTGTTATACTGGAATCTGCCTCTTCCTTTACCTCTGTAATGTGTCCCATTGTATCCCCCAGAAGACATTGTATTGCCATAACTACCATTAATATGTTCAGAGCCATTTGAAGAATATGACCCCTTGTCCAGAGTGAAATCCATTAGAAGTAGATCCACCATTAAAGCTGTAGTCTTGGCTTGAACTGTGATCAAGACTAAGAGCTTTGCCTTTTTCAGACTGAGTGCTTGCAACCATTGCAGTTCCAAAAGACAAGGAAGATTCACAAGATTGTCCAATTATAACTTCTTCAGCAAGAAGTTGTGATCGAAATTCTTTCAGATAGATCCCATTCTCTCGGCCTCTAATAACACACCGAAATGTATTATAATCAGCAAACAACCCTTTTAGAGCAAGGATGATTATGTCATCATCATCAAATTGAACACCAGCTGCAACAAGATGATCTCTGGCATCCTTGATCCTTTGCAGATAGACAGACACTGAATCAGACCCTTTCTGTATGTTCCGAAGCTCTGTCTTCATCTGAAAGATGGTTGTTTTTGTAACTGTAGAGAACCTTTCTTTGAGATTTGTCCACATGGCATGAGAAGTTGTACTGCCAAGCACACAGGAGATCGCAGTGGAGGACAATGTAGCGATGAGAAGCTGCATAAGAGCCCGATCATGCATTTTCCAAACCTGATAGGCATCAGTTTCAACCCCTTCAATATTCGCTTCATCAAGAAACCTTGGTGGACATTACTTGGACCCATCAACAAACCCAAGAATTCCATGACTGTCAAGCAGAAGATTGATCTGAAAACTCCATACAAGATAGTTTGAATCATCCAACTTGACTGTAACAGAAGACGACACTGTAGAGATGAGACTTGTAATGGGTGATTGCACAATATGCAATTGCGCTGCTGTAACCATTGGTGAAACAACAAGAGAGTATTTGACTTCGAACTTTTATCGAACAGTTGGTGGGCAACTGTATAGGAGACGAGGATCTTGAGTATCGGGACTTTGATGAGCCCAGAAATCTCAGAAAAGTTTACAAATCAGAGGATTGAGAGAAAGAAATATATGTATTAGATAGTATGCGGAAGCTTTGGATTGACCTACAGCGAGGATACCATGTAAGAATTGCAGAAACCTTAAAGATGAAGAAAGAAGAAATGACACAGAAGAAAGAAGAAGAAATGAGAGAGAGAGAGTTAGGAGGGAAAACAGATTTAGAGAGAAGAAAAGACTTGTTATTTTTCACACACTTTTCTGTTTACAAAAAGGACTGTTATATGTAGTTACAACACCTTCTTACTAAGCTTAGGACTAACTGCTATCTAACAACCTTATAACAAACTATGTAGGATCTTGACAAGTGTCATTTGTTTCTGCCATAGATTTATCTTTCACTTGGAGGTTGGTATTTCTTACTTCACTATTCTTACAACAACGAGGCCACCGGAGCCAAGTTAAAAAAGAGCAATTGATGATTCTTTTTCGGTTTTGTTACATTTAAAGTGGCACCCAAACCTGATGTTGGGAAAAAATAATTCAGCATTACAATAGAATCGGTTTTAATAAATATGCATGTTACAGGTAAGATTATTAGGTAGTTCTGCGTTGAATAATTAGAATCGGTTTTAAGTCAACTGATATTCTGACTTGTATTCAACTGTGTGAAAGTGAAAGTATTGTAAGTCAACATAGATAGTATAACTGAACGATATTCTCACCATATCATTAAGTAATATGCTTAGAAAACCACCAATTCGATCATGAGATCCAATTACTTTGGGTCTCAAAATCTTCATATTTGGACTCTAATCTTCTTGTTCGACTGAAAATTTTCAAATAGTGAATCGTAAATGTAAGATGTACATTGTTAGTATATAAATGTGTGCATGTATGTATCGAAATTAAAGTTTGTTATAACTTACAGTGAAGCCAACATTGTCAAATCCAAAAACAGCAACTCAAGATCCTTTTTTTTCAATTTTCCAACATTTAAAGTGGCACCCAACCTGATGTTTGGATAATTAGAATCGTTTCTAGTTCAACTAATATTCTATTTCATTGCATCGTATGCAAGTGAAAGTATTATAACTGAATATAGATAATATAATGAAAGGATTTTCTGACCATTTAAGCAAAGCAATATGCATTGGAAACCACCAAATTGTTTATGAGATCCATTTACTTTGGGTTACAAACTTCATCGCACTCGGTTTCTAATCTACTTGTTCGAGTAAAAAGATTCCAAACGGTGGATCGAAATACGCTCATTCTATTGCAAACGTGAAAGTAAAATATACATATTGTTAGTATATATAAGTGTGCATGTGTGTATCGAAATTAAAGTGTGTCCAAACTTAAAGCGAGGCCAATAGTAACTGAATATCCTTTTTCAATCTCCTACATTTAAGTAGCATCCAAACCTAATTTTGGAAAAGAAAATATTCAACATTACATTAACTTCGGATACATAAGTAAAGATAGTAATGTTCTTTAGTTTTGGATTGAACTAAATGTTTGTAATGAAGAATAAATTGTCTACCTTGTACTTAATATTTCTACAAAACAGAAGGATTGTAACAAATGTGTAAGTTAAAGGTGGGATTATTAAGTATTTACGTGTTGCATTATTAGGACCTACTCAAAGTCGACTAATATTAAGTTGGATTAAATTGTATGAAGGGGAAACTACTATAACTGAATTTAAGTAATATAATAAAACAAATGTAATCTATCAGTAATAGAACAAAACAATTATAAGTTAATAGAAAAACTGTAAGCGAAAAAGATGACATACTTACCCTGTTTCTCTGAAAGAAGGCTTGACCACCCCCATCCATCTGATTAAAATTGTCAAATTCGATCTCATCTACAGTTGCTTCCCTGCGTTTTCTTTTCCTTTTTCGTTTTTTTTTTTTTTTTTTTTGGGCTTCAGAAATTTTTTTAAGGCCATCTATATCTGAAACGTGAGAATCGCACTCTTGTTGCATCACAAAACTTTGTTCGGCAAATGTAAGGCTTTCAGGTAACATATGCTCATCATCAGTATGACAAACATTTTCAGTAAACATTTCAATTCCAATTGGGGTGCCAAAATTACTATCATTTTGTGGCATCTGGTTCCTTTTGTTATTCCTAGTTCTTTTTTTGCATCATGTGTAGGAATTGTAAAATCCAAAGAACAAATCGATAGCTACACCAGCCGAAAACCGATAGATTGATATTTGAGAAGAAAAAAAATGAAACACACAAAAATCAAATTTAAAATTTTCCATCAAACCTAAATTATAATTAAATAAAGCGAATACCCAGTATCATATCAGAGTCACGGAAGCAAGGACTTTAAAATGCCACAGTATTTAACAAATACTATGCATAGTTTATAAAAAATGAGTATACGGTTAACCTGTACAACGCATCTATGAGTTGCTTCTAAAAAGAGATGCACAAAATTTGACAAAAGCACCTATCCAAATAAAAAAAAAAACAAAAAAAAAACAAATTAAATAACAATTAGGCAAGAACCACAAAATGCAACCCAAAAAAAATTGAACCAAATCCACAATCCAAAAGCAAATAAATCACAAAAACACTAACTAATTTATGCTAGTTATTGATTTGACATACTAATCTGTGGTCATAATTCTATCACTCAGAATGGTGAAGTCAGTCGCCTATCATAAAGGTCTGGGAAATATAAAGATTTTTGCTCTCATTTTTTTTGGGTGTTATACCTGCTGCATACAAAAGTTAGTTCTGATATAGTTGTTATCATCTCTTCTATTTCTTTAGGATAAAAAGGTTATGTCATTCCAAAACCTTGAAAAACAACCTAAAAGCATCGGTATGACCTCCAGTGGAACTGGTACCCTTTGTGATTATGTAGTTGGTATATGATTTATCACCTCAGATTTTGTATGTTGACATTATGGTCACTTAAGCTCCGAAGACATCCATCAGTCCCAAACCACATATTTCTAGGTACTTAAGGTTTTTAAACCCTGCAAATTGAAAATACAATGGAAAAATAATGAATCTTGGTAAAAACCAAAGTACAAACTGTTTTCGGAACTCAATCCTCAACAATAACGACAACCAGAAAACAAGATCAAGCGAAAGCTGAAGAAGAGCCCATTTTAGTTATTTTATTTTTAACACAATGTTAAAAACCAAACTCCTCACATTCAAATCAACACGAAATACCCCGTAAACTAAACTTCAAAGAAATTACATCACCACAACCAGCACTTCCCATAGGCCTCAAACCCACCGTGAATTTCAAATTGTTGAAAGATGATTGAGGCAGAGATAGAGAGAACGGTTGGGTTGGGGTTTGGTTGGTTAGTTTTTAATTTTTAATTTTATATCAATTGACTTGATTTCCTATAAGTTCTTATAAAATATTTATTTATAATAAAGGGCATTCTAGTAATCATACAAATTTTCATTCCGATTCAAGTGAATTAGTAAACAACTTATATTCAAACATGACCATTTATACTCCGATTCCAGAAAACTATAGTAAACAGCTTTAATCAAAATCTGGATTTCACTTCTCCTCAATTCAATTCCCACTCAATCCAATTCAACCTATTTTTATTACGGATTAGTAAACGAAATATTCGTAATAAAGAATAAATTGTCTACCTTGTACTTATATTTCTACAAAACAAAAGGATTTTAACAAATATGTAAGTAAAAGGTGGGATTATTAAGTATTTACATGTCGGATTATTTGGACCTACTCAAAGTCGACTAATATTAAGTTGGATTAAATTGTATGAAAGGGAAACTACTATAACTGAATTTAAGTAATATAATAAAACAAATGTAACTTATCAGTAATAGAACAAAACAATTATAAGTTAATAGAAAAACTGCAAGCGAATAAGATGACATACTTAATCTTCTTCTCTGAAAGAAGGCTTGACCACCCCTACCCATCTGATTAAAATTGTCAAATTCGATCTCATCTACAGTTGCTTCAGCTGTATTCATATTGCTGCAGGGTGCGTTTTTTTTTTTTTTTTTTTTTTGGTTTACTTGTTTTGGGCTTCAGAATTTTTTTTAAGGTCATATCTGAAGCGTGAGAATCGCACTCTTGTTGCATCACAAAACTTTGTTCGGCAAATGTAAGGCTTTCAGGTAACATATGCTCATCATTAGTATGACAAACATTTTCAGTAAACATTTCAATACCAATTGGAGTGCCAAAATTGCTATCATTTTGTAGCATCATCCTTTTGTTATTCCTAGTTCTTTTTGGCATCATGTGTAGAAATTGTAAAATCCAAAGAACAAATCGATAACCGATAGATTGATATCTGAGAAGACAAAAAATGAAACACGCATAAATCAAATTTAAAATTTTTCATCATACCTAAATTGTAATTACTTAAAGCGAATATACAGTACCATATCAAGGTCACGGAAGCAAGGACTTTAAAATGCCACAGTATTTAACAAATACTATGCATAGTTTATAAAAAAATGAGTATACGGCTAACCTGTACAACGCACCTATGAGTTGCTTCTAAAAAGAGATGCACAAAATTTGACAACAGCACCTATCCAAACAAAAAAATAATAATAATAAAAAAAGAAGAAGATAAAAAAAATAAAAATAAAAATAAAACTAAACTAATTAAATAACAATTAGGCAAGAACCAAAAAATGCAACCCAAAAAAATTAAACCAAATCCACAATCCAAAAGCAAATAAATCACAAACACAGTGACTAATTTATGCTAGTTATTGATTTGACATACTAATCTATGGTCATAATTTTGTCACTCAGAATGGTGAAGTCAGTCGCCTATCATAAAGGTCTGGAAAATATAAAGATTTTTGCTCTCATTTTTTTTCGGTGTTATACCTGCTCTGCATACAAAAGTTAGTTCTGATATAGTTGTTATCATCTCTTCTATTTCTTTAGGATAAAAAGGTTATTTCATTCCAAAACCTTGAAAAACAACCTAAAAGCATCGGTATGACCTCCAGTGGAACTGGTACCTTTTGTAATTATGTAGTTGGTATATGATTTATCACCTCAGATTTTGTTTGCTGACATTATGCTCACTTAAGCTCCGAAGACATCCATCGGTCCCAAACCACATATTTCTAGGTACTTAAGGTTTTTAAACCCTGCAAATTGAAAATACAATGGAAAAATAATGAATCTTGGTAAAAACCAAACTCCAAACTGTTTTCGGAACTTCATCCTCTACACTATGACCAACAGCCTCTAAGATGAAAATTTAGAAGACCAGGCAATATTGTTTCCACATTCTGCAAATATTATCAGTACAATTTAGCATGTTAGTTATATACTTTATCTAACATAATAATGCAACTATCATACCCAAGAAACGTAGAAATCCAAGTTATCTCTATAATTACATTCTCCAGTATTTCTCATCTAATTTTCAATCCAAAAAACACATTAAGGTCAGTTACATGACCTTTCAAATGCCACAACTATTTAACAACTACTATGCATAATTCTTGAAAGATGAGTACAAAATTAACCTCTTTTGATAAAAGAAGGAAGAAAAATGAAAGCTTAAGCCAAGGAATATAACTATGTTGAACTCAATTATATGCCCACAGAGGGAAACGCTTCCGCAAGTGAAAAAAACGTATTTATATAAAATATTTATATAAAACAGGCCTGTAGCTTTAGCTTAAGGTCGTGCACCATCTAAAAGAGACTCTTGTATCCATTCCAATTATAATTATGTGTACCATATCCCTCTACAATTCCCCACCACCAATCAACCATAACTGGTTTCAAATTATACTCGTGTACCATATCCCTCTACAATCACCCTTGCTGAGTAATGATTCACATACTTCCTCATACTTGTTTATGGGTTCCCATCCAACAAAATTTCGGCTTAGTACCCAAAAACTGTATTAGCTCACGAACCCAGAGAGGTTTATCAAATTCAAAGCAAAACCCACATATATTCTGAAGATTCTAGAGTTAAAGAGGAGCAATGAGGTTCGGTTACGGAACCCAAAACGCCATTTTAATGAGTAAATGAATATCTAAACAGAGGTTAACAATTTTCAGCAATAAAAACCATGGCTTTCGATCAAAGTTGTATAAATTACAGAACTTTGGATAAGGACGAATAAAAAGCCCATATTCCAATCAAGAAAAATTAAAAAAATTGTATGTAAATTGGGATTGGCAGCAGCTAAAGCATACTGAATCCAACGGGAGCCACGTGAGCTCCAAACAAAGTCACATGTCAGCAATCACCTGATCGATCATAACACCATCGCAAATATGAAAAACATAAACAATTAAGTCAGCAACATGATATGCCATCCCTTTCATACAAACACAGATTGCAATTCAAATATGTCACATTAATTACAAACAATTACGAATCGAGAAACAATTAAAGCATCATCATGAATCGCAGTGTAACATGAACACTCATCAATTAGAAAAGACAGAACTACATGGCAATGAGCATACAGAGAGTAAACATACAGAGATGAATTGCTTTAGATCCTTCCCAAAAGCAATCTTCCGCATGATAACAAAAGATCGGTTGATCTCTGATCTAATTGCAGACACAATCTGCAAAACCGACTTCTATGGAATTTGAACATGTTAAATGTGGAGTGGACCTGAATGTAACAAATTGAACTTGTTAAATTTGAACTTTCGGATGCCGAAATCCGAAAGGCCAATAGAAATCTCCCATTACAGCACAGAAGATGTTGGAACCTAAATCTCAACCCTAGCTCAACCTTAACTATTGCACATAGAAGAGAGGGAAGGAGGAAGATAAGGAGCAGAGCTCCAATATTTTTATATTGATTTCTTTTGTAAAATTCTGATCTGTTTACAAACCAAAGAGCTGGTGCTCTTATACACGAAGTGTGACTACTGCCAGCTGACATTTCTAACAAATTCCCCTAATAACAAGTAAAACACTCAATTACACTCTTAATTAGAGCATAAACCTCAATTACAAATTGGGTACATAACAATACTTCCCCCTTGAAAATTAGCCTTGTCCTCAAGGCTTAAAAAAGAAATTGTGGGGACTTGTTTGAACGCAGCAGCTCTCTCCTTCAGCTCTAGAAGCACCTCAGTTCCAGAAATGGCCATTACAATCCCGATATCAGCAAGCTTCAAAGTAGATGCACCATTCATTCCATCAACAGTTATAGCAGCAACCTCACCATCCTCTTTAAGCAACCTCACAATGTGCTTTGGTTCGACCCTTGAAAACAGAAGGCCATCATCTTGTCTCAGATGGGCTTTTGGATCACGTATAGTACTCATAAACTCTTTTCTTGTAAGGCTTCTTGAATGTACGTCTTCATCAGTACTAAACACGCCTATTTCACGGCATATTGCTTCTGCAATGTTCTGGTTATCTCCCGTGATTACCATAACAAGAATTCCAGCTGCTCGGCAGTCTTCCACTACTTTAAACATCCTTGAAATCTTCTGGTCAGTGATCGGAACTCCAGCATTCTCGAATTCAACAAACAATTTCTCAGGGTTTGTAGCAAATTGAGGGAAGATATATCCTTTGTCAATCTCCAATCCTTCCACCCCGACGATAGTCTCAAATGAGAAGGGTGACTCAATGGACAGGACACCAACAGGAACCACGACAAACACGTACCCATGAACATTATTTGTAATTGCTGCAATATGGATTGATTCCAAAACTTTTTCAGCTCTTGAGCCATCAATGCCCTTGTCTCTTAAATTCACCAACACTAAATGGTTCTCTGTTCCAACAGAAACAATATCATAGCCCTTCTTGAACAAGCTCTCTGCAAGTTTTGAGAAATTACTAGGTGACTTGTGGGTTGTGGTTTTAACCATATCTGCATACTCAAAAGGAGAAATGTTCCCTGTATACAGAGTCTTGAAGTGGAAACACGCAGCAGAGTCTTCGCCATCACAATGCTTTCCTGAATTGTTGTGATTGTTGACATCCCGAAAAATGACTTCCAAGAAATTAAGGGTCTGTGCAATCAGTGACTTCCTCTGATTAAGTGGCAAGGCATCAGACAAATTGGCATTATCAACATAATATTGTTTCGTCTCTGCCAAACGCACCACCTCCTAGAAAAGCATTCCATGAATTAATAGAAATAAGATTGAAGCAGGTGGTAGTGCTATCCATCTGACCCCTGCCTTCTCAATTGCCTTCGCAACATGATAGAACTCCACATTTTGAAAATGGGAAAGCTCATTCCATTTGTATTTAGAATTTGGGGTTGGCTTCTAGGGAATGGCAAAGGCAATTGGTGGTATACTTGTAGCATATTGGTGAAAAGTAGCAGACCTTCCTTGTAATTTACTTACAAAAAGCTCAACAAAAAGTGTCCTCCAAATGAATCCCTTCAAAGAATGGTCTAGCCTACTCAGAAATGGACCAAGCGTCGGAGGAAGAATGGTAATTTGAAAGATACTCCCACAAGAATATATATCAGGAAAATGATGGTCAACCCAACTCAGAAACTTATCGCTGCTAGCAACTTGGATATAGTCTATAGGGGTTGATTCATCCCTAATCCGAACAATGTTCCACAAAGGCTTGAGCAGCTGCAACAAAGTGGCAGTCTGAAACTCAAAGTTTCCACGAATAATCAAGTCCAAGAACTTAGACAACATACGTTCTGCATAATCTTCTCCTAATTGCATCATATGTGGTTGCTTTTCCCAGAAGAGTTCTCTGCCCAAATTATCACATGGTTGTCCTCCATGGGTTTGCAACTCATCCATGAACTGTGAGACCATAACTGCTCTATCACCCCACCTCAACTTTGCAAGCTGGGACACATACTCCTCATGAGCATAATGGGATGACCCCACCACCGTAATAGAAGAACCTGCAGCAAGCCCACAAGGAAGATACGTCAACTTATCTCTTGTTGCCAATACTTCCCCACTCATTGATAACCATGAGGGATGTGACTCTGGGTTTCCCTCAATTATAAAACTCTCTCAAATCTCCTTCAACTTAGCCACATCTTTATCATCTCTATAGCTTGACATTGGCAAGATTTCTTTCCACGAACCCAGTATGAATGTCAAGACCTCGGTAAACCCGTTCCTTGCAATCTCTAATCTGATGAGTTTAGTGTATTCATAAGCAATTGCAACATCCTCCACAATATCCCAAGCATCCAGGTTGCTACTCAAAGACATATTATATGTATTCAGTCTCTTAGACATGTCCTCAAACAGTTCCAGTATAGCATGCAATTACACCAAATAAAAGCAGTACCTCAGATCCAGTTTTTGTGGTATCGGAGAACGAGTGCTTAAGGATTGGCCACGGAGCAATGGTCATCGTAGAAGCATGAATCACTGTCTTCGATGCCGGAAGAGAAAATGTGGTTGCAACAGAATCGTTCGACTGTGGCTTGACGGTCGAAGTTGCCAGTGCTCGTAACAACGGTGAAGATGAGAGCAGCGGTGGAGCCTGGATTGCTGCCGGAATAAGTTGCGATTGGACTCCTCCAACACAAATTGGGCTCCGAGGTAGCTGGATAGGCTCAATCGCAGGAGAAACATAATGATCGGTGGCAAGAGGGGCAGAGATGCCTTCCCCAACGCTTCGAGAGTGCAGCTCGTTACGAAATTTGTCGAAATAGGCAGGAAGCTTGGTTGCAAAGGCCTTTTCGATAGCAGCGCCAATGAGAGAAGGTAACGAGGCCATCGTAGCCTCCAAGGAAGCAACACGATCTTCCAGGGAAGAGAAACGAGGGGCAGCGAATCCAAGAATCGATATGGGTGATACCATTGTTAAAACCCAAATCTCAACCCTAGCTCAACCTCAACTATTGCACATAGAAGAAAGGGAAGGAGGAAGATACAAGGAGCAGAGCTCCAATACATGAAGTGTGACTACTGCTGGCTGGCATTTCTAACAAATCCCCCTAATAACAAGTAAAACACTCAATTACACTCTTAATTAGAGCATAAACCGCAATTAAAAATTGGGTACATAACGGAATACAAAACTTAAAAAATTTGAATTTCATGAAAATTTTGATCAGTAAAGAGATTGAAACTAAAACGAGAAAAAAAAAAATTTAAATTGAACAAAACCCTAACCCAATTTAAGGCCCTTTTCGAAATCCCTCATACCTTAAAATTTAAATTTCAAAACTGAAAGAGGAAGGCAAGTTATGGGTATATTCAAGATTTCTTGGCAAATAAGCAGGAATTAAACAACCAATTTCAAATTGAGGACAAAAATCTTACCAGGCAAAGGAGCTATCTAGCTCGTTGATGTCGGAGTTGTAGAAGACGCACCAGAGGCAGTTGCGGGAACCGTGTTCGCCCAAAAGTGGTTGCGGGAACCGGGAACGGTCTAATATACATCAGATTAGAATAGAAGTAGAAATGTATGCAATCATTAGACAAAATTTACAGAGTCTTCCAGTACGTTTACTAACTTATACCGTGTGCAAAAACTAATTACATAAGATATGACCTGAAAATATAATAATATTCAGATTTACGTTATAGAATTGAAAGAGAGTTAAACTCTCCTTTTACGCAACAAACAATCCTTCTCTCTTTGTAAACCAATCCAACCAAACCTTTCTTATTTATCTTAAACATATAAAACCAACACATTGTGTGATAGTAAAGATAAAATTGCTTCTTTTTTTTTTTTTTTTTGTCTTTTTTTTCATTTGTTATGAAATGATTTGCCTTAGTCAATTCAAATTATATATAAGACTTTGTTGTCGGATTATATTATAGGTGAATGATAATTTATCAAAGTTAATTGGTGTGGGTACTAAACACGGCGAAAGAACGGGAATTTTTTTTTAAATGAAGGTACAAAGTGTTCTTGGTGCTTGAAGATGATACGAGTGAAATCAATGCGCTAATCATTGGCAAATCAGGTGAAAAGGTTTTTGACATGGCCTGTAAAGATTTGGTCTTCAATCAATCAACAGATCAAAAACAGTTGCCAAGTGAGTTTCTCAGACTAAGAGGCCAGAGAAAAAAATTTCACCTCTGGTTTGGAAGCAAGAGAAATTCATTGAACTCAAACGATTTCCTCATCTACAACATTTTTGAAGACCTTAGCATCCAGCCAGCAACTCCACAGTCCATTAGTAGAGAAATTGCAATATCTTCTATAACAGTTTCATCTTCCGCTGCACCTATTGAGACAACTGGGGAATCACATAAAAGAAAAAAAGAACCAATTAGAAGAACGCTTTTTACAGATTCTGAAAAATTGTTATACTCTGTATAACAATATTTTTAGGAAGTTTTAACGAAAAGCCAGCGGTACTGTTCACTTTAACAAAAAACCACATTTTAACACTAAAAAGTCAATTCTGGTACTATTTACTTTACTCTTGATTTTGTCCTTATCATTAAAACTCAAAGTTTTCAAGCATTTTTCATTAGTTTTCCTTTATTTTTTAACTACATCTCAAATTAATCTCAATCTAATCCAAATTTAATTTTCTGATTTTTTTGATATCTTAACACAGTGAAACAGAAGAGATCTCTGAAGCAAATGTGCAAGATTTCGATCAAGTTCCGATTAAACTGTTGAAAAAAAAATCCTCCCCAACTAGCTCAAAAACAGACGTTGCTGCACAGAAAAAAAAAAAAATTAGGTGACTTTGTTTTCTTACTGCTTCTTTCATACTATAAATCTATTCATGTACAAACCGTATTCCATGTGTATTAACATTTGCTTCTCTTTTTGTATTTTTTTCCAATTATCCAAATTTTTTATCTGCAGTGACTGCTCCAAGGAAAAAAAAAAAACTTTTGCTGCTCTACAGAGGATATTATCATCTGTTGTCCAAAACAGAACAGTGTTGACTAATATTTTTTGTCTGTAAATAGTCCTTTGCTAACATGAATTCCCCATTTTTTGGTGTATAGAAACAATCTGCCGTTTTGAAACATTTTATCTTCCAATGGTGATACCAATCAGCATCTAGGGTAGTTATCAAAGGGGAATAACAGGATAACTACTTTTGTATGTGGATGACAGAATAGTTGATAATGCCTTCTATGTATGTTGTATAAATTTAGACAACTATGTACAAATATTTGCTATATTTCTATCCAATGTTTATTTCAATCTCTACATATTTATATGTTAATGACATAATCTATAGCTATATTTTCTTTTTGCTTCCGCAACAACGTGCGGGTAAAATTTACTAGTTATTTTCTGTACTAAAACCTGGTGGAAAAGTACTGTTCATTAATAGTGTTGTTCCGGTTTCGTCCCTCATTTTCTTCATGGTTTTCCGGCTTTAGTGGGATTGTGTTGTTAAGTGGCGATTTTGCCCTTCTAAATGCGTGTTCCCCGCGTCCTCATCGTGCGCCTTTTCGTTGGATTTCCTTCCTCCTATACTGTTATACACGTGTTGCTCATCATGGAAGGGAAGAAATGGACCCGGCTTCTCTGCCCTTCCAATTTCCATACACTCTCATCCCCTCCTATTTTGTGCGGTCACGGTTAAGCTACGTCAACATTTTGTATTGATTTTTTTATAGAGATAATAAGACAAAAAACAATAGTGATATAAAATGTTGACGTGGCTTAACCGTGACCTCACAGATAGGAGGGGATGAAAGTGCATGGGAACTAGAGGGCAGAGAAGCCAGGTCCCTTACATGGAAAAGCATGCTCTTCCAGTTGCTTCCACAAATTTGTCAAGCTCTCTCTCAAGCTTCGAATCTCTGGCCTCCGCAAGAAGGTATGTCTCTCCCCCTCTCTCATTTTTTTTTTTTCCAATTCGAATTTTCTTTGAATGAATGTTGGATCTGTTGCCGGGAAGAAATTTTAAACCTAGAAAAGCTTGATTTTTAGGAAATCGGTAATCCGAAAGCTTAGGTTTCCTGGTGAGTTCTCCGACATATTTGTTTCGAGTTCTTTTTTTTTTGTTGAAATTTTTGTGATTTTAATTTTAAAATTTTGGGTTTTTTATTTGAACCAGGTACAGCTTCTTTCATTTTCTTTTGTTTCCGGGAAAATTTAGGGCTCCAAAGTGTGTAGAATTGTAGAAGTTAAAACATGTCTCAATCTTGATGTTGGTCTGTATACAATGAAATTGAATTTTGATTTTGTGTTTCGGCATACCCTTACTGAAATTTTGTGATTTGGGATTTGTAGAAGTTAGTGGCAACTCAAAACCATTAATTGGGATGAGAATTAAAGTGATTTGAAATCGGAGAGCAAGGAATTGCAGGTGGGTAGTGATAAATGATAATGGTGAGGATACTATGATGATAACACAAATTCACTATTTTGCACAGGTGGTGTTCTGGTTTTTCAATTTGATAAATGATGATAAATGTTGACGTGATTTAGCCGTAACCACATAAATAGGAGGGGATGGGAAGGGTATGGGATGGGGAGGGCAGACAATCCAGGTCCCTAAGTGTACAACTCTGCACTTTATACTGGTTGACAAAAGGTGAGCAATCATTATTTAATGATTTTAATTAATAAACCTTTAGTATTGCCCATTGAAAATTTGTTAATTGTTTTAATGCATATGATATAATGTTTCTGCTTTTTGTAATAAACACTATCTAGGATCTGATTATCATCTTTAGACATTGCTTGATTTTGTATTGTCAAATGATATATATTTTCATACCCACTGTGTCTATAGTTCTTTTTATAATATTCAGAGCCTTCTATTCTTTGTATTAGATTTTTGTATACGTAAACAATTTTTTAAAAGTGTTAATTAAAATGGTTAATTGATAGTTACTATTTACCTATGCATATTCTTTCTTAGTATTTATTATCCACATGCATATTCATGTTATACTAAATCTAAATGTAATGTTCACTGTTATTCACTTATTCACCGGATATTTAACAATATTTTTTTCCTTGCATTTTTTTCTCACGCTTAATTGTCAAGCAACAAGCAATATAAACTTATACAAATTTTGTTTTTTCATTGTTAATCTACTGATGCTAGGGATAATTTGAGTTGAGCTTTTACATTCTTTTGAACATTTTTCATATTTAACTTGCAGGGTCAGTGTCATTGTACAACTTTCCACAATTGTTTGTTCTGTCCTTCTCCCTTTTGTGTAATTTTAGTCAATTGAACTACTCTTTTTAGCTTAAGATTGAACTGAAGTGCTAAGAACTTAGTTAAAAATTAATTTGGTTTGATGACATTTTGGTGTTTGGTGTTGAATGCATGATTATTAGTTCCACAATCATTGGATACATGATCTTTCATATGTTTTTTTACCATAATATATCATAGTTCCGCATCCACATGTGGATCACACTTTCTGTTTACAACTATACGATCGGGACAATGATTGTCTATCCTCCCACTTTCAATGCCCTACCGTGCCTTTATATTTGTGTGGTCACAGTTGCCACATCAATATTTTATATTACCATTTATTTTTGTCTTATTATCTCTATAAAAAAATAATATAAAATATTAACATGATTTAACCATGATCACATAAAACAGAAGTAAAAAAATAAACAATCCTTGTTCATGCGATCGCAGGGACAAATTTTGGAACAGTGGACCACAAGGACTAATCAATTCGAGTCCAGCTGGCTTAGTGAATACCAAACGAAGGATATTAATCCAATCAAGTCCCATTCAGTCGAATCAGTCCAGCGCTGCAAATCATATTCATGCCAGTCTATGGCCCACCAAACGCACCCCTCTCTCTTCTCTCTATCTCTCTCTCTGCGCAATGCCACACCTTTATTGCACATCACCTTCTCTGGTTCTTAGTTATTAATGTTTAATAATTAAGATCTTTTTAATTCAATGCAAATACCAACGAAGATGGAAGCCTTTTGACCCATACAACATCTCCTTGGTGGGGGGGGGGGGGGGGGGGGGGGGGGGGTCTTTGTGGTATCTCCATTATCACTGCTTGGCTTTGTTTCTGCTGTTTGCCTCTTGTAGGCTTCTTTATAATATTTGGTTCATTGGTTTTCAAAAAAAAAAAAAAAAAAAAAAAAAAAAAAAAAAAACAGATCTTTTTAATTTTTAGATTTTAATCGTAACTCATAACATTAATGTACATATTTTTGATTTGGTTGGAGCAGAACCAATTTGCTTAGCTTTACACCTGCCCCAAGTTTCGTTTCTGATACATTTTGCTTTCCGTACAAATTTCTCCAGCAACAAATAATTTTGCTACGTGTACGAATCAGATTTTGGCTACTTGCATGCAGGATGGGGTCTGATCATGGTCGTCAATAATTTGCGAGCTCCCCACAAGCTTTGAACAGTTAGAGATTTAGCGGCAGTCCATGCAAATATACGCGAATCACCTTAAGAGTCTGTTTGTAATTGCTTTTTTAATCTCATGTGAGCATGGGGTGTTTATAAAAAAAAATAAAAAATTGGAGAGGTTAGAGCATCTCTAGCAGGGCCTAACTATATGAAGTTCTTTGCTATTTTAACTAAAAATTGCAGAAAAAAAAAATCTATTAAGCTACCTAATTGACTGTCTAAATATATTTAGACAATTTTATTTTTATCTTGAAAAATGGTGAGTTTTAAAATCTCTTATATAAAGCCAGACCCTCATTTTGGGGTCACGGCCTCGACAAAAATAAATAGGACCAGAATGCTCCTCAACCAAAAAAAATCAAAAGCAACAAAGAAGAATGCATAAAATAATACAAGGGTAATTTTGTAAATTTACTTTTTAATAATTTTGTCATAGGACAAGTGGGTGGGCAATCTGACAGAGGTAGGAGCAATTAAGTATGAACGGTCATTGTTGAATATATCAAAGCCAACTCATCTTTGTCAGCTCATCAAAACAGTTATAAAGGATTGGATGATGTAATAGTTAGTTGAAATAGTGAAGTGAGTTCATTGAGTTTAATACAAAAACTTCATTCATTTATTTCTCACATTTCTCTTCTCTATTTAAAACTTCATTTCTTGATTTTATAATTGTTCATATCTGATACTTCTCTAATGTAGTTAACACATATCACCAAAATATACGAACATAACATCTTAAGAGGCGTGTAATGTCGATTATAAAAAAAAGTTTTTCGCACGCGGATAATAATGTGATTAAATTAGTTATGAAATGATTGTTTGTTTTGACAAACGATATTATCTACACTATAAGGAGAGGTTGGACTTAACCTCACAATAGACTACCAATATTGTGATTCAATCAATTATTTATTAAATATTATTTTCTCTATTCTTAATGTAAATTCTATAGAAATCGATTTTATTATGTAAATTCAATTATTTTAATTGGTTTACAAGGGGTTTATTTGATATAAGATTATTCTTTTATTATATGAATGATTACTTTCTTCTCCGGGGTTTGGCTAACACGTGGCTAAAACAGTGGGCCTAGATACAAGCTCTCAACTCTCAAGCACTGCAACTTCAATGACTCACATGTGTGCAGTCCAAGTTCTCTGAGTGATTACGTTGGAAGTTTGGTGTGAATTTGTTGCTGGAGGTTCTCGCTCATTGTGCCCGTGTTAGTCCACACAAATCCAACAAGATTTTTTTTCGCATTGTTTTAGTGAGGATTCTAAAAATTCGTAAATTGTATTCGTTTATCATACATTGTACAATCAGTTTTTGTCAAATTTTAAATAAAAATTTTAAATCGTATTCTGTTTGTGTTTAATTTTAAATAAAAATATTTAAAATAATTTTTAATCACATAATGTACGATAAACGAACATAATTCACAAATCTCTGAATCCTCACAAAAAGAATCGGACGATAATCCAGATTCCACACAAATAGTCATGATACATAATTAAAATTTTCTCTACCTTCTGAACACAAAAAAAAAAAAAAAAAAACCTGTTGCCGTGTAGCACTTGCAATAGGAAAGTCTGCTGAGAAAGTCAGTCATTGTCTTCATCAAATTGAGGTCGAAGAATTAAGGTTTTAGATCTGCGAAGATCCTAACTTAATCAGACTCTCCGAAATTAATCAGAGAAATGGAAGCTCAAGCAAAAGAAGGAGACTCTCTAGAGAAGCGGCCCGGCATCGTCTTCCTTGGTTCCCCCGGCGTCGGCAAACGCTCTCTTATTTCTCGTAATTAATAAAGCTAATGGAAATGATTGAGGCAATAATAATAATTAGACATGTAATTAATTTTTCCTATATTTTGTTTGGTATGTCTTAGCTGTATATGCTCATGATTAATTTGTTCGAGGAAAAAACAAATCTCATATTTAATTTGTGTAGTATGATTGTGGTGGGTACGTTAGTACTATAAAATATGATATTTGTCAAAACGGTCTTTTGTCTTTTTCGTCTTCCTAATAATTATTGAAAGCGTTGTTAAAATTTTTTTTTTTTGAAGTTTTAAAAGTATTTTCTACGAGAAGTTAATATGTTTTTTTTTAAAAAGTATTTTAAGTGTTTTTTTTTTCTTCAGAAATTACTTGTATTTTCATCAAAACGCTTTCAGCAATTTTAGAAATACTTCCAAACGATCTCCTATATTAAGATTCGTATTTTTTATCTTGAGTCTTGATATATATATATATATATATATATATATATATATATATATATATATATATATTTTTTTTTTTATTTATAAATATATATAAAGAAGATGTGTTGTGATCCTAGAAGGTAAGAAATTCTAAGAGAAGATGCAAGTCCTATATACGTTCAAATCACCCCAAAGGAGGATGGAAACTTTTGCACTTCGTATTTGGATAAAATATATAATGCATATCTTTTGATACGCTTATCAGTTCGGGGTGCTAGTGTAACTTTATGCTCCTGATACATTTAATCATCTCATTGATTAATTGTATTTTAATGTTTTATTTCTCTTTTTCTTCCTATTTTTATTGTATTAATTACATTTAAATTTTCATTTTCATTTTCATTTTATTCATCATAATATATTTTGATTACATTTAGGTAAACTAATTTTTTTAATATAATATATTCCCGTGCAATTTGTATGTTCTTCATTCACGTACATTAATTCATTTGATAGGGTAACACTGAGGAGACTAAATTTATGGATAATGCTTGGGAGACCAAATTTTTTAAACCAAATTGCAAACCAAATTTTTTAAACTAAATTTATAGACTCTGTGTCACCTCATATTTTGACACAATATTTTATAATGTTAGCACAAAAATCGATATTAAATTGTAAGATAATAGAGAGTCCATGCATTTCACTTTTGAGAGACTCCCCCCTAGTGTTTCTCAACTATAAATTTGCATGGTTTGGTGACTCCAATTGCTACCTGTTGTCTGCGTTTGTTTTGGCATTTAATTTCTTCTAAGTGAAGCAAAGTTCAGAGAGAGAGAGAGAGAAAGGGAGAGAGAGAGAGAGAGAAAATAATGGAGATCAGACCGCACAATGAAGATGAAGTGTACAAGGCATCACGGACCGGGAGTGTAGAATCCTTAAACAGGTTGATCAAAAATGACCCAGACATTCTATGGAGAATATCCCTGCAGACCGGCAAAACCGGAACCCCCTTACATGTGTCGGCTTTGCACGGCCACACTGAGTTTACCGAAGCCCTTTGCACTAAAAATCCCAAACTTGCAGAGCGGATGGACGCCGATGGACGCACGCCCCTGCACTTGGCTTCTGCTGACGGCCACAAGGAGACTGTCGAAGCTTTGTTATCTGTGTATGCTGATGCGTGCTTGCGTTGCGATGAAAAGGGAAGAATCCCTCTTCACTATGCAGCCATGAAAGGAGAAGTTGAGGTGCTGCAGAAGTTGATTGATAAAAATCCTGAGTCCATGTATGTCAAAGTTGAAAACAGATCGAAGGAAACAGTTTTGCACTTGTGTATTATACACAACCAGTTAGAGTGCTTGAAACTGTTGGTTGAAAGAGACGACAGCAATGGCGAGTTCCTCAACTCAAGAGCTGGCTGCTGTGATGGTAGTGTGACCATCCTGCACTTAGCTTTGATGCTAAGGCAAATTAAGGTACGTATATATAGGTTTCTATACTGGATATTCTTAGTTTTTTACTATATTAATTAAATATGTTCATGTGTAAATTTTCTTTTGTTTGTTCCCCTTTATATATAGTTTATGGCATTAATCTCAGTTATTATTATAAAGTTTTTGGTTTTTTAGTTTTCAACATTTAATGTATTAAGTTTTTTTTGTCCCAATTTAGTACTTAAGTCATAATTAATTCTGAGATATTTTTATACATTCTTTAAATTTTTTGTCAGAATTTACGTTGATGCATCTACGTAGACAATAATTAGACGCCGGCAGGGCCCACCCACGTGAATATTAAAAAAACTAAAATATTAAAAAATTAAAAACAGAGTTATCTGGAATCGCATATGAGGAGGTATTGCAGAGCTCTATCTCCCTCCCTTCGACTGCACATGGGCGGCGGTGGAATGAATCCACTCCCTTTTTGTGCTGCATATGGGTTTCCCTTCCCCAGATCTGCAACCCACTCCCTTCCCTTACCTCCCGTTCAACTGGAATAAAAGAAAGAATCCCGTCCATCTGCATCTCAAGAAGTTGTAGAAGTATTAGCAGCAGCACCGCTGCCGGTCATCGGTTCGGCGTCTTCCGCCGTCACCAACTCCGAATCCGAAGACAACCCATTGTCGCTGCGGCCTAATCCGGATACTCCAGTTGGCTGGCCAGCCTACGGAAAGTTCAGTCTCGAATGGCTTAGGAACCTCGTGTTTGTTTTTTTATTGGGCATCTAGAAATCTGGACCCGACCCAAGTGCCCGTGTTTCCCGTAGTGGTTGTCGATAGCTTGGTCGTCTGCCCATCCAAAATGCCCCCCAAAGATGCCAAACGTTGATCAGTTAGGCCTGGAATCTACCGTGGTGGTCGTCGGAGACCTTCGTGGACCTCCTTTTTCTTTTAAATGATCTTCACCCTTTTAGGTTTTTAGTATTTTAGTTTTTAAAATTTTTAATTTTTTTAGTTTTTTAAAATTTTAATTTTAATTTTTTAAAACGTTTTAATATCCACGTGCGCCCATATTGACACGTGACGTCCATTTATTGTCTATGCAGCTGCAATATCATTAGGAGGTTCTGATGAAAAACTTAACGAATATATAAAAGTGTTCCAAAATTAATTATGACTTTAAGTACCAAACTGAAACGTAAAAACTTGATGTATCAAATATTAAAAATTAAGAATTTTCAAAGTAGGAAAGTGAGATTAATCCTAGTTTATATGTGCTTTCCCTTGTTTGTTCCCCCTAGGAGCATAATTTCCATCATATTAATGAGAAATTTTTTAGTGTAACCGAAACACGCATAATACACCATGTGTTTTTATATAAGTGATGAGAAATTATATTTTTTAAGTTATTAACTTTTTAACACACTTATTCCACTATTTATATAATGACATATGGTATACCACTCCGTGTTCCAGTCACATTAACAAATCTCCCCATATTAATGAAGTGTATATATTATTTACAGACTATACGTTACCTGCTTTCCGTTGATACTATAAGAGCAGAAGCAGTTGGTGTGAATGGGATGTCTCTGACCATGTCAGATATCTTAGAGTACAGCAGCGTTGTAAGAGAGGACTTTAGCAGAAGCTTAGAAATTCAACAAATTTTGATGGACGCAGGATTAATCAGAAGAGAAAATAATGAAAATGACAATCCTAACTCAGCTGTTGCCGCTGCCGCTGTTGTTGTATCACCAAATCCAAGAAGGGTAGAGAAGAAAAAGAAGCTTCACAAACGAGTAGCACCATCGGAAAAGGGATCAAAGCCAGCAAGGTGGTTCTTGACAAAATTGATGAAATGGTTAAGATATCCGGATGATTGGGTGAAGGACACACGTGGCTTGCTGATGGTTGTGGCTACGGTGATCTCGACCATGACTTTTCAAGCCGTAGTCAACCCACCTGGTGGTGTATGGGAACATAATGATACAAACACTACCTTTAATAATATAACAGTTTGCAGTGAAGAGAGTGTATGTAGAGTTGGAACTGCAGTGTTCGGCTACGGTAATGATCCCGATGATTACTTCCGCACTTTCATAGTATTCAATACCATCACGTTCCTTGCTTCTTTGAGTGTCACCCTTTTGCTCGTTAGTGGATTTCCTCTCCACAATCGGTTGTGCACGTGGCTCTTATCGATGTCCATGTGCGTCACGCTCGCATTCTTGGCACTCACCTATCTAATTGTGCTGTACGTGATGGTCCCTAATTACCGTTGTTTCGTTTCATCAAGCTTGTACCGGATATTCTTTATTCTTTGGATTACGTTGCTGGTCATAGGCAGCGTACTTCAGACTATCCGGTTTCTTATGTGGGTGATGAAGCGGTTGCGACCCATGTACTTCAGGTCAACATCAGGTCTCAAGAACATGGTCACCACTGGCTCCTTTTCACGTAAAGATCCAACGTGTTTTGAAGAGAATGATGTGCCTACAGTTGTGTGATTACTCTGCCGCGGTGTGTTTGCTTGAAACGATAATTATCTGGGTCATACACCCTTTATGCATGTAGCAATTAGGGTTTAAGGTAATGAACTAGGTCAATGACGCTTTCTGGATCCGGGTTGGTAATTCAAGAGTGTTGCTTAGCTATGATAAGTAATCCATCTGCTATGTAAATTAGAAGTGTTTGTTGTCTTTAATTTGATGCTGGACGCTAGCTACTTTTTTATTATTATTCATTTATGTCATTTGTTATCACATTAGCAAACTAACAACTGTTCTCATTCTCTCTGCTAGTAGTTTGTTATTAGTTAATACAGTATAAATGGCTTCCCCCCCCCCCCCCCCCCCACGGCCGCCCCCAAAAAAAAAAACATCATAAATAGCTAAACATTGTCTCAGGATTTGTTTGTAAGTGAGTGCTTTTAAAATGATTAAAAGTGCTTTTAGAGAAAAAAATTTGAGTTCCAAAAGTAATTGAAGTGCTTCATGTGCTTCTTCCAAAAAACACTTCATGCGT
Organism: Pyrus communis; assembly: GCF_963583255.1. NCBI lineage: Eukaryota > Viridiplantae > Streptophyta > Magnoliopsida > Rosales > Rosaceae > Pyrus > Pyrus communis. The sequence goes on along the minus strand of NC_084811.1, from coordinate 2,981,050 downwards.
TTTTCCAAAATTCACTTGCATTTTTATTAAGGATTAATTTCTAAAACATTTTCATTAAAAACACCTTCAGTTATTTTAAAAACACTTACAAACGAACGCTTTCACAAATATTCGCTTTTAAAGGACACTACTCGACTCAACTAACAAGACATTCCTACTCACCTTCCGAAATTAGAATCTTAACATATATAAAATAACTCATTAAACTCACATAAAATAAAGGTAATACACACACGTTAAACTACATATAATTTGTCTACGAATATAAATAACTTCTTACGTGTAACAATTTCTATGTTAATTTCAATAACTTAGGTTAAAAAGTCGGTTGCAGCCTTGCAGGCTAATTGTTCACAAAAAAGTGGTACATGAAAGTAACATGGTAAGGAAAGGTCCCCCATTGCAGAGTGTTAGATTCTAAGCAACCACTAAGGTTAGCCAATTGCTAACGACATGCAGGTAGTCTCTGTGTTGTCGATTTGGAGAAATTTTTAATTGTGAAGGGAATACAAATGGTACATCACGTGTTTTAATAGAAGTGGTAGAAAATTTTACTTTTCAAGTTATTAACTTTTAGCACATATATTACACCATTTGTATAATGACATGCGGTGTACCACTCCGTGTATCAGTCACACCGAAAAATCTCTTGTCGGTTTGAGTCTCCTCTCTCTCTCTCTGTGTGGTTAGGTGAAGGGGACAACACAGAAGCTTATGACATGGTGAATTAGGTCATGAAAAACCAACATTAATCCCACCAAAATTTGGATGCAAGTCCAAAAGGTTAACAACTACTGAGCAGTGCGATTTAGCCACTAAAAGTATGAGAGAGGGACACGCAATCGCTAATCAACTTTTAAGCATCCCATAACTTCGCACGCATCAAGATCTTATGATTCTTCACTTTCTTTATGTTTTGCTTTTGGCTTCCGAATATCACATGGGAAAGTGATGGTCCCCTCTCGTTGTACATTCCTCTCTGCAATTATGTCGGTTGGAGATCTGGTGCCATCACCCTACATTGGGTAAGACACTCGCATGAAATGAGGACGCTAAGATATTGATGTCCCAAATTCGTCACGTAATGGTTTATTTCATATAAGTCATTCTTTATTGCTGATTTAAATGATTTAGATTAAAGAATTCCACAAAGAAATGTAGCAATACATTGAAGTTATGTTCTCTAGGTCACTTGATAACTAACGGTTTATGGTCATCCATCCTTAAATTTGATATTAAGGATTGAGATTAAAACATTAAACGCACATTCATTTATTATCCACCATGAATAACCCAAGGATAACTAACCATACATTCTTTTTAATCACTTGAGGACCTATTCAACATTTCTACAATAAGTGATGCCATGGAGATCATATTTTGCAGACAATATCTAAAGTCCACAATACAAGTAAGTCTACCTCTACTCGAGAAATGATTTTGATGTGTTCTACAAAATATAGTTTTCTTAGCATTTTCCTGCTAGACTACATCAATGCTTAATAGAATCTTTACTCTATAGAGAGTTAGGTAGGGGGCAACCAAAATGGAACCCACCAAGACTTGTTTGATTTGATCACTTTTATCTACTAAAAAAGCCACATTCAACTGCAAATCCCATTGACTCATTTATCGTGTAGAGTGGCATTCATAACTCATAAATCATCACTAAAACTTTGACGAAAAGAATGATGAACTTCATGATTGGCAATTGATGAGTATATAGCAGAAAACATTTTCAACTTTCCTCACAAAAAAGACAGTTAAGGAGAGAAAAAAAAAAGACAAAATAAATGGTGTCAAATTAGGGTTTAGATTGAACATTGTTTGTGAGACATATGGGAAGCAAATTAAAGGTGTTTTTGCAGAGGGATTAATGGAGGTGAGGAGAGATAAGTGTGCATGAACAGAGAGGTAAAGAATGGCCAGTCCAACTTCAACTACCAGGCTCAGGGGTTCCTCGGAATGGCTTCAAAGTCTCTCTCTCTCTGCAATACCTTCATTGCACACCACCCATTCTGCTACACCCACCCAAAGAACATTTTCTTTTTCCTTTTCTTTTCCAAATAAGTGAACAAAAAGAAGATGATTTATAAACAGAAAGTTAGATTGCTGCTTTGAAATTTTCTCTCAGATTCTCCTCCTCATGATTTTTTTCATCATATCTTTTCTCCTATCATTACACAATGCAGAGGAGGACTACTTGAATGTTCATGGCCTACAACACCACCTGCATTTCATGGAGGACAATGCCAAGCTCCCCAAAACCTACATAATCACAAAGGTTCCAGGGAATATGAAGTGAATGCAGCTTCAGTTGTCTAAAATTTCAGAGCTTTACTTGGTTTGAACAGCTTCCACAAGTGAACGCCGTCGGTTGGTGACAGTAGAAACGTTTCTCCTTCTCCTTCTCCAATTCCCTACAGCGAGGAGGACGCTCCTAGTCCAGCTCCTACTCCTGCTCCGGCGCCTCACATCCACGCGGGTTCGCATCATCTGCATCGCTTGCGCTCGATCCCAAAGCCTCAAAACATTCACAGAGAAGATAGAGGGGGAATCACGAGGATACTTGTGGCTGTTCTTGTTTCAACAGGAGCTGCAGTAGTTATCTGTGTGTTCGGAATTATTTGGGGTTGCAAAAAGCACAGAAAGCATAAGAAGAAACCCACGAGAGTGATTTCTGTAGAAAATGATTTTCCCTTATTTTATTCATTCCCAGAATTACATGATATATAGAACACATTTGATACAATAATTAATTACAATTGAAATCACCAAGTCAACCCTATGCAATCATTCTAAATTTAACGCAATGAAGAGGATTGGGGAGAGATATGTGGAGATGATGGAATCTTGCTAACACCCCCCCCCCCCCCCGCGGAAACTGGACGACCTCGGTTGTACAAGTTTGGAGCCAAGAAAGGTGTGACGCGGCTTGTGCAACGCTTTAGTAAGAACATCAGCTGGCTGATCGATGGATGGCACAAAGAATACGCGATGACTACCAACAACAACCTTTTCACGGACGAAGTGGTAGTCAAGTTCAATGTGACGAGTGCGAGCATGGAAGACAAGGTTGGCAGCCATGTAGGTGGCGCTGAGATTGTCGCAGTAAAGATGAACGGGAAACTGTATAGAGACACCTAGCTCATAGAGAAGATAGGATAACCATGTTGTTTCTGCACAAGAGTGAGAAAGGGACCTGTACTCAGACTCGGCACTGGATCTAGCAATAGTGGGCTGTTTCTTTGAGCACCATGAGACAAAGTTCGAACCCAAGTAAATTAAGTAACCACTTGTAGAGCGGCGTGTATCAGGGCACCCCGCCCAATCGGCATCGGAATAAGCACAAAGGCGTGCGGTTCGTAATTGAGGTGTAAATACAAGACCATGATCGAGAGTCTCTTTGACGTACCGAACAATACGCTTGGCGGAAACAAGATGAGGAGCACGAGGGGCACTCATAAACTGAGAAACTGTATTCACCGCATAAGCAATGTCGGGACGTGTCAAGGTGAGATATTGAAGGCAGCCAACAAGTTCGCGAAACTCCGTGGGAGAAGAGAGGAGAGGACCATCAGTATTGGACAAAACCACCTTTGCAGCGATGGGTGTAGTGACGGGCTTGCAATGTTCAAGATTGTGCTTTTGTAACAAATCATGAGCATATTTTAATTGATTGATGTGTAGGGAATCACCATGAGTAAGAACCTACAATCCCAAAAAATATTGAAGTGGACTAAGATCTTTGATGTCGAAACCACTGCCCAATGCATCAATAAAACGTTGTAGCAAAACATTATCACTACCAGTGAGAACAATGTCATCAACATATAGGAGCAAAAATATGGTGTGATGACCAAACCGATAAATGAAGAGGGATGGATCAGCAACACTTTGTGTGAAACCGGCAGTGATGAGGAAGGAGCTAATACGATGGAACCATGCTCGGGGCGCTTGTTTGAGACCGTAGAGAGATTTGTATAACTTGCATACATAATGGGGACGATCAGGGTCAACGAAATCGGGAGGTTGAGTCATGTAAACATCTTCTTGGAGGAACCCGTGAAGAAATGCATTTTTGACATCGAGTTGGCGTAGTGGCCAACCATGAGAAATGGCAACACTTAGAACCGTTCGAATGGTGGTAGGTTTTACAACGGGGCTAAAGGTCTCCCCATAATCAACTCCGGGCTGTTGATGAAAACCCTTGGTGACTAAACGAGCTTTATAACCCTCAATAGGTCCATCAGGCTTTCGTTTTATCCGGAACACCCACTTAGAACCAACTGTGTTATGATGAGGTGAATGAGGAACGAGAGACCATGTATTATTTTTAAGTAGAGCATTAATCTTTTCGGACATTGCAGAGCGCCACTCATGACTCTTAGAGGCTTGAGAGAAGCAGGTGGGCTCAAGGCCAGAGAGTGTTGTGATAAGGGCTTTGGGCAGAGGATAGCGTACGGTGCCATCGATGGGATGCTTGGGCTTGGTGATGCCAAGTTGGAGACGTGTTACCATTGGATGCATAGATGGGGCAGTGGTGACATGTGTTTCGTGGGCCATGGGACTAGCATGGGAAGACACCATGGGATCTGCATGGGTTGCATGCGGTGAGACAATGGACGGTGCAGTTGGTGCATCATCACATGATGTTTGCGGTGGAAGTGGTGTTGTCAATGAAGGGGACAAGATATTTGAAGTCTGTGGAGCTGCAATTGAGGCAGCAGCTGGGGCCTGCGAGTTGGGTGGTGAGCTTGGCAGATCACTGGGGGGAGAAGTAACCTGCGGAGGAGGAGAAAACAATGGTATATGAGGGCTCGGCAGCGGGGGCTGCGGAGGTGCGATAGGTTGAATGTCCAACAAAACTGTTGGAGATTCATGAGTGACCTGCAAATTAGTAAAAGGAAAATAATCTTCTTGAAAAATTACATGACGGGAGATATAGACACGACCGGTGGAAGGGTGGAGACACCTATAACCTTTATGACTCGGACTGTAACCAATGAAGACACATTCTAAAGAACGAGGGGAAAGTTTGTGGGATGTATAAGGACTGAGGTTAGGAAAGCATGAACAACCGAAGACACATAGATGAGAGTAAGAGGGAGAGCGATGGAAGAGTTTGGCATATGGGGATTCACAATTTAGGAGGGGTGTAGGTAGAAGGTTAATGAGATGAACCGCGGTGAGAGCCGCTTCAGTCCAATAGGAAGATGGTAAATGAGTAGTATGAAGAAGAGTGCGAATCATGTTTGCAATATGGCGATGTTTGCATTCGGCGACGCCATTTTGTTGAGGGGTGTGAGGACATGAGAACCGTTGTTGGATACCCAAGGTGGTACAAAAATTGGCGAAGGCATTGTTCACATATTCGGTACCATTGTCACTTTGTAAGATTTTAATACTAGAGTTGAAGAGATTCTGTGCCATGGCAACAAATGTTTGAAAGTGTGTAAACACTTCCGATTTACGGCACATGGGATAAATCCAAGAGTAACGCGAAAAATCATCCGTAAAAAGAACATAATACCGAAAACCACTAATAGATGGCACATCGGAGTGAATGAGTTGAAAAGAAAATGAAACTGAAATAATACGGTTCGAAAACGGTAGTTGAGTGGATTTGCTTATAGCACAATCCGTACAGAATGTCTTATTAAATTTTATTTCTTTGCCTAACAATGGTCCTAGGTGGGAAAGAACAGAAGACGACGAGTGACCGAGACGGCGATGCCAAGTAGATGAGTGAAGAGTGGAAAGAGCGTGAAGAGCAAGGGGTTGACGGATGGAGGAAAGTTTAAGAGGATACAAGCCATCTTCACATGGGCCCTGAAATAATAGTGCACCGGTGAGCAAATCATAAATTTGATAGAAATCTGGGGCAAAAAGGAAAAATACAAGATTATCTTTGGTGAAATGAGCAACGGAAAGTTATTTTTTGCGAATGGCGGGAATGCGAAAAACATCACGAAGAGTGAATTTAGAAGAGCCCAAAGAAAATGGAAGAGTACCGGTGTGGGTAACATTCATGGAATCTCCATTACCCATAAATACATGTTGATTACCATGGCAGGGATACGGGTTTTGAAGAGATGTGCCGGGACTCGTCATGTGATGAGTGGCGCCGGTATCAGGATACCAAACTGGATCGGCCGCAGTAGCGGATTGGGCCATATGTGCACCAGCAAATGGAGGGAATTGGGCAGGGCCAGTGTACCTGTGCAGGCAGTGGGCCTGGTTATGTTGATTGGTGTTGCAATTGGGACACCAGGTTGGAGGAGGGCCCAACAAGCCGTGAGTTGAAGCAGACTAAGGAAGGGGGCGTGGAAGCCATGGTTGCTGACCTTGCGTCGGGGGAAGAGGAAAGCCATGATTATTGTTGTATCCGGTTGTTGCGGTAATTACCACCACGTCCAGTATGATTTCGATGGAAACCCTTTGGATTATAAGGCTTATGTCCAGGGAATTGTTGAGGTGGGGCTGGGTTTTGAGGAGCCGATGGTGGGGGGTGGTTATTAAAGAGAGCATGGGAGGATGGAGATGATGCGGTGAAGTTGGGGTCTTGGGCTTCAAATGCGAGAATGCGAGAGCGAAGTTCAGTGAAGGTTGGGAGGGAAGAACTTTGAAGAATGGCGGTTCGAAGCATGAGATATTCGGGACCAAGGCCTCGAAGAGTGAGAGTGACTAAATACTCAGGATCCACGGGTTTGTTGATTGCAGCCAAGGAGTCAGCAATGTGTTTGACTTGGAGCAAGTATTCATTAAGGGATTTGGTCCCTTTTGTGATGTCGAGGAGTTGAAACTGGAGGGATGCAGAGCTAGCAATAGAAGTTTGGGAAAAGTGGTGATGAAGACATTCCCAGATGGCCTGGGCTGTCTCACAACCAATGGTAAGAGAAATAATTGGCTTGGTCAGTGTAGTAGTTATGTAACTGACCACAGGTTGGTCTTGTTGAATCCATGTGAGCAAAGCCGGATTAGGTATATGAACAGTAGCAGCAGGAGCATCGGTGGGGGAATGAGGGGTGGGGGGCACGGCAAGAATGGTAGCTGGAGGTTTTGGGTAAGAGCCATCAACGAACTTGTAAAGTCCTTGGCCAATAAGGAATGGTTTCATCTGGCGAAGCCATTCAGGATAATTGTCTTCATCTAATTTCAGGAAGCTAGCAATACTAGGGCCAGAAGAAGGAATAGAGGTAGCCATGGGAGAAGAGGCAGGGATCGGCTAGGATTTTTTGAGAAGAAGGAGCCTAGACCTAGGTGATACCATGTAGAAAATGATTTTCCCTTATTTTATTCATTCCCAGAATTACATGATATATAGAACACATTTGATACAATAATTAATTACAATTGAAATCACCAAGTCAACCCTATACAATCATTCTAAATTTAACGCAATCAAGAGGATTGGGGAGAGATATGTGGAGATGATGGAATCTCGCTAACAATTTCAGTTGTCGGCAAAAAGGGAGGAGCTAAATCAGCAAGCAAGGTGAGGTTAAATCGTGCCACTACTGCTACTGGTCTCATTTATCTTGAATCGTTAGCGATGGATTTAGAGCAGCAACATTAGCAGATTTCTTGTTCCAAAGAAACTTGTGAAACTGTAATTTCATCACAGAATCATACATTGCTTGAGAGGGAAGAAACAAATCAAGAAATGATAAAATCGGAATTCAATGATGCTAGTAGTAGTTCTTCCACTAGGGAAATTATGTCCATTCATGAGGATATGATTGCAGAGTTAGTGAAATATGACTCTGATTGTGCTAATTCCGCAACCGGTGACAAAATTACTCTCGTTAATTCTTATTCTTCCGATGATGAATCTATCCATTCTTTCGGAGATTCGAATTCATCAAATGTCCGCCTTTCGAATGCTTCAGCTGGTAGCCTAGATGAGTCATCAGACATTCTCTCCACAAATGTGTCAAATATAGAACCAACCAACAACCCTAAACAAAAAATCAATTCCGGCTCTTGAATTGCAGTCTCCGAGAAATGGAGAGCGGCGGAGCGCGAAATTCTGAACGCACTGCGATCTTCCAATTGCGAAAGAATGTCACTTTCCCCTCCAGCACCACCTCCTCCACCCCCACCACCAATCAAACACTTTCCTCATTTCCATTCTTTTCCTAGTTCAGCTAGAATTGCGTCTAAAGCCTTCTACATTCCGAAATCTGTCACCGCCAAGAAAATCAGATTCTTCTTGTGAATCAAACCAAACCCAAGAAGGGGGATTTTCTGCTTCGCCTCAAAACTCCTCTAGGGCTTCAAAACATATATACTTACCTATATATCTTCTTGTTTAAAATAACATTTTATTCAAGGTTTATTTATATATTATATAATAAATTCAATTAATTTTATATGATATACTTAAATCCATTTCGGTGCTAAACTCTTGCTCGCTACTGGACTAGTGGTTAGCGTTTTTAGAACCTTGTATTATCGAAGGGATCTACAAGTCCTAACTTGGTCTTGGCCCTTAGGCAAGTAATGGTATTTCCAGTTTATCTATGTATACACTCGTAGAAGAATTGGGGCCATGTTGAACTTGACGATGCCTTGAGGAGGCCCGTAGTGAAACAATCGTTTGGAGGCGAACAATCATAAAAGTCCAAGAGCTGAGCCTTTGGTCTCATCGTGTCTTTAGGCCTCATATCTTCTTTAATTAAAGGAGAAATTAGATTTACATCCCTTCTTTTGCTACTACATTAACTAAAACTTTATTTCTTTTCAATTTTTGATCAAGGTTCTTGGGTATTAATAACATCATTAATTATTTCAATAATAAAATATTTTACCTAAAAATATTCATTTAGTCCTAAAAGTGTTACAATTAGTATATTTATATTTATGGCTAAATTTTTCATCATATATTTTTATTTTTAGTTTGTACCCATTTTTAATTTGCAAACCATTTTTTATTTGTACCAATTTTTTTTTCAGTATTAATTTGTACCCATATATTAATTTCTTTTTGTGCCCATATTTTTTAAAGTTTTATTTGTATTTGTGCCCATGTGTTTACCGTCACGTGACATTGTATAATTAAATCAATGATAGAAAAATTACATATGGTATATTTATTTTTTATGGCCAAACTTTCTATCATATATTTATATTTTTAGTCTGTACCCACTTTTAATTTGCAACCTTTTTTTTTATTTTTTTTTATTTTTATTTTTAATTTGTAGTATTTTATTTTTAGTTTTAATTTATACCCATGTATTAATTTCTTTTTGCGCCCATATTTTTTAAAATTTCATTTGTACTCATAATTTTTTAATCTTTTATGTGTACCCTAATTTATTTATAATGTACCCATTCTTCTTTATTAATGTACCACTTTGTTATATGTGAAATGTACCAATTTTTTTAACACTATGGCTACATTCTTTTTGCCATTTATTATTTCTTATTGTTACATAGTTTTTATCCATTTATTCAATTAAAATGTTTGAATTTTTTTATTGTAGCCATTTCTAATAGTATTATAATGAGAGATTTTAAATTTATAGGATTATAAATCTTATAAAATATCAAAAAATTATGTCAAAACTATAAAAATATAAATATTAATAGTAATATAATGAGGTGTACAAAGTCAAGGGACTTTGATCAAACTTTGAATACCATTAAGGTTTTAGTCAAAGAGTGTTAAAGACTAATGACTGCATCCAAAGTATTCCTCAATTAAAATAGCCATTCATAAGCACCATCGCATCATAAGTTCATAACCATTAAAATATTTTTCTTGCAGCTGTTGAGATGTTTCTAATGCTTTGTCTTGCAGATTCATCTCTTCCATTGTCAAGCGATGAGTCATGACTTCAACAGCAAAGTACATTTAAGCCGCTTCAATTTCCGACCAAAACGAAACTACATTGATCAGTTTTTTCTTTTTTTTTTTTTCTTTCTGTTTTTTACTTGATTGTTCATTGTTCCTTTCCATGTTCACAACAAAGTGGTACATGAAGTAACATGGTAAGGTAAGGTCCACCGTTGCACAGTGTTTATTAAATTCTAAGCAACCACTAAGGTTAGCCACATCACGTAGTCTCTATGTTGTCGGTTTGAGTCCTCTCTCTCTCAGGTTAGGTGAAGGTGACAACACAGAAGCTAATGCGCATAGTGAATTAGGTCATGAAAACCAACTTTAATCCTACCAAAATTTGGATGCAAGTTCAAAAAGGTTAACAACTAGTGAGCAGTACGATTTAGCCATTAGTGCTTTTTTGTACCAGATTATCTCGAAGTGTAACAAATTTAGAGATTATCCTGAACAGGTGCTACACTCACCATGAAGGTGGTACAAATGATGGACCAACACTCACTGATTTTTATTTCAAAGACCAAGCTCCAATTGTCGAATCAAGGACTATTTTTCTAATTTTCTCTTTCATACAATACAAAACAACTATTATATCATTCTCTCTCTAAAATTCATTTTCTCTACCTTTCTCTATTATTTCAATAAAATAATAGATAGCAAGTTCAATATCAATTTATTCATCTATCCTTTTAATATAATATTCGTTGTGTCAAAAAAAAAAAAAAAAAAAAAAAAGTACTCAATCCCCCTAAAGGTACATTTACAAGTCAGTTCACAAGGAATTGAATCCCCTCATGAGCAAATGGTGGGGATCCTCATGACCACACAACACGGGCCGTTAGATTTTGATCCAACGGCTACAAACAGGGGGCCCCTCTAAAGTTATAATAATTATAGCCGTTGGATCAAAATCCAACGGCCCGTGTTGTGTGGTCATAAGGATCCCCACCATTTGCTCAGGAGGGGATCCAATTCCAGTTCACAAAATCGAGTTGTTCCCTTAGACATTTTTGTCAACCATTCGTACATTGGATCATCGTCTTTTGCATTTGGGATGACACTTAGAGCAGTTCCACCCCTAAAAAAATGCGGCAGCACCCATCCCATTTAATCCACTCAGTGAACAGTGATAGACCCCAATGAACAGTAATAGGCCAAATGTATATCCACCCCTAAAAAAATGCGCTGGCACCCAGCCCATTTAAAATATTTTAAATTTTTTATAAAAGAATAAATAAATAAAATATTTTAATTTTGGATAGGATTTTTAACCAATCTCGTCAAGCCACATGTCATGATCTGAACGTACTATTTTGTGAATAGATTTTCGCTAAGATTTTCAACCAATCCCGGCCACGTGTCACTATCTGTTTACAATAATTTAGCCAAGATTACGATAAGATTTTCAACCAATCTTGTCACGCCATGTGTCATTATTCGAACGTACTATTTTGTGGATAGATTTCCAATAAGATTTTCAACCAATTTCAACTCGCCACGTGTCACTTCCTGTTTACAATAATTTAGTCAAGATTTCAATAAGATTTTCAACCAATCACGTAATGCCACGTGGCATTGTCCAGAACCTCATTGTTTCTTTTTTTGTCCATATAAACCCTACATCCCTACATCCATCCTTTCTTTTTTTATGAAAAGTCAATTAATATTTATATCCAGAATTCCCTAATTAGTAGTAATAAACATTGAAAATGTCAAAAAAACAAAAACAAAAATACAAGATATCTAATTATATTATGAGTTAACTTCAATTTACTACTCTGAACTTTTTTGATTTTCAATATTTTCTAATCAATTTTTTTTTTAGTACTAAAGTGAATTTTGGAACAGTTTCATACATCGGTTAAGTTTTTTGTTAGTTGTTAACCTATAATGTGACATCCATGTAATAATGTCTGGGCTTCACGTATCAATTTGTGTCTAGTGGATATTAAAATATTGAAAATTAAAAAAAAACAAAAAGAATAAAAAAAACAAAAAGAAAAATAATTGATAACCCATAATATACGAAGAGGGAGGGAGACCTGAGGTCGGGGAGTTGGAAATCCAATCAATTTCTCTTTCCTTCCGATTAATCCCTCCGTCTTTATCTTTCCTTCTGCAGCTCAATCAATTTCTTGACTTGAAAATTCAATACGAAGTCAGTATACTTAGCGCATCACCGCAACTTGAGGAGTTTGACTTAGTTCAAACTCCTTATTCTTATCCTTTCAGCCATTCCTAGTTTATAGGACTTGTTTTTGAATCTCTATTGTAATCTGAAGCTGCGCATGCAATCTGTTTGTGTTTTTGTTTTTCAAAAGCTCCTTGTATCTTGGGTTTTCAAACCCAAACTGTAATCATGAAACTACTATAAATACATGCATCCCACGATTGTTTGGGTATGCATTTGAAGTGAAACACTGAGTTAGTAAGTTTTGCAGTTCTTCCTTTCTTGTTTCTGTTTTTAGAGAGAGAGTTGTTTTCTGCTTGGTTGATGGGAAAGTTGAGGGGAGTGACAGAAAATGGGAGGAATGAAATTGAAAATGGTCTTTATTAGTTGGGTGTTTCGGGAAAAATGTGGATAAAGTCAGGTATCCGAAATTTGTGATTTTGAATTTTGGGTTTCAAGATTTGAGGCAGCTTGTTCTATCTTTTAGAGAGAGAGGAGAAAGCAAGATTTGTTTAATGTCCACGGGATGCTCTGCAGGCTTAGGTCGCCGCCGTCAAATCTGGAAATGGGTCCGCTTGGGGTAGGGTGGAGAGGGAAGAGGTGGGTCGTCGTAAATCCCTAATTGCTCGAAGATTTCAGAGAGCTTGGAATGGTCAGGGACGATCTCGCTTCTGAGGCGGTCGAGCATGGAGCAAAACTCGGGGCGGAGGGCATCGTCTCTCGGATCGACGAACGATTCTGTAGTGCTGCATGAAGACGAGCTCCTCACCACCACCTCCCAACTTGAAGAGAAATTTTATTAATTTTTTAGTTTTTTAATTGACACGTGGCGTGTAATTATTGTCCACATGGACGTTAACGACTGTTTTATATTTTAACCTAAAATTTAACAGATGTATGAAAATGTCTCAGAATTATCACTTTAGGCTAGACCAAAAAAAAAAAAAGGTATGAAATCTTTGAAAACCAAGAAACTTCATAATAAACTGAGATTTAACTCTTATATTATTAATAGAGTATAAAAACTTGGGAAAAATATGAATAGAAAACCTCCAGGTTTGCATAGAAAACCTCCAGGTTTGCATAATCAAGCCAAAGAAAATTGTGACGAGAAATTTTATAAATTTTTTAGTTTTTTAATTGACACGTGACGTCTAGTTACTGTCCACATAGGTGTCCCGTCAAAAGTTAATGGTTGTTTTAACAAAAAACTTAACATATGTATGAAAATGTTCCAAAATTATCACTTTAAGTACATATGTATGAAAATATTCCAAAATTATCACTTTAAGTACCATACTAAGATGAAAAAACTTGAGATTTGAAATGTTGAAAACCAAAAAAAAATTAGATTAGTAAACTAAACTTAACCCTTATATCATTTAAAGAGTATAAAAATTTGGGAAAAATATGTCCAGGAAACCTCCAGGTTTACATAATCAAGCCAAAGAAAACTGTTATAAAATGGGGAAAAAAAGGATTAACAAATAATCGGCCCATGCATGATTGCACTAGATTAAAAGCCATTAAAAACGACAGGAACTTCAAAGTTTGTTCTTAGAGCAGTTCCAGTGTTCAAAGGCTCCTTAGAAAATAGACAACTCAATCCTCTTTATAAACAATGACTGTCTGTAGTGAACAGTAGATATTCAAGTGTATCTCCACCCAAAATTAAATAACCCAAGCAATTCGTATTAAAATATTAATATTTTTTATTTATTTTATAAAATAATAAAAAATATTTTTATTCTTATTTTTAAAAAGGATTTTTTATCAATCTCGTCGCGCCAAGTGTTATTATTCTTAAAGTACAATTTTTGTAGATAGATTTTCGACAAAATTTTTAACTAATCACGTCGCACTACATGTCACTAACTGTTTAGAATCCTTGGGAATAGATTTTGATAAGATTTTTAACCAATCATAACGTGCCACATGACATTATCTACAACCACATTCTTTTTTTTTCCCTCCATATAACCCATCATCCATCGTAAGAAACACACACCAAAATCAAAATCTCTTTGAATCCTTCTTCATAGTTTATAAATCTTGAGTCCTTACAGTATCTTCTTTAAGGATATTGTGGGAAATTGATGAGCAAGGGAAATAATTATTTGAGCAAGGGGAAGAAATGTTCAATCTCCAGGAGGGATAAAATGAGGTGGAAGAAATGGAAGAGGATGAGGATGAAGAACATAGAAAGAGAGATGAAGAAGCGAATAAGCCTCACATTCCCGTTGTGTCATGCAAGTTGTGGCTGAGAACTCCAAGCGCAAGCGTTCAATAGAATGAGGCAATAACGAGGTAATGGTCTCTTGGACGATCATTTTGTCCATAACAATGCATACCTTGAGCGTACCTTAGGCATCGTTTTAGAATGCAACGACATTTATTTAACAAAATCATTATTGATGTTTGCAACCATGATTCATACTTTGTGCAAAAGAAAGATGCTTTTAGTGTTATGGGTCTCTTTGCTGAGCAAAAAATTATAATTACCTTGTAGATGCTTGCATATGGAGCATCTACAAACCAATTGGATGAGATAGCGAGGATGGCGAAATCAACCATTCTTGGTTTACGATGGAGTAGCTCTTGCATTTTGCATGGGAGAACTTAATGAGTTTTGACAATCCAAGTCTCCAATCTTGTGGACACACTCCCAATTTCAAGTCCCTCAAAGTTTTTCACTTGCAACAATTAGGGTCGATGATGAAGTTCTTGAGTACCTTTTATCTAATTGTTCAGTTCCTAAACGACAAGTTAGAGTGATTGTTGAGATCTTTGGGGTTTTGATTGTGGGTGGTAGGGGAGGTGGCAATGGGGAGTTGGGGAGGGGTAGAAATTGGGGGTGGTTATGGTTTGGAGAGATAAAGTGGTCGGAATTTTCTCTGAAATTTTATTTTTGACTTTGTGTTCATTTTCATTTTGGATGTAGAAGGAGAATTGTTGGGCACATTCGGAATTTCAAGATAAAAAAAGATAAGTTTGCTATAGAAAGAAGATAAGTGGGTATGAATAGAATTTCCCTAAATATACCCAGAACTCACTAATTAGTAATATTTAACAAATGTCACACACATTATAATTAATTACAGACACAAGATCTAATTATATTGTTAAACAAACATGGACTGGAGCTGATCTTAAAATTCATTTATCACTAGTAGAAAAATATGTTTGCGCGACGGAAACTTGCGCGACGAAGCAAACTTTGTCGCGCAAAGTATGTTTGCGCGACGTAAAACACAAAACGTCGGGCAAAAGACCTTTGCGCGACCAAACTTTGCGCGACGAAGGTTGGCGTCGCGCAAAATCGCTTTGCGCGACGCAGATACATTTGGGTCGCTCAAAACATCTTTGCGCGATGCCAACCTTCGTCGCGCAAAGTTTGGTCGCGCAAAGGTCTTTTGCGCGACGCCAATCTTCGTCGCGCAAAGTTTGGTCGCGCAAAGGTCTTTTGCGCGACGTTTTGTGCGTCACGCAAGATTTTGGCGGCAAAACATGAATGTTTTACCATTTTTTCCTATTTTTAATTTATTTATTTTGTACTCATAAGCAAAAGGGCAAAAAGAAAAAAAAAAAAAAAAAAAAAAAACACACACACACACACACACACTTTTTTTTTTTTTTTTCTTTGCTTTTCTTTTGGGTTTCTTCTATTGCATTTTTCTCTTGTGGTATCCACTTGTGTAAATGTTTTAAATTGACGATCGAATTAGTTCATTGTATTCATGTAGGTTTAAAGAGTGTAGCTGTAAAAAATCATCAAAATCAAAGTTAAAATGACCGTTAAATCATGATTTTTCGTTTATACCCATCGAAAAGGTTTGTCCCATTACATAATCTCTGAATATTTGTTTTTTGCGATTTTTGACGTATGCGATCTCGAAGCATATACAAACAAGTTTTACGGTTGGATCGTTGAAACTAGTTTCATACAATGGGTATCCCATCAAAACAATAGATTCACCAACACTTGGAGTTTATTTATACTTTCATTAAGTATAACATAAGATTTTCTAGTATCCATTTGTTTAAATATTTTAAATTGATGATCAAATTTGTTTATTGTATTCATATAGGATCAAGGAATGTACGTGTAAAAAATCATCAAAATCGGAGTTAAAATAACCGTTAAATCGTGATTTTTTGTTTATACCCGTCGAAAAGGTTTGCCCCGTTACTTGATATCTGAATGTTTTTTTTTTTCAATTTTTGGCGTATGCGATCTCGAAGCATATACAAACAAGTTTGACGGTTAGATCGTTGAAACTAGTTTTGTACAATGAGTTTCCTATCAAAACGATAGATTCACTAACACTTAGAGTTTATTTATACTTTCATTAAGTGTAACATAAGATTTTGTAGTATCCACTTGTAATATTTTAAATTGACGATCGAATTCATTCGTTGTATTCATATAAGGTCAAGGAGTGTAGCTGTAAAAAATCATCAAAATCAGAGTTAAAATAATCGTTAAATCGTGATTTTTCATTTATAACCGTCGAAAAGTTTTATCATGTTACTTGATCTTTGAATGTTTTTTTTTTTTTGTGATTTTTGACATGTACGATCTCGAAGTATATCCTAACAAATTTGACGGTTGGATTGTGAAAACTAATTTTGTACAATGTGTTTCCTATTTTTAATTTATTTCTTTTGTACTCATAAGCAAAAGGGCAGGAAAAAAGAAAACACAAGTTTGCGCGACGTAGGTTCAACTGCGTCGCGCAAAACAGCTGCGCGACGCAGTTGTACCTACGTCGCGCAAAGTTGTTTTTTTTTTTTCCTGCCCTTTTGCTTTTCTTTTGGGTTTCTTCCATTGCATTTTTCTTTTGTGGTATCCACTTGTGTGAATGTTTTAAATTAACGATCGAATTAGTTCATTGTATTCATATAGGTTTAAAGAGTATAGCTGTAAAAAATCATCAAAATCAAAGTTAAAATGACCGTTAAATCGTGATTTTTCGTTTATACCCGTCGATAAGGTTTGTCCCGTTACATAATCTTTGATTTTTTTTTTTTGCGATTTTTGGCGTATGCGATCTCGAAGCATATACAAACAAGTTTGCGATTTTTGACGTATAAGATCTCCAAGTATATACAAACAAGTTTGACGGTTGGGGTTCTTGCATTGCCTTTTTCTTTTGTGGTATCCACTTGTGTAAATGTTTTAAATTGACGATCAAATCAATTCATTGTTTTCATATATGTATTTACTGAGTAGATTTTAATTTATTTATTTTGTACTTATAAGCAAAACGGGTTTTAGTGTTTTAGGTGATGTTTGAGTCTTTTGGTTTGTTTTAGTGTTTTAAGCGTTTAGTTTCGCATTCTTTGAGTCTAGTTTAGTGTTTTAAACTTTATTTTATTCCAGATTCTTAATCTTGTTTTGTTTCTTGTTTTAGGTACTAGTTTATGACTCGGAGTTCTCATCCGATTCGTGAACATACCCTGGAGTAAAAATAAAAAAAATAAAACAAAACATGTTCATAAAAAATAAAACAAAATAAAAAATAAAACAATACACTGAATAAAACAAAACATGTTCATAAAAAAAAAAAAAAAAAAAAAAAAAAAAAAAAAAAAAAACATGGCAGAATGATGGAGCCTTCACAAAGGTTGTTTATGTGAAGCCCCACTACGTGGCAAAACTCTAGAAGCGGAAGGCATCGGAGCGGAAGGCATCGGAGCAGGAGGCATCGGAGCGGGAGGCATCGAAGATAGAGCATTCGAGGCCTCAATACTAGGTGGAACGCTAGATGACCCAGGAAAAAGGTGCCTCTGGAGATAAGCCGCAAACCTTTGACGGTCACTTTGAATTCGACCTTCAGATTCTTGCAGCTCATCAAGCTTCCTCTTCATACCCGTCGAATAGTTATTTGCAAGCACATGCAAACTTCTATTCTCGTACTTAAGCTGTTTGATCTCTTGCTTAAGATTTTCCACCTCTGCCATCAATGATTCCACTTGACGGGATCGAGCAAGCAGGCGTTGGCCCATGTTGGACACAGAGCCCGCACACTGAACACTGAGAGCGAGGGACTCTTGAACGACCAACTCATCGGACCGTCCTGAAAGCAGCCTACTATCTTTGGGAGTAAGGAGGTTCCTAGCTACTATCGTAGCTGTTGTTGCATCCGTCATCATGGAGTCTTCACCTGTAAAAGGGCCATTAGAAGATAAGAAAGACGGGCACCATACATTACCTTGACGCGGCGCAACCGGATCACTGCTGAGACTCAAATCTAAGCAAATGTTAGATGGGTTAGCCATTTTCAAAGATGTTAAAAGAGAAGGGTTGGATGGAGTAAAATCTCAAAGGGCCGGAGACGATTTTCACGGATGGGCAATCTTCAAAGTGTGCATGTTAGAGGTGATCGATCACCTCTATAAAGACTTTGCGACACAACCACCGGATTTTCCTGCGTAAATTTCGTCAACACTCTTCAGACACAATCTCGGCTTTTCATATCTCTGACAAAGTTGAAGACGCGTGGAGGTTTGAAATGAGAGTAGTGAGAGATGTCTCTCATTTTTCTAGAGAGAACAAAGGGCTTCGGGGTTTACAACAAATAATATTATTATCCTTCTGCACAGGGGATGTGAATGGACAGAAGAGAGCCGTTTGGCTCTGGGCTCGAGAAATCGAAGGGCCGCTTATTCAGAAATCGAAGGGCCGCTTATTCAAAGATCGAAGAGTCATCACTATTTGAAGTTCAGAAATCGAAGAGGCGTCGTTCA
This sequence comes from Pyrus communis, assembly GCF_963583255.1. NCBI lineage: Eukaryota > Viridiplantae > Streptophyta > Magnoliopsida > Rosales > Rosaceae > Pyrus > Pyrus communis. The sequence continues at coordinate 2,962,286 of NC_084811.1, read as the reverse complement.
GAAATCGAAGAGGCGTTGTTCAGAACTTTTGTCGACAAGGGTAAAAGAACAGTACCACCACTTGCTATTGAGAAATCCCTATATATGTCGACCTTCATCTTTTATGGCAAGGCAGACCTGAAGAAAATGCCCAACTCTTCCTCACCTTTGAAGGCGCACTCCCAGCAAAGCCTTTCGAAATACTCAATTTTTTCTTCTTCCCCAAAGAAGATACCAGATGCCTGGAGTACAGATGACCCAGGAGGAAACGGTAGATTGAAGCATGTAGAGACAAGCACAACAAATATATGTGCTGATTCATTCACCGCTTCTTCAAAAGCAAAGGTATCTCATATCATCAAGGTCAAAAGCAAAAGTATCTCATATCATGCTCTTTCCCTGTCTTTTTCTTTGTCCTTGTTCTTACTTGCATGGCAAAGTGAAAGAAGCAATCAGCCGGCACTTGGAGTCAGTCTTCCGATCTGGGTCCGACTGCCTGGAATCTATTCCCTGGTTGCTTACCTAGCGTTGCTCTCGAGTAGTCATCTTCAACGGTTGATACACTTCCAGAGAAGGGACCACTTCTGCAAAGGGGAGCAAGTAAGGCAAGTGAAAATGTTCAGTTGTAGCATGTGGAGACAAGCAACAACTGCATATGCTGAGCTATCCTCTAACCCTCTTCAATACGAATTGGAAAGGTTGAACAAAGAAACAGATAAAAGGAGGAAGCTCAGACCTTCGGGGGAGACCAAAAGAATCCTGCTACCCAGTTCAAGAGTAGCACAAAGGAAAATCAACGAGTGGAGGAGACCAAAAGAATCTTCCAGCCCAGTTCAAGAGTAGCCTGTGGAAAATCAACGATTGGAGGAAACCAAAAGAATCTTCCAGCCCAGTTCAAGAGTAGCCTGTGGAAAATTAACGATTGGAGGAAACCAAAAGAATCTTCCAGCCCAGTTCACGAGTAAGCCTGTGGAATCACCAAGATCAAGCCTCAATGCAATCACCAAGGAGAAGATGGAATTGAATAATATATGTAAAAAAAATTATTATGGGTTTATGTGAAATAAAAATTGAACTTGAAAGGAGTATCACATTTTTGGTAATTTTTTTAAAGTTAATTCAATTAACTAAAGTTGATTCAATTAACTAAAGTTGATTCAATTAACTAAAGTTGATTCAATTAACTAAAGTTGATTCAATTAAAAGTTGATTCAATTAACTAAAGTTGATTCAATTAACTAAAGTTGATTCAATTAACTAAAGTTGATTCAATTAACTAAAGTTTTTCTACAAATGTTGTCCCAAAGGTTGGACATAATCATTACTTCCTATTACAATTATTAAAGTTAATTCAATTAACTAAAGTTGATTTGAATGTGATGATGATGGAGATATTTGCATAGGTGATAGAATCTTGCTGACAACTTTCGATATTCAGATGGAATTTGCGATTAGCATCTAATATATTTTGAGATTAGCATCTAATATCTTCTTTAAGACAATTTTTTATATTATATTATCAAAAGCTGTAATATCTTCATGTTCTTTAAGACAATTCTGCTTCTCTCAGGTTGAAGAAGATTTCTCAAGCAGCTATAATTTATTTTGAGATTAGCATCTAATATCTTCTTTAAGACAATTTTTTATATTATATTATCAAAAGCTGTAATATCTTCATGTTCGTTTATCTAATTTGAATTAGCAGCAATGCGATTTTGTTTCTGGTTTCTTCGTTTACATTTTTGTGTTGGTTTGGCTGTTTGATGATCCTCTTGTCTGATGCTTGATTTGATTTCCCGAGAAAATTATATTTAGAAAGCTAATTAATCGAGTTATATATGGTTTGGATGATTGTGTGAGCCCTTGACAACTGTAACCGGACATGAAGCACTTGATTTTCCCTCTTTCTTTCCCTCTTTCCCTCCCGTATAAACCTCTTTCCTTCTTCCCTTTTTCCCTTTTTCTTTCCCTCTTTCCCTCTTTCCCTCTTTCCCATATATTGAATCCGAATTTGATTTTTAAGACTCATCTTTCTCCCTCTCGTTCGCAAGGCAGTGACGCCAAACTCGAAGCCGACGCAAATTAAGTGTATAGATGTCGCATTTGATCACTCGTCGTCGGAGCGTGACCAATGAGCCTCCTACACCCCTTACTGAGGCTACTCCTATGGGGCCCCAGGTGCCTGTCTCATCGACGTCATCAATATCCATTCACCCGCTCAGTGCACGACGACCTCACCGACGTCGTCGTGAGCCGGACCCTTCTGATCACACTTCCGCAGCATCCAGAGCCGAGGGTGAGGCCTCCCATCCAGGTAGTTTTTTTTCTAATTCTTGATGACTACGTTGTATTTTTTTTTTTTCATTTTAAAATTATTATTTTTATGATGCTAAAAATTTGTTGGATTGTGAAATGCTATATTATCATTTTGGGAAATGCTATACTATTAGGGGAAGTTATGTTGGATTGTGAAATGCTATATTATCATTTTGGGAAATGCTATACTATTAGGGGAAGTTATGTTGAATTTTTTGTGAAAATTTAAGCTTTGGGTTTTCACCATTTAAGTATTTTTGGCTAGCTAAAAAAAAAACTAGGGGGCCTAGTCGAATGCTGAAGCCGGCACAGAGTGTACGTTTGACTGGCTCCAAGATCAAGATTGAGTATGACCCACTACATCGTGGAGCGGCTACAGCTCAACAACATAGCATCATCGCTAGTAGCTGTGGTGTTGTTATTAAACAAATTTGTCCTATGCAGTGGGAGAAATGGGCAGAAATTCCAGATTGTACGAAGGATTTGGTGCGAGACAAGTTGTCGGTTAGTGTATTAATTTTTAACCTTTAACTACTTGGTTCTGCATAAAAATATTGTTCTTCTTGATGTTCTGTATATTCATTTTGACTCACTGGATTACTTAGGTATGTATCGAATCTAGTAATGAAATTAAATCATCCAACTCTTGTATCTCGTTATTTAATTCATTTTGATCTATTTCATCAATTTTTGAAATTACCTCTTCTGTTTCTTTTTCAAATTCATAAGCTAATCTTATCGATTCTTGTTTATTATAATCTTGTACTTTATGCCATGTCTGAGTTGCTTGTTCATGAATGTCATTGGGTTCATAAATTATTTTTCCGATTCTTGCATTCTTTTCTTCATCTAAATAAACAAATTCGGATTCAATATCATTTTTTTAGTTTTGTTTACAAATATTAAAAACCAAAATATATTATCTTAATATTATTATATTTCTTACTATTATTTTATTGTTTTTCATATTCGTAGGTAATTTTCGATCTTGATGATATATTTCCCGAGGTCAAGGCCTACTTAGATGAGACCTTAGCAATCCGGTACAAACATTGGAAGAACTATCTTCACACGCATTTTAAGCTATGGGATACTCCGGAGATTGCTCGCCTACATGGTTGCCCAAGCGAGTTGAAGGACCGGCCAGAGGATTGGGAATGGCTTTGCAATCATTTTACGGACCCAAAATTTGTGGTATGTACATAATATTTGAATAATAATTTATTATTGCTTTAGTTATTTTTTAAATCTTTTTTTATTAATTTATTTCAAATAGTCGCATTAACATGTATATTGTGTGTTTAACAGAAGAAATCTGTTGCTGGCAAGATAGCTCGGGAGTCAAAGACACTGCTCCACCATTCTGGTTCGAAGCCCTTTTCATATAGGCTTCAGACACGACGTCAGGTAAAAGTATATTAATTTAGAAATTTTATACAATTTATTTATTATTATTGATTAATAAAATTTTCTTAAATGTTTTTTTTTCTTTCTTCAGGAGGGTTCTAAGTTCCCAGAGATCGACATGTTCGAGGACGTTTACGTTCGACCTGGAGATGAGACCGATGGGCAGCTTCATGTAAGTATATGTAATTGTTATTATTCTTATATGTATGAATCGTTCAAATATTATTTATATATATGTTTTTTCTTTATTATTACAGGCTCTTATGGTGGAAAAGAGCACTACTGTTCTCCAAGAAGCAACATCGCAACTTCCCCCGGAGACCCCAATTGAGGACGTCACAGTACCTGATGATGCAGGTTTTCAGATTTTGACTGATGTCCTAGATCAGAACTTCGGTCCTTGTCACGGCAAGGTTGTTCGGTGCATGGGGAAAGCGCGACTTCGTGAGACTGGTGCCTCTTCTTCCAGATCAAACACCACAGAGGTCGATTCATTGAAGGAGGAAGTGATAACCCTAAAGGGTCAGCTTGAGGTCCAGGGCGAGCAGATGAGGGCCCAGGGTGAGCAGATGAAGGAGCAGATAAGGGCCCAGGGCGAGCAGCTGCATAGTTATGACGGACAGATGAGAGATCTTATACGAGCCATACAGATGACCGGCCTCCAAATCTCACTACCAATACTTGATCTTGCTACACCTTCAACCTCCGAGCCACTTCACCCTGCCGATACCCAGTAGCCACTTCACCTAGAAGATTACTTGTAGGTTTTTCTTTTTTATTTGGACATCTTGTATGTACATTTTCATATATTGTATAATTAAATACTTTTCTTTGGTTAATTATTATTTAGAATTTAATTACAATATTATTAAAAATTAAGAAAGTAATATTTTTTACCAAAACCAAATTTCCACTTTGCGCGACATACAATACATCGTGCAAAGCATGTTCCCAAGTTACGCAAAGTATCTTTGCGTGACGTAGACTGCGTCGCGCAAAGTATCTTTGCGCAACTTGGGAACATGCGTTGCGCAAAGACACTTTGAGCAACTATAGTCTACGTCGCGCAAGGATCTTGAGTGACGTAGGTTGGGTCGCGCAAAATACGTCGCGCAAGATCCTGAGTGACGTAGGTTGAGTCGCGCAAAATACATCGCGCAAGGATCTTGGGTGACGTAGGTTGAGTCGCGCAAAATACGTCGCGCAAAGACACTTTGCGCGACGAAGCCTTTACATGCGTCGTGCAAAGAAACTTGCGCGACGGATGTTGAGTCGCGCAAAATACGTCGCGCAAAGTGTCTTTGCGCGACGATGGGGTTACTTGCGTCGCGCAAAGCCTTCTGTCACTGCCTTGCCGCGACGGTTTATGCGCGACGTTTTTTGATTTTGCGCGACGAAGGACCTGCGTTGCGCAAAGTGTTTTTTGTACTAGTGTTAAAAGAGAAGTGGCAAATACAGTTCACTTGAGATGCTAACTTAATGTTTCATCATTCAAATGATATTGCTTTTGAACCAAAGTATGTGGAAAAAAGAGTGGAAATCTGATTAGCAATTACCACTTTCGGCGGTACCGCACTGCTAAGTTTTACTCTTCAAATCTCCAACAAATAAGCTCCTCTGTAATTTCTACCTGAGCACTAAAATAAAAAAAATTGGTACATAGACGAAGAGTTAAGACTACCTACCATAAATCAATTGAGAACTACAACAATGTGACAATCCGCATGTATAACCTATGTGTCCATCGTCATAGGTTTAATAAAAATACCATTATTTTAAAATCATGGATGATTCAATTTTAACCTTAAAATCGAGACCATCTCCAGTTCTTGACAAATCAAATTTCAATAAATAGCCACACATGTGAAATAAACAAAAAGAAACAGATCTCAGAGAATAATAGCTTACCATCAACAAAGATCTTGCTACTGTCTTTGGAGGTTTGGGGGCATTTTTTTTATGTTCGTATACTATTAAAAACAAAAAAACATATGTTATTAAGGAGTGCGTTCTAAAGCTTTTATTTCTCCTGTCATACGAAATTGATAGTGTATCAGATCTTAGTGTTTTTCCCTGATATAAGATGTACTGTTATTCACTAAGACAAAGATCCAACCTTGACAACCATTAAATAGTGCCTGACCATTTTGTTATCATGGGTAATCTCTATCAGAAACATTCTATTCATCTTTCTATTTCAACACAATTTTAACACGTATTGGTCTATAATGTGATTTGTTTTCTTTTCAGTGGACATCTGATTAGAGTGTTCCTTCTTTTTTTATTTCACATATAATATAGGAATTGATCATGATATCTAGCAACTGATAATATATGCATGCTCTAACCCAAAAATAAAATAAGAACATAGAGTGTTGTGCGCAAGATGCTCTGGTACAGATCCATTTGATCTGCACCAATCGTGCTCTCAGGATGACACAACAATAATTATTCAAAGATTAGAAACAAATTATATAAGGTTTATTATTTACTTTAATAATTTTATTTTCATCTTTGACTGAATTATTTTCCCTAGATTACCAGTGACAACTGCCTATTTTGTAGAGAAACGGATTTTCTACTTGTCTTGACATTGTTCCGACTTTTAATTAGAGAAAACTCAAAGACAAACAGAGACATGCTTATTTTCGTTCACAAAACTATCCAGAGGGGTGATAAGAGAAACTTTACAAGTTAAATCACACATGGTTTCTAGTTCACATAACTGAAAATTATTGTACACAACCAAGAACATTAAAAGAGATTAGCTTCTTAAACCGGTTCTATTTTTATATTTTCATTTTCATGTACCAGTAAGGAAATGATAATATATTCCAAAATTAGCAGGTTACAGAGAAATATAAATATTGTGTTCAAGGAATTAATATGATTGCAAATGTAATAGTTCCATATATAGTGAGGTTGGAGAAATGATGGAAGACGCACTGAGATTTGAGGTCCATAGGTTGCGAAGAGTCCATTGCACTGATCCATATATGGATATTTTGCACAGATCTACGGTTCAAGTTTTTAAACAAAGAATCAATTTATCAGCAATTCCGACATTCATTATTTGCCAAAAAGTTATTGATTCACATATAAACAAATGAAAGCAATTGAAAATAAAGGCTTACCACAGGCTGGCTGAATCCGAGTTCAAAATGACTGCGGATTTGAAAATTGTATTAAACATTGTGTTTGAAAGATGTAAAAATGGTATCAAAAAATATTAACATTATTGAGAACATAGGGGTTAGAAAACACAATCACACAGTTGGTATTTGGCGGAGAAACTTAAAAACCAAAAATACACTTAAACATCCTAGAGAGAACAGAATTGTAAGCAAAATGTAGAATATTGAAAGAATATTGTGATAGTCACGAAATAAGTTTATAGGTTTGCTAATATTGATTTATTAGGTTTCAAGTTTGTCTCAATTTATCATTTTCTGTTAAACTGAAAGTGTAAACGTTTAAGTACTCACCAAGAAAAAAGCAATTGATTGATGCTAAATACAAAACCGGCTGACCTTGAAATATAAACCAGAGAAACTAATTGAAATAATCAAAACCCAAATTCAATTTCAAAGGTATATAAGAGTCATGCAAAGGTGTGGCAGATGACTACAGACCATAGTGAAGCTACTTTTATAGTTATTTACTTCCTTACATGATAATCAAGGTCTAGCTAAGCTTCTATACCTTTTTAGTAGGAATTAACTCTACTTCCAAGGCATCCACCCGACAAATAACAGCATTCGGCAATTCCAAAGGGAGTCCTACCACAAAATCCTTAAAACAACTCAATCAAAATGAACGTAGACTGAAAGTCAAAAGTAAAATCAAAATGAATGTAGAATCAAAATAAAACATTGGATTTAACATTATAGAGTCTAAAAACTGAAAGGGTTAAAATAGTCCAACTTCGAACTGATTACCTGAGTATAGGTTGAGCAGTGAAATTTGTGAAGTGTAAGATTGTGAATTTAGGACAATAAATTGTATACCAGTATACCACTCAAATAGAAGGAGATCGAAAGTGTTAAAATAAAAAAAAATAAAAAAAACACAGTCAGTAACAAAAACTGACCCAGCAAAATTGTTAACGTATTAAAAACTAAATATTTCAACAAATTATATACCCTCAGCAAAACCCCAAAATAAGAACACTAGCGTTTGCTGAAAGCAAAAAAAGAGCGAAATCAGACTGCCACACACAGCATCCGAGCACATAAACAAAACCCCCCAAAATTATAAAATCAAAATTTAAACACAAAATCCATCTGTAAATCGAAAACAACCGAAAAAAAAAAAATTTAAATCAGACACACTAAGAACGACGAAAAACTCATCAGGCGACTCTAGGTTATGTGGGTAAGAAATGGATTTCGATCAAATTAAGAAAAAAGGCAAAAACTTCTAGGAGCTCAACGATTTCCAATGAAAAGTAAATTAATTTCTAACAGAAAATAGAAAAAATAAAGTACATGCATAAAATCAAACATATCAACTTCCACACTAATCGAAAGCACAATTAATTGCATGAATATTAAATTAAAAATGCAAATAATGAGATTGAATGTGCGAACCTGAACAAAACAACGAAATTGACGGCGGCGTGAGCATGGCTGAGATGGCTGAGATCACAGGCGGTAATTCCACAGAACTACATGCTGACCTTGCCGGGTTCTATCGGCCTGCCGATCTGGAGAAAGATGGCAACGCTAAACAGCAAGTAAAACGACAATGCAGGAGAGAAAAAAACCTAGATTCCAAAATACCCAAAAGGTGAGAATGGCGTGAGAAGCGAAATTGGGAAGAAGTCGAACTGAAAGGGCCATCGATGATGGACGCGTGGGCTAGAAGGGAAACGTCGTCCGAATCAAACCACACGGACAAAGGATGATCAACGCGTGGCAATCAGGGCCATAACTAGGGGTGGTTCGGTATGGGATCCCATACCGAAACCCTTGTCCCGATTCCCAAACCGAAATTTTTGGGAATCCCAAATTCAATACCAATCCCAAACCAAATTTTCGGGAATCCCAATTTTCGGGAATCCCAAAATAATTTCGGGATTTCGGGACAAATCGGGAATCCCGAAATGTTTTTGGGCTTTTGGACTAAAATTTGACATATTATGTTTTTGGGCTAAAATTTGACATATTATGTTTTTGGGCTAAAATTAAGTTTCAATCTACCCACTACCCATTTGTGCACAAAGTTTTTGGGCTAATGCCATCTCACCCCACATTCCAACTTTGATTCCTCCTCCACATAGTTGTAATTAAATGAAAATTTTGGCGGCGCCCATGTCTGAAAGAACAACTACATAGTGTACTCGAAAAAAAAAAAAAAAAATTTGAGCTCAACTAATTGCATGCCCTGTACCCACCTTGTCCGTGTATATATATACAATATATGTATACTGATATGTTCATGCATGCATAATGGTCTTTGCTCCTTTGTTTTCTTGATTTGCCTAGGTATGCAAGAAACTAATATCTACATATTAATCACACTAGTGGCTAGGTATGCAGGAAACTAATATCCAAAGATTAATCACACTAGTGGCTAGGTATGCAGGAAACTAATATCCAAAGATTAATCACATTAGTTGAGACAACTGGAATATAGAAACAAACAAATTGAACAAACAAACATTAGTTATTTAGTTGAGACAAAGATTAATCACACTAGTGGCTACCAATACCATTAATTAAAAAATAATTCTCTTATAATTAAAAAATAATATATATATATAATATTTATTTCTATTCGGTATGGGAATACCGAAAAAATGGAGATGTAATCCCGAATCCCATACCGAAAATTTCGGTTTGGTTCGGGATGACAGATACATTAAGTATTTTTGGGATTTTTGGGATTTCGGTTTGGTTCGGTTTGGTTTGGTTTGGGATTTTTGGGATTTTTTTCCAGCCCTAGCCATAACAGATATTTAAATGTGCAAAGCAGCAGCAAAACGGCTAAGCAAACAAAAAATTAGGAGCATTACTGCTCTTTTACTATTGCTGAACAGTGCCGGAACCAAACTGGGTTTTAGTATATATAATAATAATGTGGTGTAATGGTTAAGAAGAGTTTGGTTATACATGAGGTCCCCTCTTCGAAACGTGCTGACGCTAATGATTTTTCAAACTCCCAATAATAGATGTCCATAGCCAACAACCTTTTATCCTTCTTCTGTTTTTTTAAAACTCCCAATAATATGTTCACAGCCAAAAACCTTCTGTCTTTTTATCAGTTCATATAAAATAAGGTTTATACATTCGAGAGTAAGATCCAGTTATGTTGAAAGAAATATCTTATAATATTTTTAAGCTAGTCATAACCTTAAATTTTTACGTTATGTTGAAAGAAATATCTTACAATATTTTTGAGCTAGTCATAACCTTAATTTTTACTTGAATCTAACATATGAAATCTTTTTTTACCAAAACTTGTAAACATGCTCTATTTTTAGAACATAACCATCTCAATACTAAATTTTATCTAAATTTTAAGGCTCTGGCTTTAACTAAAAAGCTAGAAAAATTAACTTTTAATTGTTCTCCAATTAACTATATTACTATATGTTTTTTTTTTTAATTTCTTTCATTTAGCTTAAAGGCCCCTCCTAACATAGATTTCTAGCTTTGTCATTGTCACAATGATATCTGAAATCATAATTTTAGGACACTTTCATACATCTATTAAGGTTAGTGTTAAATCAGCCATTAATTGGTGACATACAATGACTGAGCAGTGAGCACTACGTGGCAAAATGGAGCCCCTCCCCTCATGAGAATCATAGCCACACATCATAGTGCATACGTGGACAATGACTGAGCACTACGTGTCAAAATGGAGCCTCTCCCCTCATGAGAATCATAGCCACACATCCCTTAATCAACAAACCAAACCTCCAATTTCTCTGATACAAAACCTAACCATGCTGCTGATAAAGCTTCGATAAAAGCTCAAACCTTCACACTTTGGTTTTAAGAAGACTAAACCTAGAAACTTCAAAGCCAGCCCCAGATTTGCTAAAATCGTCATTGCTCCGGTGGTTCAGGAACTTGGCGTTATCCAACAGCCTAGCAACGACTGCCATGGAAATGCAACGATGTTGTTCCGGGCATCGCCCACACTACCGACCACCGATCTCACTGCGATCCTGTTCATCTTCGCCGGTCCATGAGGGTTATAGATCGTGCAGGTTTTAGAGAGGGAGGGTTGGGTGAGCGCAGAGGAAAGAATGGAGGGAAGGTTGGTTGGGATTCGGGGAGGTAGAAGACGATGGGATTTTTCAAAATTTTCTATTTTTAAAATTTTTAATTTTCACATGGGCTCCATTGACACGTGGCCTAGTCATTGTCCACATGATATCACGTCACTAGTTAACAATTGATTTAACAACAACCTTAACGGATTTATGAAAGTATTCCTAAATGATAACTTCATGTACAATTTTGAGTTCAATTAATAGGTAATGGTAATTTTATACATATCTTCATGTGTATATTTTCTTTTGTTTGTTCCTCTTTTTATATACTTTATGAGAATAATCTCAGTTTACTACTCTAAAGTTTTTTTTGTTTTCAACATTTGATACATTAAGTATTTTTCGTCTCAACTTGATACCTAAAATCATAATTCGAGGACACTTTAACATATCCATTAAGTTTTCGTAAAAATCTCCGTTAACTGATGATGCAGCATTCATGTGAATAATGACTAAGCGCTACATGTCAATATATCACATGTGGATATTAAATAAATTAAAAAAAAAAAAAACTAAGTTATCTGATAAACATTGAGGATGAATTGCAAATGAGCAAATTTGAGCATCTATCTCCCTCCGTTCGACTGCACATGGGGTAGCGGTAGAATGAATCCACTCATTTTTGTGCTGCATATGGGTTTCCGTTCCCCAGATCTGCAACCTACTCCCTTCCCTTACCTCCCCTTCAACTGGAATAAAAGAGAATTGCGTCCATCTGCATCTCAAAAAGTTGCAAGACGTATTAGCAGCAGAACTGTTGCCAGTCATCGTTTCGGCATCTTCCGCCATCACCAACTTTGAATCCGAAGACAACCCATCGTAGCCAAAGCCTAATCTGAAAACCCCAGTTGGCTGGCCGGCCAATGGAAAGCTTAGTCTCGAATGGGTTAGGAACCTCAGGTTCGTTTTTTATTAGGCATCTAGAAATCTGGACCCGACCCAATTGCCCGACGTGTTTCCCGTAAGAGCAAGCCCAGCGTTGGGTTTGGCTCGGGGGACAAGGGAGAAAACAAGGGCCTGAGGGCCAGGGGATCAGCTCCAGCGTGGGCCAGCCCGACCGAAGGTGGAGGCCAGAGCTCCGGGCCCGTGGGGGATTGCTAGCCCGAGAGCCCGAGGTGGACGTGACGTCAGGCTGACGCCAGGGAGGCGTCAGCGCAATATTTAAATTTTTTTGTGTCAAGCGCGTGCACCCCACCCGCGCGTGGGGGTGCGTCGCCGACACAAAAATCAGAAGAAAAAAAAAGGCTGTCAGTTACCGTTGGGAAGCCACGTGGCTTCCCACGGTGCGTTAGATCTCAACGGTCACTTAATTTGGACCGTTCGATCTCAACGGTAAAAAAAAAAAAAAAAAAAGTCAGATTTAATATCCACCGTTCGATCTGAGATCAACGGTGGATATTAAAATGCTTTATAAATAAAAAAATTAATGAAAAAATAGTTTTAAAAATCTGAAAAGTTACCGTTGTGACACGTGGCACAATCTGGAGTGTTGGAATTCAAATTTTTTTATATCCAACGGCAGAGATTAATTAATTGAATAAAAATTAAAAAAAAATTGTAAAAAATTCAAAAAAATTCAAAAAAAAATCTGAAAAAAATTGTTTTTACTTTTCTATAAATACCTTCTTATTATCATCTACCTTACACAACAATTTCATATTTTACTTTCAATCACATTCCTTTCTTTGTCTCAACTATGAATAATGATAGAGATCTTGAGAAAATTGGTGTGAGATTTGTGAGGATGGATGGTGGATTATATAGAGGATTCAGAAAGGATTAGGTTGTACATAATGCCACGTGGCATGCCGTCATTCGTTAAAAATCTGATGGAAATCTATCCTCAAAGATTGTGAACAGATTATGACATGTGGCGCGACGTGATTGGTTAATAATCTTATCAGAAATCCATCACCAATAATTGTATTTTCAGATAATGACACGTGGCATAACGAGTACGATTAAAAAATTTATAGGAAATCCATCCCCAATAATTGTCTTTTCGGATTTTATGACAAGTGGCGTAACGACAACGATTAAAAATCTTATCCGAAATTACAAATAAAATTATTTTGTATTATTTAATAATACTTCAGATAATGACACGTGGCGCAACGAGAACGATTAAAAATCTTATCCGATATTACAATTAAAATTATTTTGTATTATTTTATAAATAAATAAAATACTAATATTTTATTGCCTATTGTCATGGCTATTGAAGTGTAACGGTGGAGATGCAAATTCTATTGCCAGGGCTATTTACTGTTCATTAAGGGCAGTTACTGTTCATTAGGTGGATTGAATAGTGCATTGCCAGGGGTAGGGCTCCAACGCTGGAGTTGCTCTAAAGGTTGTCGATAGCGTGGTCCTCTGCACATCCAAGATCCTTCACAAAGAGGCAAACGTCGATCAGCTAGGCCTGGAATCTACCATGGTGGTCGTCGGAAACCTTCATGGTCAGCTGCACGACCTCCTTTTTCTTTTAAATGATCTTCACCCTCTTACCATCTCCAATGGTTGGGTTAAAAGTCAAATTTTTTAACCTGAAAAATTTAGCTTTTAACCCAGAAACAGCTTTTCTGCTCCAACCATTTTAGCCTAAAATTTTAGCCCAGGATTATTAAAGAATTAACTTTGGCTATTTTTTTTTTGTTAAATTAATTTTTTTTAAAAATTAAATACGTAGATTATCGTAAATTAATTTTAAGAACATTTTAATCTAAAAAAATTTAAATTCCGATAAATATTGGGTGGAGTCCACTCCGATTTTTGGGCTAAATTTTGGGGAGAATTTGACATTGGTTTAGCATTTAGCATTTAGGCCAAAATTTCTTCTTGGGTTGGAGTGGGTTTGGGGGAAAATTTTGGTGGGTAATTTAGCTTTTAGCACACCATTGGAGTTGGTCTTAGGTTTTTAGGTTAGATAATGGAAATCAATTTTTTTTTAAATCAAAATGATGATTGAATAATTAATTAAGTATCGATGAACGTGTTTGTTTCTTATTGATAACATATTATTTGGTTTAAAAAAATTTGTCTCCTTAGCATTATTCTTTTAGGTTTGTACGATTTTAGTATTTAAATTTTTTTGTTTTTTTATAAATTTTTTAAATATCTATATGGACCTATATGGACATGTGACATCCAATCAATTTTCACATAGAGGTCATGTCATCAGTTAACGGAACTTTTGACGAAAAACTTCACAAATCTATAAAAGTGTTCCAGAATTATGACTTTAATTAAGGACCAAACTGAGACGAAAAAATATTAGATGCATCAAATATTGAAAATCAAGAAAATTCAAAGTAGTAACTTTCTCTTGTTTGTTTCCCTAGCAGCATAATTTCCACCATATTAATAAAGCGTATATATTATTTACAGACTATACGTTACCTGCTTTCCGTTGATGCTATAAGAGCAGAAGCAACTGGTGTACATGGAATGTCTCTGACCATGTTAGATATCTTAGAGTACAGCAGCGTTGCAAGAGAGGACTTTAGCAGAAGCTTAGAAATTCAACAGATTTTGATGGACGCAGGAGTAATCAGGAGAGAAAATAATGAAAATGATAATCCTAACTCAGCTGTTGCCGCTGCTGCTGCCGTTGTATCACCAAATCCAAGAAGGGTAAAGAAGAAAAAGAAGCTTCACAAACAAGTAGCACCATCGGAAAAGGGATCAAAGCCAGCAAGGTGGTGGATGAAATGGTTGAGATATCCGAATAATTGGGTGGTCGAGACACGTGGCATGCTGATGGTTGTGGCTACGATGATCTCGACCATGACTTTTCAAGCCGCAGTTAAACCACCCGGTGGCGTTTGGGAAGATAATAATACCAACTCTAGTTACTCTACACGTTTTTCTCCTCGAGTCCCATCTTCTTTAACAGTTTGCACTGAAGAGAGGACGTTTATAGCTGGAACTGCAGTGTTAGACTACGTTCGGCAAGCTGGGTTCCTCACTTTCATAGAATACAACACCGTCTCGTTCCTTGCTTCTTTGTGTGTCACCCTTTTGCTAGTTAGTGGATTTCCTCTCCACAATCCGTTCTTCACGTGGCTCTTATCGACGTCCATGGGCGTCACTCTCACATTCATGGCATACACCTACCTAAGTGTGCTGTCTCTGATCGTCCCTTGGTACACTAGTTCGGGTTTTTCAACATTTCCTATACGCATTTACGGGATATCCTTTTATATTTGGTTTCCCTTGCTGGCCATAGTCGGTGCAATACACACAGTATTCGGTTTCTTATTTGGGTGATGACGTGGTTGAGGCCCATGTACTTCAGGTCAAAATCAGGTCTCAAGAACATGATCACTACTGGCTCCTTTTCATATAACGATCCAACGCGTTTTGAAGAGATTGATGCGCCTGCAATTGTGTGATTACTCCGCCGCAGTGTGTTTACTTGAGAAAATAATTAATTTCGTTAGACACCCTGGATGCATGTAGCAATTAGGGTTTGGGGTAATGAACTAGGTCAATGACGCTTTCTCAATCTCTATTGGGTTGGTAATTCAAGAGTGTCGCTTAGTTATGATAAATAATCCATCTGCTATGCAAAGTGGAAGTGTTTGTTGTCATTGATGCAAGATACTAGCTACTTATAGAAGTAGTCTTGTCTAAGGAAATAATCTCTCTTAAGGTTTAGGAATTAATATTGTAACTTGATTTTGATTGTATTTCTGATTTGTAGAGATCTTTAACTGTTAAGTATAAATGCTTGTATATATAATCCTTTGTGATATGAATAGAATTATCACTAGCAAAAATGCCCGCACTTCGCAAGCGGGTTTTGGAATTGTAACCCACAATCTATCAAAGCCACTTCTAAATAATTTAGAAATTAATCAAAGCAACTTAATTCACATGGTATAATAAGTCTTTCAGTTTCATCTAGATTTTATTGGATTTGCATTAAGAGCCTATGTACCATCAAAATAACTAATTTCTAAGTCTTAACTGACATGCCCCGACCCCGATGTCCTCGGGACATCGGGATGGTCACGTGCTGGCCAACACCCGAGGGGTGACGAAAACCATTTAATTAATGCAAATGCTAAGAATATGTGAAACATGCATATAAATTGAGATTAATCGTGCAATAGGGACGAATAACACAATACTAAAGTTCAACTGCTAACAATTTAATATTAAAATAATGCATGACATGTTCAGAGCATACGTCTAATATAGAGTACAAGTGGAAATTTAAGGTAGAGAAGTGTTATTACAATAGATGCCAAATAAGAAAGAATATAGCACGATATCATTGATAGAGGAATGCCTCGTAGCTCAGATTGTAATCCTCGTTCCTAGGTCCTGAAGGGGGTGCAAAACAAACATGAATGGACCAAATTTATATATATAGTCAAACAATTATCAACATACTAACCCTAGACTCTGATCTAGGTATTGAAACATTGGTAAGTTCGAGGGGAAGAAAGGATTACCTGAGTTTTGCTGTGAAACGGCCGAGAATGGCCGTGATTCCTTTTGACACCCACGGGCTTGCCGGAGCTGGGTTTTACTTCCCTGAGCCGATATTGTGTTAAACCTTGCCAACAACGAGTGTATATCTCAACAATCAAACCCAAACATCAACCTAAAATAGAGAGAATGAATCCAGAGGCTTACCTAGCTGGAAAGACAAGGAATCTCACTGGAATGTTTCTTGGGTTTCATCGTGCCTCACAACGACGAGAGAGAGAGACGACGGGGTGATGATGATGATGATGATGATGTCGTTGACGTCGGGGAGGGTGTGGATGCTCGAGTGTGTGTGGGTTGAGGGGTGAGAGAGTGAGAGGGTTTTGAGAGAATGAGAGTGAGTGCGAAGAGAGAAAGTTGAAAGTGAGGGTGAGAGAGAGATCTCAGGGTGGGGGAAAGCGAGAGAAAAGTGGGGACTGTTGGGGTGCTGCCATGTGGCAGCTTGAGGGTGGAGAAAAATCCCACTTTTAGATCCGGATTAGGTAATAAACTAAGGACTAAATTGATAATTCCATTAAACTTTTGGGAAAATTACGGAATTATACATATAATTAGGGGTGGAGTATAACACTAACTATATACGATTTACATGATTTTTTATGGATTCTACAACGTGCTTGTTTAATTGTCCCTAATGTGTAGTAATAGCTGCTAGTGATGTGGCAAAATGCACCTGCACAGAAATTCAAAACTAAATCCTGATTTGAGATTGTGCTTGTTTAATTTCTAAGTTGTAAGATCCCACATCGATTAATGGAGATGGGGTGATGTGCCTTATATGTACATGCCCCTCCTTATAGCACAAGGCCTATTGGGGACTCACTGGTTTCAAATTCCATCAGAACTTCGAAGTTAAGCAAGTTCGGGCGAAAGCAATCCTATGATGGGTGACCCACTGAGAAGTTCTCATATGAGTTCCCAGAAAAAGAAAAAAAAAACCGTATTGGTGTGGCTGGGGCCCAAAATGGACAATATCGTGCTACGACAGAGCCGAGACTGGGATGTGACAGAATGGTATTAGAGCCACTCAGCCGTTCGGTACGGATGTGTCAGCGAGGACACCGGGTTCCCTTTAAGTGGGGTGGATTGTAAGATCCCACATTGACCAATGGAAAGAGGGTGATGTGCCTTATATGTACATGCTCCCCTCCCTATAACACGAGGCTTTTTGGGGACTCACTGGCTTCGGATTCCATCTGAACTTCAAAGTTAAACAAGTTCGGGCGAGAGCAATCCTAGGATGGGTGACCCACTGGGAAGTTCTCGTCTGAGTTCCCAGAAACAAAACCTTAAGGGCGTGGCTAGGGCCCAAAACGGACAATATCGTGCTACGGCAAAGCCGAGACTGGGATGTGACATAAGTTCTTCCAGTTAAATCATGGTGAATCAATATGACAATATCATAAATACCTTTTTTAAACCTCTTGGGATTGAAGTCAAGTCGAGTCATTTGTGACGTTGCATAAAATTCTTGCAGTTTCAGCAATCTAAACAAAGCATGTATAAGCAAGGTTCTACAAGACGCTAGACGCTAGTCGGACGGTAGGCTGGGCCTTAACGCTTAGACGGCTAGGTGGGGTCTAGGCGGATTTAATTAAATCTATTATATTTCGTGTAAATAAGTGTCTATTTATACTAAAATATATATAATTTCATCATAAACTACAAAATAGAATGACATATATATTATGAGCTATTGAAACATAATGAAAATATGGGCAACAAGCCTATAATGTGTGTTCATTTAAGTATTCAACAAGTCTTTTACAATTTATTAAAAAAATAAAATGCAAAATGAAAGTTATCTATTTTCGTTTTAAGTGAGTCGCAACCTAGCCGGGTGCTTAGGCGGGTCTTGGCGGGTTAAGTGGGTGCCTCATTAGGTCTAGACACCCTTTCTTAATTTTCAAATGCCTAGGCATTAATTGGGCGGTGACCAAACGCCTAGCGCCTAGGCAGGGCCTTGTTGGGTTTTTTCCAGCCCATGATAAGTTGTCTTACGTCTATAAGGAATTATATTCTTAGAGGATTAAATTGTTTTCCCAATTGGAGTTGTTTTCCCGATTGGAGTTGTTTTCCCAATTGGAGTTAGCTTCTCAATTGGAGAAGGATTCATAACTAGATTCCAATTAGGATTAGTAATCCTTATTGAAGAAGACCTTTCTTATGTATACATAAAGGGACTATTGTACTAGTTTTGAGAAGGGAGCAAAACAATAAATTGTATACCACCCAAGGGATTAGAGTGAGAGAATATTGTAAAGTGTGTGCGAGAGAAAAGAAAAGAGATAGTGTATTTCTTGTTCTTGTTCTTTTAGGTTTTTCGTCAATTCCTAGTTCTAGAGATATGGCAAGATTATTAGTTGTACTCATTATTGATATAATGAAAGATTGTTGTTGCTATCCCATGGACGTAGGCACATATTGCCGAACCACATAAATTCTTGGTGTTATTTACCTTGGTTATTTGTTTTTCGATTTCCGGAGTTTGTTCTTGTTTTTCCCATTCTTAAACACGATATTCTCAACAGGCCTAGGTGGGGATTTTAGAACAGTGTGTATAAGCATAAATAATAAAGTATTTGGGATCAAAAAAAGTTTGTTCACACTTACAACGAGGCCACGGGAGCCAAGTCAAAAAAGAGCAATTGATGATTCTTTTTTGGTTTTGTTACATTTAAAGTGGCACCCAAACCTGATGTTGGAAAAAAATAATTCAGTATTACATTAGAATTGGTTTTAATAAATATGTATGTTACAGGTAAGATTATTAGGTAGTTACGCGATAAATAATTAGAATCGATTTTAAGTCAACTAATATTTTATGTGACTTGTATTCAACTGTATGAAAGTGAAAGTACGGAAAGCAACATAGATAGTATAACTACACGATTTTCTCACCATATCATTAAGTAATATGCTTAGAAAACCACCTATTCGATCATGAGATCCGATTACTTTGGGTCTCAAAATCTTCATACTTGTACTCTAATCTTCTTGTTCGAGTGAAAAGGTTTTAAATAGTGAATCGCAATTGTAAGATGTACATTGTTAATATATAAATGTGTGCATGTATGTATCGAAATTAAAGTTTGTTCTAACTTATAATGAAGCCAACATTGTCAAATCCAAAAACAGCAACTGAAGATCCTTTTTTCCAATTTTCCTACATTTAAAGTGGCACCCAACCTGATGTTTGGATAATTAGAATTGTTTCTAGTTCAACTAATATTCTATTTCATTGCATTGTATGCAAGTGAAAGTATTATAACTAAATATAGATAGTATAATGAAAGGATCTTCTGACCATTTAAGCAAAGCAATATATGCACTGGAAACCACCAAATTGATTATGAGATCCATTTACTTTGGGTTTCCAACTTCATCACACTCGGTTTCTAATCTACTTGTTTGAGTAAAAAGATTCCAAATAGTGGATCGAAATACGCTCATTGTATTGCAAACGTGAAAGTAAAATATACTTATTGTTAGTACATAAAAGTGTGCATGTGTGTATTGAAATTAAAGTTTGTCCAAACTTATAGCGAGGCCAACAACAACTGAATATCTTTTTTTCAATCTCCTACATTTAAGTAGCATCCAAACCTAATTTTGGAAAAGAAAATGTTCTTTAGTTTTGCATTGAACTAAATGTTCGTAATGAAGAATAAATTGTCTACCTTGTACTTAATATTTCTACAAAACAAAAGGATTGCAACAAATATGTAAGTTAAAGGTGGGATTATTAAGTATTTACGTGTTGGATTATTAGGAACCTACTCAAAGTCGACTAATATTGAGTTGGATTAAGTTCGATGAAAGGGAAACTACTATAACTGAATTTAAGTAATATGATAAAACAAATGTAACCTATCAGTAATAGAACAAAACAGTTATAAGTTAATAGACAAACTGTAAGCGAAAATGATGACATTCTTACCCTGCTTCTGTGAAAGAAGGCTTGACCACCCCTATCCATCTGATTAAAATTGTCATTGGATCTCATCTACAGTTGCTTCAGCTGTATTCATATTGCTGCAGGATGCGTTTTCTTTCTCTTTATTTTTTTTTTTTTTTTTTTTTTTGTCTTTTGTTTTAGGCTTCAGAAAATTTTTTAAGGCCTTCTATATGACCTCCAGTGGAACTGGTACCCTTTGTAATTATGTAGTTGGTATATGATTTATCACCTCAGATTTTGTTTGTTGACATTATGCTCACTTAAGCTCCGAAGACATCCATCAGATTTATCACCTCAAATGAGAAGGGTGACTCAATGGACAGGACACCAACAGGGACCACGACAAACACGTACCCAGGAACATTATTTGTAATTGCTGCAATATGGATTGATTCCAAAACTTTTTCAGCTCTTGAGCCATCAATGCCCTTGTCTCTTAAATTCACCAACACTAAATGGTTCTCTGTTCCAACAGAAACAATATCATAGCCCTTCTTGAACAAGCTCTCTGCAAGTTTTGAGAAATTACTAGGTGACTTGTGGGTTGTGGTTTTAACCATATCTGCATACTCAAAAGGAGAAATGTCCCCTGTATACAGAGTCTTGAAGTGGAAACACGCAGCAGAGTCTTCGCCATCACAATGCTTTCCTGAATTGTTGTGATTGTTGACATCCTGAAAAATGACTTCCAAGAAATTAAGGGTCTGTGCAATCAGTGACTTCCTCTGATTAAGTGGCAAGGCATCAGACAAATTGGCATTATCAACATAATATTGTTTCGTCTCTGCCAAACGCACCACCTCCTTGAAAAGCATTCCATGAATTAATAGAAGTAAGATTGAAGCAGGTGGTAGTGCTATCCATCTGACCCCTACTCAATTGCCTTCGCAACATGATAGAACTCCACATTTTGAAAATGGGAAAGCTCATTCCATTTGTATTTAGAATTTGGGGTTGGCTTCTAGGGAATAGCAAAGGCAATTGGTGGTATACTTGTAGCACATTGGTGAAAAGTAGCAGACCTTCCTTGTAATTTACTTACAAAAAGCTCAACAAAAAGCGTCCTCCAAATGAATCCCTTCAAAGAATGGTCTAGCCTACTCAGAAATGGACCAAGCATCGGAGGAAGAATGGTAATTTGAAAGATACTCCCACAAGAATATATATCAGGAAAATGATGGTCAACCCAACTCAGAAACTTATCGCTGCTAGCAACTTGGATATAGTCTATAGGGGTTGATTCATCCCTAATCCGAACAATGTTCCACAAAGGCTTGAGCAGCTGCAACAACGTGGCAGTCTGAAACTCAAAGTTTCCACGAATAATCAAGTCCAAGAACTTAGACAACATACGTTCTGCATAATCTTCTCCTAATTGCATCATATGTGGTTGCTTTTCCGAGAAGAGTTCTCTGCCCAAATTATCACATGGTTGTCCTCCATGGGTCTGCAACTCATCCATGAACTGCGAGACCATAATTGTTCCATCACCCGACCTCAACTTTGCAAGCTGGGACACATACTTCTCATGAGCATAATGGGATGACCCCAACACCGTAATAGAAGAACCTGCAGCAAGCCCACAAGGAAGATACATCAACTTATTGTAAATCTTAAGAATGCTCAAGAGTTTACGTTAATTGCATACCCCTTTAATGAGAGGCTGCATGTATTTATATTCATTTCAAAGTACATCAGGGAAAGCAATCCCTATTTACAAGGCTTTTCAAAATTCAAAGATTACAACAAACTGGAGGAAAGATATATATCCGAGAGCCAACAAACATTTGTGGGAGTTGTAACCTAAGCTAACTCTTCATGGATAAGAGTTTAGATCAATCACAACTTCCTGAAGTCTCGGAAGTGAGAGTCACAGACTGACGTGGTCTATCATCCCCCCGCAAGCTAACAGGTGGAGGAACAACGGAAAGCTTGGAAACAAGAAGCTTGAATCTTGTTGATGACAATCCTTTTGTGAACAGATCAGCAACCTGATCTTGAGAACAAATATAATTAACAAGTAACTGACGACGTACCACCTTCTCTCGAACGTAATGATAATCAACCTCCAAGTGCTTTGTCCGAGAGTGAAAAACGGGATTAGATGCAAGAGCAATGGAGGAAATATTATCACACCAAATTGTGGGTATGTCAAGATGCAAGTACAAGTCTCTAAATAAAGACCTGAGCCACGAAATTTCTGCAGCAGTGTAAGCAAGTTGCCTATATTCAGCTTCAGAACTGGACCTACTAACAGTCTTTTGTTTCTTCGAACTCCAGGACACGAGATTGGACCCAAAATAAATACAGAAACCACCCGTTGAATGTCGAGTATCGGGATTTCCAGCATAATCAGCGTCAGAATAAGCCGTGAGATTAGTAGAACCAGGTTTGTAGACAAGGCCATGATTGTATGTGGCCTTTACATACCGAAGAATCCTCTTGACTGCCTGCCAATGTGTAGTTTTGGGAGACTGCATGAACTGACATACCTGGTTTACAGCATAAGAAAGGTCTGGTCTCGTGATAGTCAAGTATTGTAGGGCACCCACAACACTCTTGTACATCTCGGGATTGTTGTGTGGCTCACCATCATACGCACTAAGTTTGTGACCACTAGGAACTGGAGTAGAAACTGGTTTTACATCCAAAAAATTTGTGCGTGTCAGCAGATCCAAGGCATACTTTGCTTGATTGAGATGCATTTGTTGACCAAAATAATGAACTTCGACCCCCAAAAAATAATGCAGAGGACCTAAGTCCTTCATTGAGAATAAAGTACCCAATTTCTTGATCAACCTGGACATATGGCAAGGGCTATTTCCTGTCAACAGGATGTCATCCACATAAATCAATAAAATCAAATAGACCCCACGGTGATTGAAAACAAATAAACTGTAATCACAAGTTGACCCGTGAAACCCTAATTGAAGAAGAAACTCTGAAAACCGAGTGAACCACGCTCGAGGAGCTTGTTTCAAGCCATAGATGCTTCGTTGTAATTTACACACATGATTAGGATACTGCTGATCAACAAAGCCAGTAGGTTGCCGCATATATACATCTTCCTGTAAAAAACCATGCAAAAATGCATTTTGGACATCTAGTTGTCTTACATGCCACCTTTTGGAAACTGCTAAACTGAGAATAAGTCGAATAGTGCTGTGCTTGACCACAGGACTAAAAGTCTCTGTATAATCAAGACCAGACTGTTGATGAAATCCATTTGCAACTAACCTGGCCTTGTGCCTCTCCACCGAGCCATCTGCCTTCTTTTTGATCTTGAACACCCATTTATTGGGCAACAAATTCATAGTAGGTTGATAAGGAACAAGTTTCCACGTACCACAACGTTGCAATGCATTAAACTCTTGGACCATGGCATCACGCCATGCTTTTGTCTTGACTGCTTGACTATAGCACGGGGGTTCAACAAAAGAAAAATCAGTAGAAACATGCAATGCATATTTGGGATTAGGTTTGAGTATTCCTGACTGCGAACGAGTGGTCATACGTGACAATGGCTCAGAGAGCGGACGGATCTGAGTATGGGCAGTATCTGAAGATGATACGGACGGATGGTAGTGTGGTTCAGAAACTGCTGCTTGCTCATTTAAATTAGGGTGAGGAGAGACAGGGGTAGGTGAAGATAAAGTAAGTGGCAGGTTTGTAGGGAGTGAGAGGTTTGGACTTTGGGGAGGGTTAGTCAATGGAGTAGCAGCGGGATGTGATGGAGGCAAACTGTCTAAGGTATGGGATAAAGGCAGTGAGTTGGTGGAAGATATTAAATTAGGAAAAGTAAACAAAAGATCAGGAGATGTAACAATACCTATTTGATCAACGTTTTCCAGTGGAGATGTGAGTTCCTTAAATGGAAATGAGTCCTCATCGAATAGAACATGGCGAGACAAATAGATTCGCCTCGTGGACAAGTCCAAACATTTGTACCCTTGATGATTCAGTGAGTACCCTAGAAACACACACGGTTTTGACTTGGGTTGAAGTTTATGTTGGGAATAAGGCACAAGCCAAGGAAAACACTTACAACCAAAGACCTTAAATGTCTCGTATTTGGGAAGTTTGCCAAATAATTTTTCATATGGTGATTGATAAGACAAAAGCCGAGTGGGCAGCCTGTTGATTAAATAAGTGGCTGTTAAACAAGCATCAGGCCAATATTTGTTGGAAATATGAGAATGAGAAAGCATGACAATTCCAGTTTCGACAATGTGGCGATGTTTTCTTTCGGCAATACCATTTTGCTCAGGATGTTTAGGGCATGAAAATCTTTGAGAAATTCCATGTTTGGCAAGAAAAGTTTGAAACACACGACTCTTATACTCTCCTCCTTCATCACACTGAAAAATTTTAATGGAAGTATTGAACATATTTTCCACTTTAGATTTAAATGTGACAAATATTTCAAACACTTCAGATTTGTTTTTAATGGGAAAGATCCAAGAGTATCTAGAATAGTCATCCACAAATAAGACATAATATTTAAAACCTTCATGAGAAACAACGGGAGAACACCAAACATCCGAATGAAAATTTGCAAAGGAAATTGGGAAACAGACTCAGAAGCACGAAAGGGGAGTTTAGTACTCTTTCCTAATGGACATGATTGACAAAACATTGCATCAGAAGTACCATGAATTGGTACTCGCTTATTTGAAACTAAATACTTAATAATAGACGATGAAGGGTGACCAAGGCGTGAATGCCATTTTTCGGCCGAGACTCGGACGCCTACACACACTGAAATAGGGTAATTGGACTGTCCACCGCCACCAGAAAATGGGTATAAGCCATTCTCACATCTCCCGTGGAAAAGCGTCTTCTAGGTCTTGAGGTCCTTAACAAGGAAAAAATGAGGAAATATGAGTAAATAACAATTATTATCTAGGGTAAACCTATGGGCAGAAATAATATTGGTTGAGGCAGTGGGACATCTTAGAATATTTTGTAATTCAAATGAGCAAGACGGAGTTTGAATTGTATTTGAACCAAGATGAGAGATAGAGAGACCAGTATCGTTACCTACACCACCAACATTTTCATTACCATGATACTCTTTTGGATTGATCAAGCTTTGAAGATCTGGGGTGACATGTGCATTAGCACCGCTGTCAAGCAACCACTGTCCATTAGATTGCTTGTTGATGGTGACCGGTGATGTTGCCATAGCAGTAAGTCTCTTAGCTGGAATGCGCCCTTCATATGCTACATTCATCCTTTGATAACAATCTAGGGCAGGATGCCCTTGTTTTCCACATATTTGACAGGTGAGTTTTTCACATGTAGCCGTGAACTTCTCACCATTGCAAGCCGAGTTTAGGCGTTGAGTATTACTGCGAGGAAAGAAACCTCGCTGGTTGGCAGCACCACCACCTCGTGCAGACGGAGACACACCACGTCCAGCACCTCGAAATCGTCCACCACGACCTCGAGTAGTCACAAATGCAGTCACAGGAGCAACCTCCATAGTAGGAGCAGTTTGCTCAGCCATCCTTCTCTCCGTTGTCAGTAAGAGAGCCTCAAGTGTAGGGTACGTGATTGGAGTATCACGTGCCTGTGCAGCACTCACAATCATTTCATAAGCAGCACCTAGATTGTTCAGAATAATCTGGACAAGCTCATCATCATTCACTGGTTGCCCAGCAAGGGCAAGGTTGTCAGAAATCGAGTTCATGCGATCAAGATAGTCTGCAATAGCCATATCTCCTTTTTTGGTTTGCATCAGTTCATTCCGAAGGAACAAGATACGATTTTGGGACGAGGAAGCATACCTTTGCTCGAGAGCCTCCCAGGTATCATGAGAGCATCTCTTGCTTGCCACAACCGATAGCACAGATGGCGTGAGGGAGCCATTTATCCAACTCAATATCATTTGATCATGATGAACCCAGGTTGTGTATGCAGGATTGATGTCAGTTGCACCAGGAAGCTGTTTGGGAGGACATGCAATGGACCCATCTACATAACCCATCAAGTCACGACTCCTGAGAATGGGGAGAATCTGAGCCAACCATAGAGGATAGTTGGTTCGATCCAGTTTGATATTGACGACTGTCGTCATGGACGAGAAGGAGTTCGTAGCAGGTAATGCTGGGTTGGGACTGGAGATGTTTGGGGTTGCAGCACCGTTGGAACTATCAGCCATTAGGAAAAAAAAATTGGATCTGTGTCGTTGGACTTGCTAAGGCTCGTATACCATGTAAATCTTAAGAATGCTCAAGAGTTTACGTTAATTGCATACCCCTTTAATGAGAGGCTGTATGTATTTATATTCATTTCAAAGTACATCAGGGAAAGCAATCCCTATTTACAAGGCTTTTCAAAATTCAAAGATTACAACAAACTGGAGGAAAGATATATATCCGAGAGCCAACAAACATTTGTGGGAGTTGTAACCTAAGCTAACTCTTCATGGATAAGAGTTTAGATCAATCACAACTTCCTGAAGTCTCGGAAGTGAGAGTCACAGATTGACGTGGTCTATCACTTATCTCTTATTGCCAATACTTCCCCACTCATTGATAACCATGAGGGACATGACTCTGGGTTTCCTCTCAAATCTCCTTCAACTTAGCCACATCTTTATCATCTTTATAGCTTGACATTGGCAAGATTTCTTTCCACGAACCCAGTATGAATGTCAAGACCTCGGTAAACCCATTCCTTGCAATCTCTAATCTGATGAGTTTAGTGTATTCATAAGCAATTGCAACATCCTCCACAATATCCCAAGCATCCAGGTTGCTACTCAAAGATATTATCTGTATTCAGTCTCTTAGACATGTCCTCAAACAGTTCCAGTATAGCATGCAATTACACCAAACAAAAGCAATACCTCAGATCCAGTTTTTGTGGTATCGGGGAACGAGTGCTTAAGGATTGGCCACGGATCAATGGTCATCGTAGAAGCATGAATCACTGTCTTCGATGCCGGAAGAGAAAATGTGGTTGCAATAGAATCGTTCGACTGTGGCTTGACAGTCGAAGTTGCCAGTGCTCGTAACAACGGTGAAGATGAGAGCAGCGGTGAAGCTTCGATTGTCGCCGGAATACGTTGCGCTTGGACTCCTCCAACACAAATTGGGCTCCGAGGTAGCTGGATAGGCTCAATCACAGGAGAAACATAATGATCGGTGGCAAGAGGGGCAGAGATGCCTTCCCCGACGCTTCGAGAGTGCAGCTCATTACGAAATTTATCGAAATAGGCAGGAAGCTTGGTTGCAAAGGCCTTTTCGATATCAGCGTCAATGAGAGAAGGTAATGAGGCCATCGTAGCCTATAAGGAAGCAACACGATCTTCCAGGGAAGAGAAACGAGGGGCAGCGGATCCAAGAATCGATATGGGTGATACCATTGTTAAAACCCAAATCTCAACCCTAGCTCAACCTTAACCATTGCACATAGAAGAAAGGGAAGGAGGAAGATACAAGGAGCAGAGCTCCAATATTTTTGTACTGATTTCTTTTGTAAAATTCTGATCTGTTTACAAACCAAAGAGCATGTGCTCCAATACATGAAGTGTGACTACTGCCGGCTGCCATTTATAACAAATCCCCCTAATGACAAGTAAAACACTCAATTACACTCTTAATTAGAGCATAAACCTCAATTACAAATTGTGTACATAAAAGAAGACAAAACTTAAAAAAATTGAATTTCATGAAAATTTTGATAAGTAAAGAGATTGAAACTAAAACGAGAAAAAAAAAATTAAAATTGAACAAAACCCTAACCCAATTTAAGGCCCTTTTCGAAATTCCTCATACCTTAAAATTTAAATTTCAAAAGTAAAAGAGGAAGGCAAGTTATGGGTATATTCAAGATTTCTTGGCAAATAAACGGGAATTAAACAACCAATTTCAAATTAGAAATGTATGCAATCATTGGAGAAAATTTACTCAGTCTTTTTCCTGTAAATACGTTTACTAACTTGTACCATGTACAAAAACTAATCACATAAGATATGACTTGAAAATATAATAATATTCAGATTTACGTTATAGAATTGAAAGAGAGTTAAACTCTCCTTTTACCCAATAAACAATCCCTCTCTCTTTGTAAACCAATCCAACCAAACCTTTCTTATTTATCTTAAACATATAAAACCAACACATTGTGTGATAGTAAAGATAAAATTTTTTTTTTTTTTTTTTTTTTTAATTTTATGAAATGATATGGGTTTGTCAAGTCAAATTATATATAAGACTTTGTTGTCGGACTATATTATAGATGAATGATAATTTATTAAAGTTAATTGGTGTGGGTACTAAACACGGCGAAAGAACATGAATTTTTTTTAAAATGAAGGTACAAAGTGTTCTTGGTGCTTGAAGATGATACGAGTGAAATCAATGTTCTAATCATTGACAAATCAGGTAAAAAGGGTTTTTAGCATGGCCTGTAAAGATTTGGTCTTCAATCGATCATCAGATCAAAAACAATTGCCAAGTGAGTTTCTCAGACTAATAGGCCAAAGAAAAAATTTTCACCTCCAGTTTGGAAGCAAGAGAAATTCATTGAACTCAAACGATTTCCTCATCTACAACATTTCTGAAGACCTTAGCATCCAGCCAGCAACTCCACAGTCCATTAGCAGAGAAATTGCAATCTCTTCTATAACAGTTTCATCTTCCACTACACCTATTGAGACAACTGGGGAATCACATAAAAGAAAAAGAGAACCAATTAGAAGAACTCTTTTTACAGATTCTGAAAAAAGGTTATACAACTTATGCTCTGTATAACATTATTTTTAACTACATCTAAAATTAATCTCAATCTAATCCAAATTTAATTTTCTGATTTTTTTGATATCTTAACACAGTGAAACAGAAGAGATCTCTGAAGCAAATGTGCAAGATTTCGATCAAGTTCCGATTAAACTGTTGAAAAAAAAAATCCTCCCCAACTAGCTCAAAAACAGACGTTGCTGCACAGAAAAAAAATTAGTTTTCTTACTGCTTCTTTCATACTATAAATCTATTCATGTACAAACCGTATTCCATGTGTATTAACATTTGCTTCTGCTTTTGTATTTTTTTTCCAATTACCCAAATTTTTTATCTGCAGTGACTGCTCCAAGGAAAAAAAAAAAACTTTCGCTGCTCTACAGAGGATATTATCATCTGTTGTCCAAAACAGAACAGTGTTGACTAATATTTTTTGTCTGTAAATAGTCCTTGCTAACATGAATTCCCCATTTTTTGGTGTATAGAAACAATCTGGTGATACCAATCAGCATCTAGGGTAGTTATCAAGGGGGAATATCAGGATAACCACTTTTGTATGTGTATGTGGAAGAAATTTTAACAATCCGAATGCTTGGGTTTCCTGGTGAGTTCTTTGATATATTTGTTTCGAGTTTGGTTTTTGAATTCTCTTTTCTTTGTTGAAATTTTTGTGATTTTAATTTTAAAAATCTGGGTTTTTTTGTTCAATGGTTTGGTCCATCTTATTAGCTTTCTCACTAGAGATCTCTGCCATTGTTGCTCCACCAAACTTCCGTCCGCTCCTTCGAATCAGGTACAGCTTCTTTCATTTTCTTTTGTTTCCGGGCAAATTTAGGGCTCCAAAGTTATGTTGGTCTGTATACAATGAAATTGAATTTTGATTTTGTGTTTCGGCATACCCTTACTGGAATTTTGTGATTTGGGATTTGTAGAAGTTAGTGGCGATTCAAAACTGTTAACTGGGATGAGAATTAGAGTGATTTGAAATCGGAGAGCAAGGAATTGCAGGTGGGTAGTGATAAATGATAATGGTGAGGATACTATGATGATAACACAAATTCACTATTTTGCAGAGTTTTGAAGGTTGATTTTTTTTCTTTTCCTTTGTCATTTTGATTTTTGATTTTTGTATTTTTTGTATTTTTGAACAGGTGGTGTTCTGGTTTTTCATTCCTTCTCATCACTTCTACAAGAGGTTAGTTTTCTTTTCTGCATTTAAAGAGTGTTTACAAAAAAATTGTATGTAACTGATTTTCTGCTATAATGTTTTGAAATTCCTTATTTTACTTGAATGTATTAGTGCTTGCTTTTGCTTTCACCCAACTACCAAATTCAGTTTTGTTTGTATGGTAACATGGATTGCTCAGGTTAGGTAGGAGAGGATGGAGGTGAGAAATACAATTGAGAAAGATATGCTGAGAGGTTTACAAAACACCTTTGAAGCTGTCAGTGAGGATTCTTCTGTTTAAAAGTAGGAATTTTTGAATTTTTTGTGGAATCGATGTTTTGTTTTCGACCGAGTTTATAAAGGATTGCTTGGACAAGTACAAGGTGTTTGGGATTGAAAGGTTGGGAGAGGCCACAGATGGGTTCAGAGAGAGTAGCTTGATTGAAGGGTTTGTGTATAAAGTTTTCATTAATGGGGATTTCTATGCCATCAAGAAGATGAAGTGGGACGTGTGTGAGGAGCTCAAGATCTTATAAAAGGTATTTTCAGCTTCTTCTTCTCTTTTTTTCCTCTGTTTTTTGTTTCTTAATTTTTCGGTCTTTCGTAAAACTTTCATCTTTTGTGTAGCACACCATTTGTGGACTTAATTTTGACTGTTTATAATTTCCTTTCCAAATATCTGATTATGTTTTCAATTTTTTTACTACAATGTGTTAATATTTCTAATTACTAAATCAAATGATCACCATTCTATTTAACTGAAGAAAAAAAAAATTCCAACATTAAATTATCCTTATCATTCACAGAAGTGTGCTTCTCAAGCTTTGTTCTATGCAAATTTTAATGCACTTGACACTCACTTCAGGATCACTGGCATTAATCAAATAAGGTGACCAAATTCTTATTATTGATCATTCAATACCTTCTCTCTTTGCTAAGTTTTTTTCACCCCTCTTAAAACTTAATAACTTTGATATGCTTCAAGTTATTCCTTGGTATAGAACCCATCTCATCTGCTTTCAAAATTATAAGATGTTGTTTTACATAATTATGTGAATTATTGAATTTTCGAGAGAAATTGATTTTAATTTTTTTTATTTTATTTAGGCAGGCAAGAGAAAGGAATTGACAAAGCAGAAAGTTTTAGAGAAAGCTAGAAGGCTTCAGGTAATAATCGTGAATGTATTTTGGGTTATTCTTCTTTTCATAGGCTCGAAATGCAGTGCTTATTTTGTGGTTGACAATTTTCCTCGAAAGGTATTAAGATAGTTTTTTTTGTCAAATTTTCCTTGCTTTGTGGTTAATGGTGGGAATAAAACAGGTAAAAAAACTGCATGCTTCAAAGGAAAAAACACAGCAGCGCACACTTGGAAATAACTGGAGGTATTGGCAAACCTCACTCTGTACATACATGCTTTACAATTCATGGAAAACCACAGCTCCTGAAAATGAAAGTAGCAAATATGATGTATTGGACTAATATTTTAGTAGCATGTTTCTTGCGGTGTTGGAGTTATGTCAGGATGGGTAGTTTACCCTTGGGTGTGGGTTGATGGTTGTACACACATTACATTTGTGTTATGATACTTAAAAATAACATCTTATTTCGGGGATGAATTTATTTCTACTCATCGTTTAGGCATTGAAACTGATGCAATCTTAACTTCTTGATAGAATAGAAGTAGATATCTGTTTTGTATTCTCCACACTTCTGTCTAACTTCTTCTTGAGTGATAGTTTAGTTAATTTTTTATTACTTTCTTGCAGGTTACATACATATGGTTTATATGAACTAAGAGTTTTTGGTGATGGGAATTATCAGACATCTACAATAATGAGGATGCAAAGTAATAGGTTTGTCATTTTTTATTTATAATTTTATATTAATTTCTTATTGTTTCGTAGGTTAATAATTATGCGACTGATTATATTTTATTGTGTTAAAGTGTAGCAAAATAGAGCGGGAGTGAAAAATGAATAAGGGTAAGATTTTCAAGCTATCCAAGGGCTTTAGTATAACAAAAAGTCTTGACATTTTAAACTTTTTTTCCTATTTACTTTTAAATTTTTTCAGCCTCTCAAATCCATTTTGTGCATTAGTTTTAAATTTTCGCTTTAACTTCATTAGTTTGATTCTAATTCAATAAATTTGTGCAACATACAATTTTCTATTAGCAAAAGAATTGACATTTGAATAGAAGCTGTAGTCTTGCTTGATATTACTAGACTCGCAGGTAAAAAACTCAACCTTTTCCTATCTCTAAATGTTGATTCCTCACCATTCAACTTGGAGTAATTCCTTTTTATTTCCAAGCCTTGAATGTTATAAACCATTACATTTTTAAAACTGTAAGTTGATGATTACATCGGTCCATTTCTTGAAAAATTTAAATTATCAGATGATGTCTCATGATACCAACTCCGCTAATAAGGGCATTATGAATCCACCCAAATGTAACCTTCTTATTCCCTTTTTCCAACATTTAGAATATATATTTTTTTTATCATGCATATTACCGTTCTTCATTCTAGATTTGATTCGTTTAGTATTAAAGCTGATGCAAGGATTAATATCTCGTTGTACCACTGCAGCTTCTGGGGTGTGAATATTTTCCATTTTTAGCTTATCCTTGAGTAGGGAATTTTGATGAATTTATATTTACTCCTCTGTTTTTTGGTGTTTTCAGGCGATTAGAGCTGAATATGGAGAAGTTTTTGAGACTTTAAGAATTAATGGACCTCTCAAGGTTGACGTGGTAAAAGAGTTTATGGATTTACACGTATAGTATTCAAATTGTTCTCTATGTTCTGTTGAATATAATTTACTGGTAATACTTTCTGCTGGTATGACTTATTACTATTAATTTTACTCTGAGTAGGAGTTTTTGAACGATAAACTGTAAGAAGGTTTTCTTAAATGAATACGATGTGCCATGAAACGAGATGAAGTTTATGGTCTTGTATTCTTTTTTGACGATGTCATTATAAGTTTCTATAACACTTGTTATTTAAACAGCATTTGATGGTCTTATATTCTTTTTTGACGATGTCATTATAAGTTTTTCCGGTTAGGGTTTTCAAGTTACTTGACGATGTCAATATAAACTTACACGAATTTTGTTTTTTCATTGTTAATCTACTGATGCTAGGGATAATTTGAGTTGAGCTTTTACATTCTTTTGAACATTTTTCATTTCTAACTTGCAGGGTCAATGTCATTGTACAACTTTCAACAATTGTTTGTTCTGTCCTTCTCCCTTTTGTGTAATTTTAGTCAATTGAACTACTCTTTTTAGCTTAAGATTGAACTGAAGTGCTAAGAACTTAGTTAAATAAAAATTTAATTTGGTTTGATGACATTTTGG
This sequence comes from Pyrus communis, assembly GCF_963583255.1. NCBI lineage: Eukaryota > Viridiplantae > Streptophyta > Magnoliopsida > Rosales > Rosaceae > Pyrus > Pyrus communis. The sequence continues at coordinate 2,928,562 of NC_084811.1, read as the reverse complement.
TGTTTGGTGTTGAATGCATGGTTATTAGTTACACAGACATTGGATACATGATCTTTCATATGTTTTTACCATAATATATTATAGTCTCGCAACAACGCGTGGGTCACATTTTCTATTTACAACTACACGATCGCAAGGACAACATTTGGAACAGCAGGACCACAAGGACTAATCAATTCCAGTCCAGCTGGCTTGGTAAGTACCAAACGACGGATATTACTCCAATCAATCAAGTCCCATTCAGTCCAGCACTACAAGTCATATTCATGCCAGTCTATGGCCCACCATCGTACCCCTCTCTCTTCTGTGTCTCTCTGCGCAATGCCACACCTTCATTGCACACCACCTTCTTGGTCTTTAGTTATTATTGTTCAATAATTAAGATCTTATTAATTTTTAGATTTTAATCGTAGCTCTTAATATTAATGAATTTACATGTTTTTGGTTGGAGCAGAAGCAATTTGCTTAGCTTTACACTAGTCCCAAGTATCGTTTCTAATACATTTTGCTTTCCGTACAAATTTCTCCAGCAAAAAATAATTTTGCTACGTGTATGGGGTCTGATCATGGTCGTCAATAATTTGCGAGCTCCCCACAAGCGTCGAACTGTTAGAAATTTAGCAGCAGTCCATGCAAATATACGCGAATCACCTTAGAGTCTGTTTGTAATTGCTTTTTTAAATTGATGTGAGCATGGGATGTTTATAAAAAAAAAAATTTTGGAAAGGTTAGAGCATCTCCAACAGGGCCTAACTAAATGAAGTTCTTTGCTATTTTAACAAAAAAAAATTGCAGAAAAAAGTTCTATTAAACTACTTAATTGACTAGCTAAATATATTTAGAAAATTTCATTTTAATCTTTAAAAATTGTGAGTTTTAAAATCTTTTATATATAAAGCCAGAGCCTCAAATTAGGGTCACGACCTCAACAAAAATGATTAAGATCAGAATGCCCCTCAACCAAAAAAATAAAATAAAAAGAAACAAAGAAGAATGCGTAAAATAATATAAGGGTAATTTTGTAAATTTACTTTTTAATAATTTTGTCTTAGGACAAGTGAGTAGGCAATCTGACAGAGGTAGGAGCAATTAAGTGTGAACGGTCATTGTTGAATATATCACTGCCAACTCATCTCTGCCAGCTCATCAAAACAGTTGTAAAGGATTGGATGATGTAATAGTTAGTTGAAAGAGTTAGTCCTCTAGTCAGCTATATATAGCTATTGTAAACAGATAGTAAAGTGAGTTCATTGAGTTTAATACAAAAGCTTCATTCATTTCTTTCTCACATTTCTCTTCTCTCTGTAAAACTTCATTTCTTGATTTTATAATTGTTCATCTCTGCTACTTCTCCAATGTAGGTAACACATATCATCAAAATATACGAACATAACATCTTAAGAGGCGTGTAATGTCAGTTATAAAAAAAAAAGTTTTTCGCACGTGGATAATAATGTGATTAAATTAGTTATCAAATGATTGTTTTTTTTTTTGACAAACGATATTATCTACACTAAGGGGTGAGGTTGGGCTTAGCCTCACAATGAGCTAGTAATATTGTGATTCAATCAATTGTTTATTCAATATTATTTTCTTTATTTTTAATATAAATTCTATAGAGATCAATTTTATTATGTGAATTCAATTGCTTTAATTGGTTTATGAGAGATTTTTTCTAGCATGATATAATATTATTTATTTATCATGTAAATGATTACTTTCTTCTCTGGGCTTTGGCTAACATGTGGCTAAAACAGTGGGCCTAGATACAAGCTCTCAACTCTCGATCATTAACTGCAACTTCAATGACTCACATGTATGCAGTGCAAGTTCTCTGAGTGATTACGTTTGGTGTGAATTTGTTGCCGGAGGTTCTCGCTCACTGTGCCTTTGTGTTAGTCCACACAAATCCAACAGGATTTTTTTTCAGATTCTTTTGGTGAGGATCCAAATCATAAAGGAGAATCCATCGCTCAACTTTTGGAGGAGTGTTTAGTGGAGTGGGGTATAGAGAAGGTGTTAACCATTACGGTTGACAATGCTTCCGCAAATGATTCCGGTTTAAGGGACTTGGTGCACCGAATAAGTGGGTGGGGGATTCCTAATGCATTCTTGCATGATGGAAAATATTTGCATATGAGGTGTGTTGCTCATATCCTCAATTTGGTTGTGAATGATGGGATAAAATTGTTGAATACGGCTATACAAAGCATTCGTAATGCGGTTAGGTACGTAAGATCTTCCCCTCAAAGGTTGGAAAGCTTTAAAAGGTGTGTTGAGAAAGTGAGAATAGAGAGCAAAGGGCTTGTGATTTTGGATGTCCCTACTAGGTGGAATTCCACATTTTTAATGTTGGAATCGGCTTTAAAGTTCAAGATGGCTTTTGATAGATTAAAAGTAGATGATGGTCATTACCTTCCGTACTTTGTTAAAGACAATCATGATAATATGAGGGAGGGGCCACCTTCGATGGATGATTGGAGTGAGGCGGGGATATTTGCAATCTTTTTGAGACCTTTTTATGAAGTCACTTTAAAAGTATGTTGTTCTAATACTCCAACCGTTCATACTACTTTTGGTGATTTGTTTAAGATCAAAAGTCTCTTGCATGAAAACAAAGATGATGAACTTTTGTCTATGATCTCCAAGGTGATGCAAGAAAAATATGACAAGTATTGGGGTTCACTTAAGGACATGAATCGATATCTTTTTATAGCACTTGTGCTTGATCCTCGCCACAAATTAGATAAAGTTGTTGATTATTTTGAGATACAATTTGGTGAGGATGAAGAAAAGGTTGAAAGTGCCACAAATGGGGTGAAGGACTTATTGATTGATCTTTACAAGATTCATGAAAATATGTCTTTGAGTACACAACAAAGTATAAGTGGTGGTGGTAGTTCTCAAACGACAAGTGGAGACTCTTCATCAAGCATGACCGAAATAGAAAGAAAGTTGAAAGAAAAAAGTGAAATGAGAAGAGCAAAGAGAGCCCGGGTTGTGCATAATGATGTTGACAAGTATCTTTCCGATCCTAATGAAGGAGAAGAAGAGGAGAACTTTGATGTATTGAATTGGTGGAGAGTGAATGGGGTTTCTAAGTACCCTATTTTGGCACGTGTTGCAAGAGAGATCTTAGCTATTCCCATATCAACCATTGCTTCGGAATCCTCCTTTAGTACAAGTGGACGGATAATTGATCCATATCGTAGTTCTTTAAGTCCAAAAATGGTGGAGGCTTTGATATGTACTCAAAATTGGCTTAGGTCCATTCATGTTGCATTACATCATGAGCCAACCATTGAGGAGATGGAGTTTTGTGAAGAAGTTGAGAAAGGTAATTTTATTTATTGCATTTGATTTTGTTAGATTATTTTAAATAATATTTTAATTAATATCTTTTCTTTTATTATTTGTATGTAGAAATGGCAAGTGGAAGTTCAAAAAAAAGTGATATGTTGCCCCCTAAGCCACCCAAGCGTTTGCAAGCAAATTATCATTGAAAAAGTTGGTGGATCACTCTCATACCATTAAGGCATAAGAAGACTTTTGGAGGCTTTGAACTTTGATGTTTATTTTAAGTTTGGACTTTTGGAAGCTTTGAACTTTGATGTTTATTTAACTTTGGACTTTGGAAAACTTGATTATAATTGAACTTTGAATTGAATGTTTATTTTCATTGTCTTTGACGATTATGTTTGAATGATTATATTAGAAATTTGGATGATTATATTAGAAATTTGAATGATTATTTCATTGTCTTTGAATGATTATATTAGAAATTTGGAATGTTTATTTTGACGATTATGTTGAAATGGGACTTATTACAAAATGGCTGCAAGTTGGTTTCATACAATTGTTTTTAGCTACTTGGAAGAGAAAAAAAAAAAAAAAAAAACCGAACCGGGCCGAAACCGAACCGAGAAAAACCGAACCGAACACAAACCGAGAGAAAACCGGACCGAACCGAACCGAACAGTAATTTCGGTTCGGTTTCTGATTTTGGCAAAAAACCGAACCGAACCCACCCCTATTCTAAAGTGCATACAAAAGCACTTTACCAAATCGGTGAATTTGTTAATTATATTTTTTGAAAGCAGAATCAAGAAAAATGTAGTTCAAGTGTTCTGTGATGTGTAAAGGTTGTCAGCAAGTACTGATGTTCACGTGACAATATTACTTCTTAATTCATTTGAATGTTAATAGATTGTAAGTTAATTGCAAATACTGTTGTATCAATGCAACAGAAGGACTTCACCTACTTAAAAAATAGTTGCCCAAAAGCATGTAAAGTTTTTAATATATTTGTGCATATATTTAAAACTATACAGAAACATGCTTTCAAACTAATTTCCAAATGCCAGAATCCAATTTTGCAAATTAATTTCATTTGTTTATTAGCTACAGTATTTGAATGAGAAGATTCATGTATGGTTTTATATCAATCAGGGAAAGCGTACACTGAAGAATTGTATAGCTAGAGTAGACAATCTAACTTACGATTTTTGAAATACAGAGTAGGATAAATTTGCTATATGGAGATCCACAACAGAACCAACTTATAAATATTCTAAACTCTCATTCAAAATTCAAACGGTCTGCAATTCTACTCAAAAATATTTACGTGTATGACAATTACTACAATTTGAAGTAAAATTTAACATATGCAATAGTCGAATTTAATAACTAACAACAATATTAATATTATCATGAGAAAAAAAAAACGCAGAAAAAAAGAAACCCCACATAAAAATCCAAGACTTTGTACAAAAAGGTAGCAGCTATACCTTTCTTCATTGCATTTGTTGGGGAGGAGTACAAATTTGGGGTGGTAGGGGTTTGGAGAGATGGGGTGGCCGGAGTTTCCTCTGAAATTTTATTTTTGATTTTTTGTTTTTTTTTTCACTTTTGAATGTAGAAAAAGAATTGGTGGGCACATTAGCAATTTCAAGATAAAAAAAAAGATAAGTTGGGTGTAGAAAGAGAATAAGTAGGTCTGAATAAAATTTCCCTAAATATACCCAAAACTCACTAATTACTAATTAGTAGTATTCAACACGGAAATGTCACACAAATTATAATTAATTACAAACACAAGATCTAACTATATTATAGAAAATCAAAATCTGGGGAAAATGAGAACGAAAACTTTGAGGTTTGCATAAAAGAGCCAAAGAAAATTGTCATAAGGAAAAAAATTTAACTAAGAATCTGCTCATGCATGGTTGCACAGTAAAAACAACAGGAAAACTTCAAAAGCTTGTTTTTGGTACTACCAGCTCCGGTCTATCATGAACAAAGACTTGTTGGACGACTTCTGGAGATGCAGACGGCTACCTTTATTGTTTTCCGTACAAATTTCTCCGCGAAAATAATTTTGTTACGTGTACGTAACAGATTTTAGCCACTCGCATGCAGGATGGGGACTGGTCTTGGTCGTCGATAATTTGCGAGCTCCACACAAGCTTCAACGTACGGTTAGAATCAATCCATGCGGACATACGCGAATCACCTTAGAGTCGTTTTGTAATTGCTTTTATATTTAACCTTATAAGAGTCCTTTTGATATACGCGCATTTTGTTCGCTATTACAAATAATCGATTGCTCTCTGAAAATTTTTCTAAGTGAAGCAAAGTTCAGAAAGAGAGAGAGAGAAAAACAAAAAAAAAAACAAAAAAAAAACAATGGAGATCACACGGCATGATGAAGATGAAGTGTACGAGGCATCACGGACCGGGAGTGTAGAATCCTTAAACAGGTTGATCGAAAAAGACCCAGACATTCTATGGAGAATATCCCTGCAGACCAGCAAAACCGGAACCCCCTTGCATGTTTCGGCTTTGCACGGCCACGCTGAGTTTACCAAAGCCCTTTGCACTAACAATCCCAAACTTGCAGAGCGGGTAGACGCCGATAGACGCACGCCCTTGCACTTGGCTTCTGCTGAGGGCCACAAGGAAACCGTCAAAGCTTTGTTATGTGTGTATGCTGATGCGTGCTTGCGTTATGATGAAAACGGAAGAATCCCTCTTCACTATGCAGCCATGAGAGGAGAAGTTGAGGTGCTCCAGAAGTTGATTGATAAAAATCCTGAGTCCATTTATGTCAAAGTTGAAAACAAATCGAAAGAAACAGTTTTGCACTTGTGTATTAAACACAACCAGTTAGAGTGCTTGAAAATGTTGGTTGAAAGAGACGACAGCAATGGTGAGTTCCTCAACTCAAGAGCTGGCTGTGATGGTGGTGTGACCATACTGCACTTAGCTTTGATGCTAAGGCAAATTAAGGTACGTATATATATTTCCATTTTCTATACTGGATATTCTTAGTTTTTTACTATATTAATTAATACTAGCAGATGCCCACACTGCGTGAACAATTTTATTTTGTTTAGTTTTTTATTATGAAGTGTAACTTGTTTTTTAAATTTAAATAAAAAATTAGTTACGAAAATTAGGATAATAATGAGCAGTTTTTTTTTATTATTTTATTTTATTTTTAAGTTTTTTTTTAACAAATTTTATTTTTGAATTTTAAATACATCATGCTATACTAACTTGGATGTGAGGTTGCTGTAAAAAAGAGAAAAATTTATATTTATGTAATTACTAAATTGTCCAAATTTGAGTTAATCTCAGTTTACTAACCCAGAAATTTCTTAGTTTTTAAAATTTGGTATATGACGTTTTTTCATCCCAAAGTACAGTGGCGGAGGTAGAGCCCATCCTGGAATTGCAGTCTTATAACTGTTGTCCACTTAACCTTAATTATTACTTGAATCTAACATATGAAATCCTTTTTTACCAAAACTTATAAACAAGCTCTATTTTTATAACATAATCGTCGCAATACTAAATTTTATCTAAATTTTAAAGCTCTAACTTTAACTAAAAAGCTAGAAAAATTAACTTTTAATTGTTCTCCAATTAACTACATTACTATATGTTTTTTTTTTTAAATTTCTTTCATTTAGTTTAAAGGCCCCTCCTGTGACATCCCAAATCGCCCAAGGGAGTGATTCGTAAATGTATATTCTCATCCCTACCTAGCACGAGACCTTTTGGGAGCTCACTGGCTTCGGGTTCCATAGGAACTCCGAAGTTAAGCGAGAAGGGGGCTAGAGCAATCCCATGATGGGTGACCCACTGGGAAGTTGCTCGTGAGTTCCTAAAAAACAAAACCGTGAGGGAATGGTAAGCCTAAAGCGAACAATATCGTGCTACGATGGTGGAGCGGGCCCGGGAAGTGATCCACCCCGGGCGGGGATGTGACATTTTCGTCGGCATACACGCGGTCAGGGTTAGGCTCTGATACCAAATGTCACATCCCGGCTCGAGGTGGATCACTTCCCGAGCCCGCTCCACCACCGTAGCACAATATTGTCCGCTTTAGGCTTACCATTCCTTCAAGGTTTTGTTTTTTGGGAACTCACGAGCAACTTCCCAGTTGGCCACCCATCATGGGAGTGCTCTAGCCCCCTTCTCGCTTAACTTCGGAGTTCCCATGGAACCCAAAGCCAGTGAACTCCCAAAAGGCCTCGTGCTAGGTAGGGATGAGAATATACATTTAAGGATCACTCCCCTAGGCGATGTGGGATGTCACACCTCCTAACATAAATTTCTAACTCCGTCACTGCCAAAGTGGTATATGAAATTATAGTTTTAGGACACTTTCATACATCATTAAGGTTAGTGTTAAATCAGCCGTTAATTCGTGACGTGGTGCATACGTGGATAATAACTGGGCACCATGTGTCAAAATGCACCCACGTGGAAATTAAAAAAAAAACCACCATCTCCTATCTCTTTCCCCGAAAAGGGATCATCTCCAGATCCCTTCCTCCTAAGACCATCTCCAAAGGAGATGTCAAATATGCCAAATAGGATTAAAAGACATTTAAGTGCTCTCTAGTGGATATGCCATATATGACGTGGCATGTGGGTCATTTGTGTAACATCTCACATCACCCAGGGGAGTGATCTTTATATGTATATTCTCATCCCTACCTAGGACGAGGCCTTTTGGGAGCTCACTGGCTTTGGGTTCCATAGGAACTCCGGGCTTACCATTCCCTCACGGTTTTGTTTTCGGGAACTCACGAGCAACTTCCCAGTGGGTCACCCATCATGGGATTGCTCTAGCCCCCTGCTCACTTAACTTCGAAGTTCCTACGAAACCCGAAGCCAGTGAGCTCCCAAAAGGCCTCGTGCTAGGTAGGGATGAGAATATACATATAAGGATCACTCCCCTGGGCGATGTGGGATGTTACAATCCACCCCCCTTAGGGGCCCGACGTCCTCGTCGGTACACACGCGGCCAGGGTTAGGCTCTGATACCAAATTGTCACATCCTAGCCTGGGGGGGATCACTTCCCGGGCCGGACTCCACCGTAGCACGATATTGTCCGCTTTGGGCCCCGACCACGCCCTCACGGTTTTGTTTTTGGGAACTCACACGAGAACTTCCCAATGGGTTACCCATCCTGGGAATGCTCTCGCACGCTACTCGCTTAACTTCAGAATTCTCATGGAACCCGAAGCCAGTGAGCTCCCAAAAGGCCTCGTGCTAGGTAGGGATGAGAATATATGTCACATCCCGACCTGGGCGGGACCACTTCCCGGGCCCGACTCCACCGTAGCACGATATTGTCCGCTTTGGGCCCCGACCAAGCCCTCACGGTTTTGTTTCTGGGAACTCACACGAGAACTTCCCGATGGGTCACCCATCCTGGGAATGCTCTCGCGCGCTACTCGCTTAACTTCGGAGTTCCTACGGAACCCGAAGCCAGTGAGCTCCCAAAAGGCCTCGTGCTAAGTAGGGATGAGAATATACATATAAGGATCACTTCCCCTGGGCGATGTGGGATGTCACAATCCACCCCCTTAAGGGCCCGACGTCCTCGTCGGCACACCACGGCCAGGGTTAGGCTCTGATACCAAATTGTCACATCCCAACCCGGGCGGGACCACTTCCTGGGCCCGACTCCACCGTAGCACGATATTGTCCGCTTTGGGCCCCTACCACGCCCTCACGGTTTTGTTTCTGGGAACTCACACGAGAACTTCCCGATGAGTCACCCATCCTGGGAATGCTCTCGCGCGCTACTCGCTTAACTTTGGAGTTCCTACGGAACCCGAAGCCAGTGAGCTCCCAAAATGCCTCGTGCTAAGTAGGGATGGGAATATACATATAAGGATCACTTCCCCTGGGCGATGTGGGATGTCACAATATACATATAAGGATCACTCCCCTGGGCGATGTGGGATATTACAATTTGACTCATTGCTTTCTAGCTGCCTTTTTTGACATCAAATAAAGAAGGAGTCAAATATATTTAATTTAATTTTTAATGCATAGATCTCATTAACAACCAATAAAATAAAAACTAAAACTAATTTTGATTATTTCTTAATAGTTAATGTAACTCTAGGCCCAATAAAATAATAAAATAAATATTTGACACATCCATTGGAAAAGAAGATAATTTAGCACTTGTATTCAATTTGCCACATCAGCCATTAAATAATATTTTGACATACTATATTTGACATCTCCTTTGGAGATGCTCTAATACACCAAATCAAGGGATCCGGACCATTGAAATTTGATCCAACAGTTGAAGTTATTATAACTTTTAAAGTGAGCCCCTGTTTGTAACCGTTTGATCAAATTTCAACAGCAAGGATTCCTTGATTTGGTGGATTAGGAGGAAGGGATCCAAAGAGGATCCCTTTCCATTTTCCCTCACCCCCACCCCAATCCCAGCCAACCTTCCTTCATTCTCTCTTACCTTACCCCCTCCCCTCATGAGAATCATAACCATACATCCCTTAATCAACAAACCAAACCTCCAATTTCTCTAATACAAAACCTAGCCATGCCGCCGACAGAGCTCCGATTGAAGCTCAAACCTTCACACTTTGGTTTTAAGAAGACAAAACCCAAAAACTTCGAAGCCAGCCCCAGATTTGCCAAAATCGTCGTTACTTCGGTGGTTCAGGAACTCGGCGCTGTCCAACAGCCTAGTAACGACCGCTATGGAAATGCAGCGACGTAGTTCTGGGCTCCGCGCAGACCACCGACCACCAATCTCACCGCGATCCTGTTCATCTTGGCTGGTCCATGAGGGTTCTAAATCGTGCACGTTTTAAGGAGGGAGGTTTGGGTGAGCGTAGAAGAGATAATGGAGGAAAGGTTGGGTGGGATCGGGGGAGGTAGAAGACGATGGGTTTTTTTTAAAAATTTTCTACTTTTTATTTTTTTTTTTAATTTTCATGTGGCGCCTAGTCATTATCTACATGGATGCCACGTCATTAGTTAACGACTGATTTAACAACCTTAACGGATATATGAAAGTATTCCTAAATTATGACTTCATGTACCACTTTGAGACGAAAAAAACTTGTTATACCAAATGTTGAAACCAATAAATTTCAAAGTAGTAAACTGAGATTAACCCTTTTATTTTTGTTTAGTTTTTATAAGTGGGTTAAAATAGTAATTTCATAGAATTTTGGTGGACAACTAGGGTTCTATTAATAGGTAGTTTAGGTAAGTTCACGTGTAAATTTTCTTTTGTTTGTTCCCCTTTTTATATAGTTTATGGGAATAATCTCAATTTACTACTCTGAAGTTTTTTTAATTTTCAACATTTGATACATCACGTATTTTTCGTCTCAATTTGATACCTAAAATCATAATTCTATGACACTTTAACACATCCATTAAGTTTTTCGTAAAAACCTTTATTAACTGATGATGCGGCACTCACGTGAATACTGACTGAGCGCTACATGTCAATATGGCACACATGGATATTAAAAAAATTCAAAAAAATAAAAACTAAAATATTAAAAAATAAAAAATTAAGGGGGTGTAGTCAATTTGGATTTCAAAGGATTTTAAAGAATTTTTTTAAGTGACAAATTTCAAAAGATTTTAATAGATTCTACAATTCCATATGAATTATGACAAATTATTATGAATTTCTATTATAGATTTTTATGGATTTATGAGGATTTCTTTCATGTATTTCTTAGGATTTCTTTTTTGACTCCTACAATATAAATTCTTTTCTCAGTGCACAATCTGAAAAAGACATAAACATATATATATGGAAATATAAACCAATCAAATATGTGTTTTATTTCCCTTTCTCATTTGAATTGTGATTTCTTTATGAAAAATAATTTTAACTAACCAAAACAAGTGATGCTTCTTAAATCAAATGTCTCAAAATTAATCATTTTTCCCCAACAATTGATTAGTTCATAATGTTTTGTTTCTAAGTACAACTACCAATATAAGTACAAATATAAATAGGCTTTGGAAGACGCTTGCACCCTTACACTAATATGATCACACGAAAAAGACCAGAAAGCTTGAATTGATAATAAGATTCTTAGTAGTAATTTCGAAGAGTTCAATTAACATGGTAAAAAATAAACACCTTCAGATAGAACGCATAATCATTACAAGAACGGTTAGTAGCCATTAACACTTCCCATCAAAGCATTACAAGAAATACTATTACACAATCCAAAATAAAGAAAATATAAAATTTTACAAGTGTTGTAGTTTGCCACTGGGACGGTGACGGGTAAACATGAAAGGAAATCAGATTGGCAGGTTCTATGTCTGGAAGAAAATAGAGAGTGAGAAAGAAAGATCGAGTTGCAGAATGGAGAGAGAGAAAGAGAGAGAGGGGATTGAAAAGAAATCCTAGGGTGGAGGTAGGATTTTGTTATGCTTATAATCCCTTTTCAAATCCTACAAAATCTCTTATTGAAAGAAATTCTTCAAAATTTATGAATTTTTTAATACTTATAGATTTGCATAGACTCTATAAAAATCTTTTAAAATCCTAGTTAACTACATTAGGATTCTAAAGTCTTTTAAAATTATTTAATTGACTACCCTGTATTTGAATGAATTCTTTGAAAATCTTTTAAAATTCTAGTTAACTACACCATAATTTTAAAATCTTTTAAAATTCCTTAAAATTCGAACTAGGATTCTCTTACAACCTTTTTCCATCTCTTTCTTTGACATTCTCTATTTTATCATTTTATTTTAACAAAAAATTAATATAAGATATTATCATGAATAACCGTAACGGTTTAATTAGGAGAAGAGGCAAAGGAAAAAAATAAAATAAAGGGATGATCCCTACTCCTTAAAATCCTGATTTGATTACACCCCATAAGTTCTCTGATAAACATTGAGGAGGAATCGCAAATGACCAAATTTGAGCCTCTATCTCCCTTTGACCAAAAAAACAAAAGCCTTTATCTCCCTCCCTTCGACTGCACATGCGGCAGCGGTAGAATGAATCCACTCCTTTTTGTGCTGCATATGGGTTTCCGTTCCCCAGATCTGCAACCCACTCCCTTCCCTTACCTCCCTTTCAACTGGAATAAAAGAGAATTCCGTCCATCTGCATCTCAAAAAGTTGCAAGAAGTATTAGCAGCAGAACTGTTGCCGGTCATCGATTCGGCATCTTCCGCTATCACCAACTTCGAATCCGAAGACAACCCATCGTAGCCAAAGCCTAATCCGAAAACCCCAGTTGGCTGGCCGGCCGACGGAAAGCTTAGTCTCGAATGGGTTAGGAACCTCAGGTTTGTTTTTTATTGGGCATCTAGAAATCTGAACCCGACCCAATTGCCCGACGTGTTTCCTGTAGAGGTTGTCGATAGCTTGATCCTCTGCACATCCAACATCCTTCACAAAGAGGCAAACGTCGATCAGCTAGGCCTGGAATCTACCGTGGTGGTCGTCGGAGACCTTCATGGTCAGCTGAACGACTTCCTTTTTCTTTTAACTGATCTTCACCCTTTCAGGTTTTTAGGTTTGTAGGTTTATATTATTTTAAATTTTATTTTTCTAATTTTAGTTCTTTTGTTAATTTTTATTTTTTTTAATAACCAAGTGGGCTCATACATGGTATTCAGTTATTATTCATATGAATGCCACATCATCAGTTAACAAAATTTTTGCCGGAAAACTTAACGGATCTGTGAAACTGTTTTAGAATTATGACTTTAATTAAGGATCAAATTGAGACAAAAAAATTTTAGATATATCAAATGTAGAAAATCAAGAAAATTCAAATTACTAAATTGAGATTAACCTAAATTTATGTGTACTTTCTTTTGTTTGCTCCCCTTAGGAGCATAATTTCCACAAAATTAATAAAGTGTATATATTATTTACAGACTATACGTTACCTGCTTTCTGTTGATGCTATAAGAGCAGAAGCAACTGGTGTGAATGGGATATCTCTGACCATGTCAGATATCTTAGAGTACAGCAGCGTTACAAGAGAGGACTTTAGCAGAAGCTTAGAAATTCAACGGATTTTGATGGACGCAGGATTAATCAGAAGGGAGAATAATGAAAATGATAATCCTAACTCAGATGTTGCCGCCGCTGCTGTTGTAGCACCAAATCCAAGAAGGGTAAAGAAGAAAAAGAAGCTTCACAAACGAGTAGCATCATCGGAAAAGGGATCAACGCCAGCAAGGAGGTGCTGGATAAAATTGATGGAATGGTTGAGATATCCGAGTAATTGGGTGGTCGATACACGTGGCATGCTGATGGTTGTGGCTACGATGATCTCGACGATGACTTTTCAAGCCATAGTCAACCCACCAGGTGGTGTTTGGGAAACTAATAATACAGACACTACCATTGATTCTAAAACAATTTGCACTGAACAGAGAACATGCATAGCTGGAACAGCAGTGTTAGGCTACATTTGGGGAGATGACTTCGTCCCTTTCATAAAGTACAATACCATCTCGTTCCTTGCTTCTTTGAGTGTCACCCTTTTGCTCGTTAGTGGATTTCCTCTCCACAATCGATTGTGCATGTGGCTCTTATCGATGTTCATGTGCGTCACTCTCACATTCCTGGCATTGACCTACCTACAAGTGCTGCTCATGATTGTCCCTCCTTATTTCGATTTTTCATATATAAGCATTTACTTTAACTCTAATATAAGCATTTACAGGAATTCCATCTATCTTTGGACTGGGTTGCTGGCCATAGTCGGTGTAATACACACTATTCGGTTTCTTATTTGGGTGACGAAGTGGTTGCGGTGCATGTACTTCAGGTCAAGATCATGTCTCAAGAACATGACCACTACTGGCTCCTTTTCATGTAACGATGCAACCCGTTTTGAAGAGATTGATGCGACTGCAGTTGTGTAATTACTCCGCCGCGGTGTGTTGGCTTGAGAAAATAATTAACTAGGTCAGACACCCTGTTTGCATGTAGCAATTAGGATTCGGGGTAATGAACGAGGTCAATGACGCTTTCTCGATCTTACCTGGGTTGGTAATTCAAGAGCGTCGGTTAGTTATGATAAATAATCCATCTGCTATGCAAAGTGGAAGTGTTTGTTGTCATTGATGCACGATGGTAGCTACTTAGAGAAGTAGTATTGTCTAAGGAAATACTCTCTCAAGGTTTAAGAATTAATATTGTAACTTGATTTTGATTGTATTTCTGATTTGTAGAGATCTTTAATTGTCAAGTATACATGCTTGTATATAAAATCCTTTGTGGTATGAATAGAATTATCGCTAGCAAAAATACCCACACCAGAAATTAATCAAAGCAACTTAATTCACATGGTATAATAAGTCTTTCAGTTTCATCTAGATTCTATTGGATTTGCATTAAGAGCCTATGTACCAACAAAATAGCTGATTTCTAAGTCCTAACTATATACAATTTACATATTTTTTATGGATTCTACAACGTGCTTGTTTAATTGTCCCTAATGTGTAGTAGTAACTGTTGGTGATGTTGCAAAATGCACCTGCACAGAAATTCAAAACTAAATCCTGATTTGAGATTGTGCTTGTTTAATCTCTAAGTTCTACCTGTTAAATCATGGTGAATCAATATGATAATATCATAAATACCTTTTTTAAACCTCTTAGGATTTAAGTCAAGCCGAGTCATCTGTGACGCTGCATAAAATTCTTGCAGTTTCAACAATCTAAACAAAGCATGTATAAGCATAAATAATAAAGTATTTGGGATCAAAAAAATTTGTTCACACTTACAACTGTAAGAATTGCAGAAACCTTAAAGATGAAGAAAGAAGAAATGACGCAAAAGAAAGAAGAAGAAATGAGAGAGAGAGAGTTAGGAGGGAAAACAGATTTAGAGAGAAGAAAAGATTTGTTATTTTTCACACACTTTTCTGTTTACAAAAAGGACTGTTATATGTAGTTACAACACCTTCTTACTAAGCTTAGGACTAACTGCTATCTAACAACCTTATAACAAACTATGTAGGATCTTGACAAGTGTCATTTGTTTCTGCCATAGATTTATCTTTCACTTGGGGGTTGGTATTTCTTACTTCACTATTCTTACATCCCCCCTCAAGCTCATGCGTGTAGGAGATGAGCATGAGATTGCCACAATGCAACTGGAACAAGGGCGCAGATAGACCCTTAGTCAAAATGTCAGCTGACTGATCAGAGGAAGAAACATGTTGAATTTGGAGATCTCCTCGTGTGACACGTTCTCGCACAAAGTGGTAATCGATTTCAATGTGTTTAGACTTAGCATGAAACACTGGATTGGTGGATAGAGCGATGGCAGAAACATTGTCACAATGTATCATGGGAGGCAAAGGTAAAAGAATGTGAAGATCACATAACAATTGGCGTATCCAGGCAAGCTCAGCTGTAGTGATGGCAAAGGCTCGATATTCAGCCTCTGTGGAAGACCGAGAAACAGTGTGTTGCTTCTTTGAAGCCCAAGAAATGGGATTGGAACCAAGAAATACAATGAAACCAGATGTAGATCTGCGATCGTTGGGATCGCCGGCCTAATCTGCATCACTATAGGATTGCAGATAGAGTGGTCCTGATTGAAATCGAATCCCATACCCCGAAGTGCCTTTGAGATATCGAATTATGCGTTTGACTGCAACTACATGGGATTCCATAGGATTGTGCATAAACTGGCAAGCTTGATTAACTGAAAACGCGATATCAGGTCAAGTAAACGTGAGGTATTGCAGTGCACCTACAATACTGCGATACTAGTCAGGACTGTGATAAGGTTTCCCATCATCTTTGATCAGTCTGTGATAGGGAAGACAAGGAGTGGCACAAGGTTTACAATCTTGAAGATCAACCTTGTCAATCAACTCCTTGGTGTATTTGGATTGAGAAACAAAGAGACCATCAGAAGTGTATTGAATCTGAAGCCATAAGAAATAGTTCAGAACTCCCAAATCCTTCATATCAAATTCCATAGTGAGAGCTGAAATAACATTGGAAACCAACTGGGAATCACTCCCTGTGAGAATCACATCATCCACATAAAGCAAGAGAATAACCGTGCCATCTGATGTATGTTTAACAAACAAAGAAGGATCGGCTGGAGACTGTCGAAACCCCAATCCAGGCAAAAAACTTGTAAACCGTTCATTCCAGGCTCGAGGAGCCTGTTTTAGACCATATAGAGATTTTTGAAGCTTGCATACATAAGTAGAGGGATGACTAGAACTTTGAAAGCCTGGAGGTTGTTCCATATACACCTCTTCATTGAGTAAACCATGTAAGAATGCATTTTTAACATCCAGTTGGCGAAGAGGCCAATGAAATTGTGCTGCCAATGCTAGGATTAATCGAATAGTTGTAGGTTTAACCACTGGACTGAACGTTTCACCATAATCAATGCCTTCCTCCTGACTGTACCTATTTGCAACAAGCCTGGCTTTGTATCGGGAGATGGAACCATCTGCATTTCGTTTGATTTTGTATACCCACTTACAACCAACCAGATTTTTATGGGGTGGAAGAGGAACAAGGGACCAAGTTTGCTGAGAATTTAAAGCAGCAATTTCCTCTTGCATAGCAGACTGCCACTCTTTCACTTTTGCAGCTGCTTTGAATGTTTTGGGTTCTAAAAGTGGTGAGGGGTGAGCCACTGATGCAGAATAAGCCTTTCTTTTGACAATGCCACTTTTGGAACGAGTCTGCATTGGATGCAGATTCATATGGATAGGAAGATCAACAATTAGATAGTCTTGTTGGAAATCAGGATCAGCAGGGATAGGGAACTGTGTAACAGCATGAGGGCTAGACACTATGGGTGAAGAGGGTGACAGTGACATGGAATTATGCAGTGAAGATGATTGAACAGATGCTGAAGCTGTACATGATTGTGGTTGAAAACACTCTGAGGTTGTAGATGCAGACAAGGAATCTGTGGCACTAGATGAAATTGGACTCAAGGACTCTGAGGCTTGAGATGAAGATGAATGAAGATGTGATGATGGTAAAGTGACATGATTATGCAATGAAACTGATGGTATGAGTGGTGCAGATGAAGGAAGGAAGGACTTGGATGTGGATGAAGGCATTGGAGATATAGCAGATAGTGTGGTGGAGTATGGGAACAGTGTTTCATCAAAGAGAACATGTCTAGAAATATAGATTTTGTTTGTGATTCCATCTAGACAGATAAAACCTTTGTAGTTGGCTGGATATCCCAAAAATGTACAGGTTGTGGTTTTGGGTTGGAGTTTGGAGGTGTTATAAGGTTTTAAGAGAGGGTAACAAGCACACCCAAATACTTTGAGGTGTGTAAGAGGTGGAGAGTGACCAAATAATAACTGGTAAGGAGATTGCATTTGTAAGGAAATACAAGGTATTCGATTTATCAGATAAATGGCTGTGGAACAAGCAAAAAACCAGAATTTGGAAGAAAGTGTAGCTGTTTGCAATAAGGTGATGGCAGTTTCCAAAATATGTCTGTGCTTCCTTTCTGCCAAGCCATTTTGCTCTGGAGTGTAGGGGCAGGATTTTTGATGCAAAATACCTTTGGTTGTGAGAAAATGTTGAAATTGATGACTTATGAATTCACCACCACCATCACTTTGGAAGATTTTAATATGTGTAGAAAACTGGGTATGTAAGTAGGCATGAAACTTAACAAAGATTTGAAAAACTTCTGCTTTATTTCTTAATGGAAAAATCCATGTATATCGAGTACATTCATCCACAAAACTAACATAGTACCTATACCCTTCAAATGATATCACAGGGGCAGGGCCCTATACATCACTATGAATAACCTCTAATGGAGTTACAGACTTAGTTGCAGGAAAAGAAAAAGACAACTTTGTAAATTTGCCTTCCAAACAAGGAGTACAAATGCTGTGACAGGTATCTGTGAATGCAGAAGGGTTGATGTGTTGAAGCATTGCAGAGGTGACTTTATTGAAGGGATGCCCTAATCGTTGATGCCATAAGCTTGTAGTAACTGGTTTGGCTAGATAACATGCATGAAATGTGGATGATGCAGGTGATTTCTGCTGTGGAGACTTAAACGGGATGGGGTAATAGCCAGCTTTACACAGCCCCTTGAGAAGAATTTTCCCTGTGATTTTGTCCTGCATCCAAAAGGAAATATCATCACATATGAATCTACACTTGTTATCCTTGCAGAGTTGATATATGGATAATAAATGTTGTGAAAGTTTAGGAACGTGCAACACATTGTTCAGTGTAAAGATGTGGCTGGGAGCTTGCAGTGTAGATGTACCAATATTAGAAATTGTCAAACCTGCACCACTGGCAGTGGTTATTGTATATGTGCCTTGGTAATGAGTAGCCATGTCAAGATTCGCAAGTTCTGAAGTCATATGAGACGTGGCACCAGTATCCGCAACCCAGAACTGTTCAGATGATGAAGAAGGATTGTGACTTGCTTGCATCGCAGTGAGATTAACTGAGGGTGGTCTCCCTTGATATGCAAAGTTGTTTCTGTGATAACATTGAGTAGCAGAGTGTCCAAACTTCCAACAAATTTGACATTGAATAGCTGCTCCATGTCCAGCAGTTGATGTATTATGCCTTTGAAAGCAATCTGCAGCCACATGACCTTTCTTGTTACAGATTTGACAAGTGGGAATCGCATTTGGATGATCAGAACAGGTGTGTTGAAAAGCCTTTGGGGCGCCAAGAATTCCAGGACTCGAATTGTATGATGGAGAGTGAAATCTGGGACCATTGTTATACTGGAATCTGCCTCTTCCTTTACCTCTGTAATGTGTCCCCTTGTATCCCCCAGAAGACATTGTATTGCCATAACTACCATTAATATGTTCAGAGCCATTTGAAGAAGATGACCCTTGTCCAGAGTGAAATCCATTAGAAGTAGATCCACCATTAAAGCTGTAGTCTTGGCTTGAACTGTGATCAAGACTAAGAGCTTTGCCTTTTTCAGACTGAGTGCTTGCAACCATTGCAGTTCCAAAAGACAAGGAAGATTCACAAGATTGTCCAATTATAACTTCTTTAGCAAGAAGCTGTGATCGAAATTCTTTCAGAGAGATCCTATTCTCTCGGCCTCTAATAACACACCGAAATGTATTATAATCAGCAAACAATCCTTTTAGAGCAAGGATGATTATGTCATCATCATCAAATCGAACACCAGCTGCAGCAAGATGATCTCTAGCATCCTTGATCCTTTGCAGATAGACAGACACTGAATCAGACCCTTTATGTATGTTCTGAAGCTCTGTCTTTATCTGAAAGATGGTTGTTTTTGTAACTGTAGAGAACCTTTCTTTGAGATTTGTCCACATGGAATGAGAAGTTGTACTGCCAAGCACACAGGAGATCGCAGTGGAGGACAATGTAGCGATGAGAAGCTGCATAAGAGCCCGATCATGCATTTTCCAAACCTGATAGGCATCAGTTTCAACCCCTTCAATATTCGCTTCATCAAGAAACCTTGGTGGACATTACTTGGACCCATCAACAAACCCAAGAATTCCATGACTGTCAAGCAGAAGATTGATCTGAAAACTCCATACAAGATAGTTTGAATCATCCAACTTGACTGTAACAGAAGACGACACTGTAGAGATGAGACTTGTAATGGGTGACTGCACAATATGCAATTGCGCTGCTGTAACCATTGGTGAAACAACAAGAGAGTATTTGACTTCGAACTTTTATCGAACAGTTGGTGGGCAACTGTATAGGAGACGAGGATCTTGAGTATCGGGACTTTGATGAGCCCAGAAATCTCAGAAAAGTTTACAAATTAGAGGATTGAGAGAAAGAAATATATGTATTAGATAGTATGCGGAAGCTTTGGATCGACCTACAGCGAGGATACCATGTAAGAATTGCAGAAACCTTAAAGATGAAGAAAGAAGAAATGACGCAGAAGAAAGAAGAAGAAATGAGAGAGAGAGAGTTAGGAGGGAAAACAGATTTAGAGAGAAGAAAAGACTTGTTATTTTTCACACACTTTTCTGTTTACAAAAAGGACTGTTATATGTAGTTACAACACCTTCTTACTAAGCTTAGGACTAACTGCTATCTAACAACCTTATAACAAACTATGTAGGATCTTGACAAGTGTCATTTGTTTCTGCCATAGATTTATCTTTCACTTGGAGGTTGGTATTTCTTACTTCACTATTCTTACAACAACGAGGCCACCGGAGCCAAGTCAAAAAAGAGCAATTGATGATTCTTTTTCGGTTTTGTTACATTTAAAGTGGCACCCAAACCTGATGTTGGGAAAAAATAATTCAGCATTACAATAGAATCGGTTTTAATAAATATGCATGTTACAGGTAAGATTATTAGGTAGTTCTGCGTTGAATAATTAGAATCGGTTTTAAGTCAACTGATATTCTGACTTGTATTCAACTGTGTGAAAGTGAAAGTATTGTAAGTCAACATAGATAGTATAACTGAACGATATTCTCACCATATCATTAAGTAATATGCTTAGAAAACCACCAATTCGATCATGAGATCCGATTACTTTGGGTCTCAAAATCTTCATATTTGGACTCTAATCTTCTTGTTCGACTGAAAATTTTCAAATAGTGAATCGTAAATGTAAGATGTACATTGTTAGTATATAAATGTGTGCATGTATGTATCGAAATTAAAGTTTGTTATAACTTACAGTGAAGCCAACATTGTCAAATCCAAAAACAGCAACTCAAGATCCTTTTTTTTCAATTTTCCAACATTTAAAGTGGCACCCAACCTGATGTTTGGATAATTAGAATCGTTTCTAGTTCAACTAATATTCTATTTCATTGCATCGTATGCAAGTGAAAGTATTATAACTGAATATAGATAATATAATGAAAGGATTTTCTGACCATTTAAGCAAAGCAATATGCACTGGAAACCACCAAATTGTTTATGAGATCCATTTACTTTGGGTTACAAACTTCATCGCACTCGGTTTCTAATCTACTTGTTCGAGTAAAAAGATTCCAAACGGTGGATCGAAATACGCTCATTCTATTGCAAACGTGAAAGTAAAATATACATATTGTTAGTATATAAAAGTATGCATGTGTGTATCGAAATTAAAGTGTTTCCAAACTTAAAGCAAGGCCAATAGTAACTGAATATTCTTTTTCACACTCCTCCATTTAAGTAGCATCCAAACCTAATTTTGGAAAAGAAAATATTCAACATTACATTAGCTTCGGATACATAAGTAAAGATAGTAATGTTCTTTAGTTTTGGATTGAACCAAATGTTCGTAATGAAGAATAAATTGTCTACCTTGTACTTAATATTTCTACAAAACAGAAGGATTGTAACAAATGTGTAAGTTAAAGGTGGGATTATTAAGTATTTACGTGTTGCATTATTAGGACCTACTCAAAGTCGACTAATATTAAGTTGGATTAAATTGTATGAAAGGGAAACTACTATAACTGAATTTAAGTAATATAATAAAACAAATGTAATCTATCAGTAATAGAACAAAACAATTATAAGTTAATAGAAAAACTGTAAGCGAAAAAGATGACATACTTACCCTGCTTCTCTGAAAGAAGGCTTGACCACCCCCATCCATCTGATTAAAATCGTCCAATTCGATCTCATCTACAGTTGCTTCCCTGCGTTTTCTTTTCCTTTTTATTTTTTTTTTTTTATTTTTTTTATTTTTATTTTTTTTTGGGCTTCAGAAATTTTTTTAAGGCCATCTATATCTGAAACGTGAGAATCGCACTCTTGTTGCATCACAAAACTTTGTTCGGCAAATGTAAGGCTTTCAGGTAACATATGCTCATCATCAGTATGACAAACATTTTCAGTAAACATTTCAATTCCAATTGGAGTGCCAAAATTACTATCATTTTGTGGCATCTGATTCCGTTTGTTATTCCTAGTTCTTTTTTTGCATCATGTGTAGGAATTGTAAAATCCAAAGAACAAATCGATAGCTACACCAGCCGAAAACCGATAGATTGATATTTGAGAAGAAAAAAAATGAAACACACATAAATCAAATTTAAAATTTTCCATCAAACCTAAATTATAATTAAATAAAGCGAATACCCAGTATCATATCAGAGTCACGGAAGTAAGGACTTTAAAATGCCACAGTATTTAACAAATACTATGCATAGTTTATAAAAAATGAGTATACGGTTAACCTGTACAACGCATCTATGAGTTGCTTCTAAAAAGAGATGCACAAAATTTGACAAAAGCACCCATTCAAATAAATAAAAAAACAAATTAAATAACAATTAGGCAAGAACCACAAAATGCAACCCAAAAAAAATTGAACCAAATCCACAATCCAAAAGCAAATAAATCACAAAAACACTGACTAATTTATGCTAGTTATTGATTTGACATACTAATCTGTGATCATAATTCTATCACTCAGAATGGTGACGTCAGTCACCTATCATAATGGTCTGGAAAATATAAAGATTTTTGCTCTCATATTTTTCAGTGTTATACCTGCTCTGCATACGAAAGTTAGTTCTGATACAGTTCTTATTATCTCTTCTGTTTCTTTAGGAAGAAAAAAAGTTATTTCATTCCAAAACCTTGAAAAACAACCTAAAAGCATCGGTATGACCTCCAGTGGAACTGGTACCCTTTGTAATAATGTAGTTGGTATATGATTTATCACCTCAGATTTTGCTTGTTGACATTATGCTCACTTAAGCTCCGAAGACATCCATCAGTCCCAAACCACATATTTCTAGGTACTTAAGGTTTTTAAACCCTGCAAATTGAAAATACAATGGAAAAATAATGAATCTTGGTAAAAACCAAACTACAAACTGTTTTCGGAACTTAATCCTCTACACTATGACCAACAGCCTCTACGATGAAAATTTAGAAGACCAGGCAATATTGTTTCCACGTTCTGCAAATATTATCAGTACAATTTAGCATGTTAGTTATATACTTTATCTAACATAATAATGCAACTATCATACCCAAGAAACGTAGAAATCCAAGTTATCTCTATAATTACATTCTCCAGTATTTCTCATCTAATTTTCAATCCAAAAAACACATTAAGGTCAGTTACATGACCTTTCAAATGCCACAACTATTTAACAACTACTATGCATAATTCTTGAAAGATGAGTACAAAATTAACCTCTTTTGAAAAAAGAAGGAAGAAAGATGAAAGCTTAAGCCAAGGAATATAACTATGTTGAACTCAATTATATGCCCACTGAGAGGGAAACGCTTCTGCAAGTGAAAAAAATGTATTTATATAAAACAGGCCTGTAGCTTTAGCTTAAGGTCGTGCACCATCTAAAAGAAACTCTTGTATCCATTCCAATTATAATCATGTGTACCATATCCCTCTACAATTCCCCACCACCAATCAACCATAACTGGTTTCAAATTATACTCGTATACCATATCCCTCTACAATCACCCTTGCTGAGTAATGATTCACGTACTTCCTCATACTTGTTTATGGGTTCCTATCCAACAAAATTTCGGCTAAGTGCCCAAAAACTGTATTAGCTCACGAACCCAGAGAGGTTTATCAAATTCAAAGCAAAACTCACATATATTCTGAAGATTCTAGAATTAAAGAGGAGCAAGGAGGTTCGGTTACGGAACCCAAAACGCCATTTTAATGAGTAAATGAATATCTAAACAGAGGTTAACAATTTTCAGCAATAAAAACCATGGCTTTCGATCAAATTTGTATAAATTACAGAACTTTGGATAAGGACGTATAAAAAGCCCATATTCCAATCAAGAAAAATTAAAAAAATTGTATGTAAATTTAACCTTTACCTATAGATTGGCAGCAGCTAAAGCATACTGAATACAACGGGAGCCACCTGATCGATCATAACACCATCGCAAATATGAAAAACATAAACAATTAAGTCAGCAACATGATATGCCATCCCTTTCATACAAACACAGATTGCAATTCAAATATGTCACATTAATTACAAACAATTACGAATCGAGAAACAATTAAAGCATCATCATGAATCGCAGTGTAACATGAACACTCATCAATTAGAAAAGGCAGAACTACATGGCAATAAGCATACAGAGAGTAAACTTACAGAGAGGAATTGCTTTAGATCCTTCCCAAAAGCAATCTTCCGCATGATAACAAAAGATCGGTTGATCTTTGATCTAATTGCAGACACAATCTGCAGAACCGACTTCTATGGAATTTGAACTTGTTAAATGTGGAGTGGACCTGAATGTAACAAATTGGTGTTTAGTGAATAATTCCAAACATATAAAATTTAGATCATCACACCCGAATGCAAACAGAACAATTAAATAAAGAATTGAAGGCATACACAATCTAATTAGAGAAATAAGTGAACTTTCGCATGCCGAAATCCGAAAGGCCAATAGAAATCTCCCATTACAGCACAGAAGATGTTGGAACCTAAATCTCAACCCTAGCTCAACCTTAACTATTGCACATAGAAGAGAGGGAAGGAGGAAGATAAGGAGCAGAGCTCCAATATTTTTATATTGATTTCTTTTGTAAAATTCTGATCTGTTTACAAACCAAGGAGCTGGTGCTCTTATACACGAAGTGTGACTACTGCCAGCTGACATTTCTAACAAATTCCCCTAATAACAAGTAAAACACTCAATTACACTCTTAATTAGAGCATAAACCTCAATTACAAATTGGGTACATAACAATACTTCCCCCTTGAAAATTAGCCTTGTCCTCAAGGCTTAAAAAAGAAATTGTGGGGACTTGTTTGAACGCAGCAGCACTCTCCTTCAGCTCTAGAAGCACCTCAGTTCCAGAAATGGCCATTAAAATCCCGATATCAGCAAGCTTCAAAGTAGATGCACCATTCATTCCATCAACAGTTATAGCAGCAACCTCACCATCCTCTTTAAGCAACCTCACAATGTGCTTTGGTTCGACCCTTGAAAACAGAAGGCCATCATCTTGTCTCAGATGGGCTTTTGGATCACGTATAGTACTCATAAACTCTTTTCTTGTAAGGCTTCTTGAATGTACGTCTTCATCAGTACTAAACACACCTATTTCACGGCATATTGCTTCTGCAATGTTCTGGTTATCTCCCGTGATTACCATAACAAGAATTCCAGCTGCTCGGCAGTCTTCCACTACTTTAAACATCCTTGAAATCTTCTGGTCAGTGATCGGAACTCCAGCATTCTCGAATTCAACAAACAATTTCTCAGGGTTTGTAGCAAATTGAGGGAAGATATATCCTTTGTCAATCTCCAATCCTTCCACCCCGACGATAGTCTCAAATGAGAAGGGTGACTCAATGGACAGAACACCAACAGGGACCATGACAAACACGTACCCAGGAACATTATTTGTAATTGCTGCAATATGGACTGATTCCAAAACTTTTTCAGCTCTTGAGCCATCAATGCCCTTGTCTCTTAAATTCACCAACACTAAATGGTTCTCTGTTCCAACAGAAACAATATCATAGCCCTTCTTGAACAAGCTCTCTGCAAGTTTTGAGAAATTACTAGGTGACTTTTGGGTTGTGGTTTTAACCATATCTGCATACTCAAAAGGAGAAATGTCCCCTGTATACAGAGTCTTGAAGTGGAAACACGCAGCAGAGTCTTCGCCATCACAATGCTTTCCTGAATTGTTGTGACTGTTGACATCCCGAAAAATGACTTCCAAGAAATTAAGGGTCTGTGCAATCAGTGACTTCCTCTGATTAAGTGGCAAGGCATCAGACAAATTGGCATTATCAACATAATATTGTTTCGTCTCTGCCAAACGCACCACCTCCTTGAAAAGCATTCCATGAATTAATAGAAATAAGATTGAAGCAGGTGGTAGTGCTATCCATCTGACCCCTACCTTCTCAATTGCCTTCGCAACATGATAGAACTCCACATTTTGAAAATGGGAAAGCTCATTCCATTTGTATTTAGAATTTGGGGTTGGCTTCTAGGGAATAGCAAAGGCAATTGGTGGTATACTTGTAGCATATTGGTGAAAAGTAGCAGACCTTCCTTGTAATTTACTTACAAAAAGCTCAACAAAAAGTGTCCTCCAAATGAATCCCTTCAAAGAATGGTCTAGCCTACTCAGAAATGGACCAAGCGTCGGAGGAAGAATGGTAATTTGAAAGATACTCCCACAAGAATATATATCAGGAAAATGATGGTCAACCCAACTCAGAAACTTATCGCTGCTAGCAACTTGGATATAGTCTATAGGGGTTGATTCATCCCTAATCCGAACAATGTTCCACAAAGGCTTGAGCAGCTGCAACAAAGTGGCAGTCTGAAACTCAAAGTTTCCACGAATAATCAAGTGCAAGAACTTAGACAACATACGTTCTGCATAATCTTCTCCTAATTGCATCATATGTGGTTGCTTTTCCCAGAAGAGTTCTCTGCCCAAATTATCACATGGTTGTCCTCCATGGGTTTGCAACTCATCCATGAACTGTGAGACCATAACTGCTCTATCACCCCACCTCAACTTTGCAAGCTGGGACACATACTCCTCATGAGCATAATGGGATGACCCCACCACCGTAATAGAAGAACCTGCAGCAAGCCCACAAGGAAGATACGTCAACTTATCTCTTATTGCCAATACTTCCCCACTCATTGATAACCATGAGGGATGTGACTCTGGGTTTCCCTCAATTATAAAACTCTCTCAAATCTCCTTCAACTTAGCCACATCTTTATCATCTCTATAGCTTGACATTGGCAAGATTTCTTTCCACGAACCCAGTATGAATGTCAAGACCTCGGTAAACCCGTTCCTTGCAATCTCTAATCTGATGAGTTTAGTGTATTCATAAGCAATTGCAACATCCTCCACAATATCCCAAGCATCCAGGTTGCTACTCAAAGACATATTATATGTATTCAGTCTCTTAGACATGTCCTCAAACAGTTCCAGTATAGCATGCAATTACACCAAATAAAAGCAGTACCTCAGATCCAGTTTTTGTGGTATCGGAGAACGAGTGCTTAAGGATTGGCCACGGAGCAATGGTCATCGTAGAAGCATGAATCACAGTCTTCGATGCCGGAAGAGAAAATGTGGTTGCAACAGAATCGTTCGACTGTGGCTTGACGGTCGAAGTTGCCAGTGCTCGTAACAACGGTGAAGATGAGAGCAGCGGTGGAGCCTGGATTGCTGCCGGAATAAGTTGCGATTGGACTCCTCCAACACAAATTGGGCTCCGAGGTAGCTGGATAGGCTCAATCGCAGGAGAAACATAATGATCGGTGGCAAGAGGGGCAGAGATGCCTTCCCCAACGCTTCGAGAGTGCAGCTCGTTACGAAATTTGTCGAAATAGGCAGGAAGCTTGGTTGTAAAGGCCTTTTCGATAGCAGCGTGAATGAGAGAAGGTAACGAGGTCATCGTAGCCTCCAAGGAAGCAACACGATCTTCCAGGGAAGAGAAACGAGGGGCAGCGAATCCAAGAATCGATATGGGTGATACCATTGTTAAAACCCAAATCTCAACCCTAGCTCAACCTTAACTATTGCACATAGAAGAAAGGGAAGGCGGAAGATACAAGGAGCAGAGCTCCAATACATGAAGTGTGACTACTGCCGGCTGGCATTTCTAACAAATCCCCCTAATAACAAGTAAAACACTCAATTACACTCTTAATTAGAGCATAAACCTCAATTAAAAATTGGGTACATAACAGAAGACAAAACTTAAAAAATTTGAATTTCATGAAAATTTTGATAAGTAAAGAGATTGAAACTAAAACGAGAAAAAAAAAATTAAAATTGAACAAAACCCTAACCCAATTTAAGGCCCTTTTCGAAATCCCTCGTACCTTAAAATTTAAATGTCAAAAGTAAAAGAGGAAGGCAAGTTATGGGTATATTCAAGATTTCTTGGCAAATAAACAGGAATTAAACAACCAATTTCAAATTGAGGACAAAAATCTTACCAGGCAAAGGAGCTATCTAGCTCGTTGATGTCGGAGTTGTAGAAGACACACCAGAGGCAGTTGCGGGAATCGTGTTCGCCCATAAGTGGTTGCAGGAACCGGGAATGGTCTAATATACATCGGATTAGAATAGAAGCAAAAATGTATGCAATCATTAGAGAAAATTTACAGTCTTCTTCTAGTACATTTATTAACTTATACCGTGTACAAAAACTAATCACATAAGATATGACCTGAAAATATAATAATAATCAGATTTACGTTATAGAATTGAGAGTTAAACTCTCCTTTTACGCAACAAACAATCCTTCTCTCTTTGTAAACCAATCCAACCAAACCTTTCTTATTTATCTTAAACATATAAAACCAACACATTGTGTGATAGTAAAGATAAAATTGCTTCTTTTTTTTTTTTTGTCTTTTTTTTCATTTGTTATGAAATGATTTGCCTTAGTCAATTCAAATTATATATAAGACTTTGTTGTCGGATTATATTATAGGTGAATGATAATTTATCAAAGTTAATTGGTGTGGGTACTAAACACGGCGAAAGAACGGGAATTTTTTTTTAAATGAAGGTACAAAGTGTTCTTGGTGCTTGAAGATGATACGAGTGAAATCAATGCGCTAATCATTGGCAAATTAGGTGAAAAGGTTTTTGACATGGCCTGTAAAGATTTGGTCTTCAATCAATCAACAGATCAAAAACAGTTGCCAAGTTAGTTTCTCAAACTAAGAGGCCAGAGAAAAAAATTTCACCTCTGGTTTGGAAGCAAGAGAAATTCATTGAACTCAAACGATTTCCTCATCTACAACATTTTTGAAGACCTTAGCATCCAGCCAGCAACTCCACAGTCCATTAGTAGAGAAATTGCAATATCTTCTATAACAGTTTCATCTTCCGCTGCACCTATTGAGACAGCTGGGGAATCACATAAAAGAAAAAAAGAACCAATTAGAAGAACGCTTTTTACAGATTCTGAAAAATTGTTATACTCTGTATAACAATATTTTTAGGAAGTTTTAGCGAAAAGCCAGCGGTACTGTTCACTTTAACAAAAAACCACATTTTAACACTAAAAAGTCAATTCTGATA
Organism: Pyrus communis; assembly: GCF_963583255.1. NCBI lineage: Eukaryota > Viridiplantae > Streptophyta > Magnoliopsida > Rosales > Rosaceae > Pyrus > Pyrus communis. The sequence goes on along the minus strand of NC_084811.1, from coordinate 2,899,223 downwards.
CTATTTACTTTACTCTTGATTTTGTCCTTATCATTAAAACTCAAAGTTTTCAAGCATTTTTCATTAGTTTTCCTTTATTTTTAACTACATCTCAAATTAATCTCAATCTAATCCAAATTTAATTTTCTGATTTTTTTGATATCTTAACACAGTGAAACAGAAGAGATCTCTGAAGCAAATGTGCAAGATTTCGATCAAGTTCCGATTAAACTGTTGAAAAAAAAATCCTCCCCAACTAGCTCAAAAACAGACGTTGCTGCACAGAAAAAAAAAAAATTAGGTGACTTTGTTTTCTTACTGCTTCTTTCATACTATAAATCTATTCATGTACAAACCGTATTCCATGTGTATTAACATTTGCTTCTCTTTTTGTATTTTTTTCCAATTATCCAAATTTTTTATCTGCAGTGACTGCTCCAAGGAAAAAAAAAAAAACTTTTGCTGCTCTACAGAGGATATTATCATCTGTTGTCCAAAACAGAACAGTGTTGACTAATATTTTTTGTCTGTAAATAGTCCTTTGCTAACATGAATTCCCCATTTTTTGGTGTATAGAAACAATCTGCCGTTTTGAAACATTTTATCTTCCAATGGTGATACAAATCAGCATCTAGGGTAGTTATCAAAGGGGAATAACAGGATAACTACTTTTGTATGTGGATGACAGAATAGTTGATAATGCCTTCTATGTATGTTGTATAAATTTAGACAACTATGTACAAATATTTGCTATATTTCTATCCAATGTTTATTTCAATCTCTACATATTTATATGTTAATGACATAATCTATAGCTATATTTTCTTTTTGCTTCCGCAACAACGTGCGGGTAAAATTTACTAGTTATTTTATGTACTAAAACCTGGTGGAAAAGTACTGTGCATTAATAGTGTTGTTCCGGTTTCGTCCCTCATTTTCTTCATGGTTTTCCGGCTTTAGTGGGATTGTGTTGTTAAGTGGCGATTTTGCCCTTCTAAATGCGTGTTCCCCGCGTCCTCATCGTGCGCCTTTTCGTTGGATTTCCTTCCTCCTATACTGTTATACACGTGTTGCTCATCATGGAAGGGAAGAAATGGACCCGGCTTCTCTGCCCTTCCAATTTCCATACACTCTCATCCCCTCCTATTTTGTGCGGTCACGGTTAAGCTACGTCAACATTTTGTATTGATTTTTTTATAGAGATAATAAGACAAAAAACAATAGTGATATAAAATGTTGACGTGACTTAACCATTACCTCACAGATAGGAGGGGATGAAAGTGCATGGGAACTAGAGGGCAGAGAAGCCAGGTCCCTTACATGGAAAAGCATGCTCTTCCAGTTGCTTCCACAAATTTGTCAAGCTCTCTCTCAAGCTTCGAATCTCTGGCCTCCGCAAGAAGGTATGTCTCTCCCCCTCTCTCATTTTTTTTTTTTTCCAATTCGAATTTTCTTTGAATGAATGTTGGATCTGTTGCCGGGAAGAAATTTTAAACCTAGAAAAGCTTGATTTTTAGGAAATCGGTAATCCGAAAGCTTAGGTTTCCTGGTGAGTTCTCCGACATATTTGTTTCGAGTTCTTTTTTTTTTGTTGAAATTTTTGTGATTTTAATTTTAAAAATTTGGGTTTTTTATTTGAACCAGGTACAGCTTCTTTCATTTTCTTTTGTTTCCGGGAAAATTTAGGGTTCCAAAGTGTGTAGAATTGTAGAAGTTAAAACATGTCTCAATCTTGATGTTGGTCTGTATACAATGAAATTGAATTTTGATTTTGTGTTTCGGCATACCCTTACTGAAATTTTGTGATTTGGGATTTGCAGAAGTTAGTGGCAACTCAAAACCATTAATTGGGATGAGAATTAAAGTGATTTGAAATCGGAGAGCAAGGAATTGCAGGTGGGTAGTGATAAATGATAATGGTGAGGATACTATGATGATAACACAAATTCACTATTTTGCACAGGTGGTGTTCTGGTTTTTCAATTTGATAAATGATGATAAATGTTGACGTGATTTAGCCGTGACCACATAAATATGAGGGGATGGGAAGGGTATGGGATGGGGAGGGCAGACAATCCAGGTCCCTAAGTGTACAACTCTGCACTTTATACTGGTTGACAAAAGGTGAGCAATCATTATTTAATGATTTTAATTAATAAACCTTTAGTATTGCCCATTGAAAATTTGTTAATTGTTTTAATGCATATGATATAACGTTTCTGCTTTTTGTAATAAACACTATCTAGGATCTGATTATCATCTTTAGACATTGCTTGATTTTGTATTGTCAAATGATATATATTTTCATACCCACTGTGTCTATAGTATATGGATTTCTTTTTATAATATTCAGAGCCTTCTATTCTTTGTATTAGATTTTTGTATACGTAAACAATTTTTTAAAAGTGTTAATTAAAATGGTTAATTGATAGTTACTATTTACCTATGCATATTCTTTCTTAGTATTTACCATCCACATGCATATTCATGTTATACTAAATCTAAATGTAATGTTCACTGTTATTCACCGGATATTTAACAATATTTTTTTCCTTGCATTTTTTTCTCACGCTTAATTGTCAAGCAACAAGCAATATAAACTTATACAAATTTTGTTTTTTCATTGTTAATCAACTGATGCTAGGGATAATTTGAGTTGAGCTTTTACATTCTTTTGAACATTTTTCATATTTAACTTGCAGGGTCAGTGTCATTGTACAACTTTCCACAATTGTTTGTTCTGTCCTTCTCCCTTTTGTGTAATTTTAGTCAATTGAACTACTCTTTTTAGCTTAAGATTGAACTGAAGTGCTAAGAACTTAGTTAAATAAAAAATTAATTTGGTTTGATGACATTTTGGTGTTTGGTGTTGAATGCATGATTATTAGTTCCACAATCATTGGATACATGATCTTTCATATGTTTTTTTACCATAATATATCATAGTTCCGCATCCACATGTGGATCACACTTTCTGTTTACAACTATACGATCGAGACAATGATTGTCTATCCTCCCATTTTCGGTGCCCTACCGTGCCTTTATATTTGTGTGGTCACAGTTGCCACATCAATATTTTATATTACCATTTATTTTTGTCTTATTATCTCTATAAAAAAATAATATAAAATATTAACGTGATTTAACCATGATCACATAAAACAGAAGTAAAAAAATAAACAATCCTTGTTCATGCGATCGCAGGGACAAATTTTGGAACAGTGGACCACAAGGACTAATCAATTCGAGTCCAGCTGGCTTAGTGAATACCAAACGAAGGATATTAATCCAATCAAGTCACATTCAGTCGAATCAGTCCAGCGCTGCAAATCATATTCATGCCAGTCTATGGCCCACCAAACGCACCCCTCTCTCTTCTCTCTATCTCTCTCTCTGCGCAATGCCACACCTTTATTGCACATCACCTTCTCTGGTTCTTAGTTATTAATGTTTAATAATTAAGATCTTTTTAATTCAATACAAAGACCAACGAAGATGGAAGCCTTTCGACCCATACAACATCTCCTTGGTGGGGGGGGGGGGGTCTTTGTGGTATCTCCATTATCACTGCTTGGCTTTGTTTCTGCTGTTTGCCTCTTGTAGGCTTCTTTATAATATTTGGTTCATTGGTTTTCAAAAAAAAAAAAAAAAGATCTTTTTAATTTTTAGATTTTAATCGTAACTCATAACATTAATGTACATATTTTTGATTTGGTTGGAGCAGAAGCAATTTGCTTAGCTTTACACCTGCCCCAAGTTTCGTTTCTGATACATTTTGCTTTCCGTACAAATTTCTCCAGCAACAAATAATTTTGCTACGTGTACGAATCAGATTTTGGCTACTTGCATGCAGGATGGGGTCTGATCATGGTCGTCAATAATTTGCGAGCTCCCCACAAGCTTTGAACAGTTAGAGATTTAGCGGCAGTCCATGCAAATATACGCGAATCACCTTAAGAGTCTGTTTGTAATTGCTTTTTTAATCTCATGTGAGCATGGGGTGTTTATAAAAAAAAATAAAAAATTGGAGAGGTTAGAGCATCTCTAGCAGGGCCTAACTATATGAAGTTCTTTGCTATTTTAACTAAAAATTGCAGAAAAAAAAAATCTATTAAGCTACCTAATTGACTGTCTAAATATATTTAGACAATTTTATTTTTATCTTGAAAAACGGTGAGTTTTAAAATCTCTTATATAAAGCCAGACCCTCATTTTGGGGTCACGGCCTCGACAAAAATAAATAGGACCAGAATGCTCCTCAACCAAAAAAAATCAAAAGCAACAAAGAAGAATGCATAAAATAATACAAGGGTAATTTTGTAAATTTACTTTTTAATAATTTTGTCATAGGACAAGTGGGTGGGCAATCTGACCGAGGTAGGAGCAATTAAGTATGAACGGTCATTGTTGAATATATCACTGCCAACTCATCTTTGTCAGCTCATCAAAACAGTTATAAAGGATTGGATGATGTAATAGTTAGTTGAAATAGTGAAGTGAGTTCATTGAGTTTAATACAAAAACTTCATTCATTTATTTCTCACATTTCTCTTCTCTATTTAAAACTTCATTTCTTGATTTTATAATTGTTCATCTCTGATACTTCTCTAATGTAGTTAACACATATCACCAAAATATACGAACATAACATCTTAAGAGGCGTGTAATGTCGATTATAAAAAAAAGTTTTTCGCACGCGGATAATAATGTGATTAAATTAGTTATGAAATGATTGTTTGTTTTGACAAACGATATTATCTACACTATAAGGAGAGGTTGGACTTAACCTCACAATAGACTACCAATATTGTGATTCAATCAATTGTTTATTAAATATTATTTTCTCTATTCTTAATGTAAATTCTATAGAAATCGATTTTATTATGTAAATTCAATTACTTTAATTGGTTTACAAGGGGTTTATTTGATATAAGATTATTCTTTTATTATATGAATGATTACTTTCTTCTCCGGGCTTTGGCTAACACGTGGCTAAAACAGTGGGCCTAGATACAAGCTCTCAACTCTCAAGCACTGCAACTTCAATGACTCACATGTGTGCAGTCCAAGTTCTCTGAGTGATTACGTTGGAAGTTTGGTGTGAATTTGTTGCCGGAGGTTCTCGCTCATTGTGCCCTTGTGTTAGTCCACACAAATCCAACAAGATTTTTTTTCGCATTGTTTTAGTGGGGATTCTAAAAATTCGTAAATTGTATTCGTTTATCATACATTGTACAATCAGTTTTTATCAAATTTTAAATAAAAATTTTAAATCGTATTCTGTTTGTGTTTAATTTTAAATAAAAATATTTAAAATAATTTTTAATCACATAATGTACGATAAACGAACATAATTCACAAATCTCTGAATCCTCACAAAAAAAATCGGACGATAATCCAGATTCCACACAAATAGTCATGATACATAATTAAAATTTTCTCTACCTTCTGAACACAAAAAAAAAAAAAAAAAAAAAAAGCCGAGCCCTGTTGCCGTGTAGCACTTGCAATAGGAAAGTCTGCTGAGAAAGTCAGTCATTGTCTTCATCAAATTGAGGTCGAAGAATTAAGGTTTTAGATCTGCGAAGATCCTAACTTAATCAGACTCTCCGAAATTAATCAGAGAAATGGAAGCTCAAGCAAAAGAAGGAGACTCTCTAGAGAAGCGGCCCGGCATCGTCTTCCTTGGTTCCCCCGGCGTCGGCAAACGCTCTCTTATTTCTCGTAATTAATAAAGCTAATGGAAATGATTGAGGCAATAATAATAATTAGACATGTAATTAATTTTTCCTATATTTTGTTTGGTATGTCTTAGCTGTATATGCTCATGATTAATTTGTTCGAGGAAAAAACAAATCTCATATTTAATTTGTGTAGTATGATTGTGGTGGGTACGTTAGTACTATAAAATATGATATTTGTCAAAACGGTCTTTTGTCTTTTTCGTCTTCCTAATAATTATTGAAAGCGTTGTTAAAAAAAAAATTTTTGAAGTTTTAAAAGTATTTTCTACGAGAAGTTAATATGTTTTTTTTAAAAAGTATTTTAAGTGTTTTTTTTTTCAGAAATTACTTGTATTTTCATCAAAAAGCTTTCAGCAATTTTAGAAATACTTCCAAATGATCTCCTATATTAAGATTCGTATTTTTTATCTTGAGTCTTGATATATATATATATTTTATTTATTTATTTATTTATAAATATATATAAAGAAGATGTGTTGTGATCCAAGAAGGTAAGAAATTCTAAGAGAAGATGCAAGTCCTATATACGTTCAAATCACCCCAAAGGAGGATGGAAACTTTTGCACTTCGTATTTGGATAAAATATATAATGCATATCTTTTGATACGCTTATCAGTTCGGGGTGCTAGTGTAACTTTATGCTCCTGATACATTTAATCATCTCATTGATTAATTGTATTTTAATGTTTTATTTCTCTTTTTCTTCCTATTTTTATTGTATTAATTACATTTAAATTTTCATTTTCATTTTCATTTTATTCATCATAATATATTTTGATTACATTTAGGTAAACTAATTTTTTTAATATAATATATTCCCGTGCAATTTGTATGTTCTTCATTCAGGTACATTAATTCATTTGATGGGGTAACACTGCGGAGACTAAATTTATGGATAATGCTTGGGAGACCAAATTTTTTAAACCAAATTGCAAACCAAATTTTTTAAACTAAATTTATAGACTCTGTGTCACCTCATATTTTGGCACAATATTTTATAATGTTAGCACAAAAATCGATATTAAATTGTAAGATAATAGAGAGTCCATGCATTTCACTTTTGAGAGACTCCCCCCTAGTGTTTCTCAACTATAAATTTGCATGGTTTGGTGACTCCAATTGCTACCTGTTGTCTGCGTTTGTTTTGGCATTTAATTTCTTCTAAGTGAAGCAAAGTTCAGAGAGAGAGAGAGAGAGAGAGAGAGAGAGAAAATAATGGAGATCAGACCGCACAATGAAGATGAAGTGTACAAGGCATCACGGACCGGGAGTGTAGAATCCTTAAACGGGTTGATCAAAAATGACCCAGACATTCTATGGAGAATATCCCTGCAGACCGGCAAAACCGGAACCCCCTTACATGTGTCGGCTTTGCACGGCCACACTGAGTTTACCGAAGCCCTTTGCACTAAAAATCCCAAACTTGCAGAGCGGATGGACGCCGATGGACGCACGCCCCTGCACTTGGCTTCTGCTGACGGCCACAAGGAGACTGTCGAAGCTTTGTTATCTGTGTATGCTGATGCGTGCTTGCGTTGCGATGAAAAGGGAAGAATCCCTCTTCACTATGCAGCCATGAATGGAGAAGTTGAGGTGCTGCAGAAGTTGATTGATAAAAATCCTGAGTCCATGTATGTCAAAGTTGAAAACAGATCGAAGGAAACAGTTTTGCACTTGTGTATTATACACAACCAGTTAGAGTGCTTGAAACTGTTGGTTGAAAGAGACGACAGCAATGGCGAGTTCCTCAACTCAAGAGCTGGCTGCTGTGATGGTAGTGTGACCATCCTGCACTTAGCTTTGATGCTAAGGCAAATTAAGGTACGTATATATAGGTTTCTATACTGGATATTCTTAGTTTTTTACTATATTAATTAAATATGTTCATGTGTAAATTTTCTTTTGTTTGTTCCCCTTTATATATAGTTTATGGCATTAATCTCAGTTATTATTATAAAGTTTTTGGTTTTTTAGTTTTCAACATTTAATGCATTAAGTTTTTTTTGTCCCAATTTAGTACTTAAGTCATAATTAATTCTGAAATATTTTTATACATTCTTTAAATTTTTTGTCAGAATTTACGTTGATGCATCTACGTAGACAATAATTAGACGCCGGCAGGGCCCACCCACGTGAATATTAAAAAAGCTAAAATATTAAAAAATTAAAAACAGAGTTATCTGGAATCGCATATGAGGAGGTATTGCAGAGCTCTATCTCCCTCCCTTCGACTGCACATGGGCGGCGGTGGAATGAATCAACTCCCTTTTTGTGCTGCATATGGGTTTCCCTTCCCCAGATCTGCAACCCACTCCCTTCCCTTACCTCCCGTTCAACTGGAATAAAAGAAAGAATCCCGTCCATCTGCATCTCAAGAAGTTGTAGAAGTATTAGCAGTAGCACCGCTGCCGGTCATCGGTTCGGCGTCTTCAGCCGTCACCAACTCCGAATCCGAAGACAACCCATTGTCGCTGCGGGCTAATACGGATACTCCAGTTGGCTGGCCAGCCTACGGAAAGTTCAGTCTCGAATGGCTTAGGAACCTCGTGTTTGTTTTTTTATTGGGCATCTAGAAATCTGGACCCGAGCCAAGTGCCCGTGTTTCCCGTAGTGGTTGTCGATAGCTTGGTCGTCTGCCCATCCAAAATCCTCCCCAAAGATGCCAAACGTTGATCAGCTAGGCCTGGAATCTACCGTGGTGGTCGTCGGAGACCTTCGTGGACCTCCTTTTTCTTTTAAATGATCTTCACCCTTTTAGGTTTTTAGTATTTTAGTTTTTAAAAATTTTAATTTTTTTAGTTTTTAAAATTTTTTATTTTAATTTCTTAAAACGTTTTAATATCCACGTGCGCCCATATTGACACGTGACGTTCATTTATTGTCTATGCAGCTGCAATATCATTAGGAGGTTCTGATGAAAAACTTAACGAATGTATAAAAGTGTTCCAAAATTAATTATGACTTTAAGTACCAAACTAAGACGTAAAAACTTGATGTATCAAATGTTAAAAACTAAGAAACTTCAAAGTAGGAAACTGAGATTAATCCTAGTTTATATGCGCTTTCCCTTGTTGTTCCCCCTAGGAGCATAATTTCCATCATATTAATGAGAAATTTTTTAGTGTGACCGAAATACGCATAGTACACCATGTGTTTTTATATAAGTGATGAGAAATTATATTTTCTAAGTTATTAACTTTTTAACACACTTATTCCACTATTTATATAGTGATACGTGGTGTACCACTCCGTGTTCCAGTCACATTAAAAAATCTCCCCATATTAATGAAGTGTATATATTATTTACAGATTATACGTTACCTGCTTTCCGTTGATACTATAAGAGCAGAAGCAGTTGGTGTGAATGGGATGTCTCTGACCATGTCAGATGTCTTAGAGTACAGCAGCGTTGCAAGAGAGGACTTTAGCAGAAGCTTAGAAATTCAACAAATTTTGGTGGACGCAGGATTAATCAGAAGAGAAAATAATGAAAATGACAATCCTAACTCTGCTGTTGCCGCTGCCGCTGTTGTTGTATCACCAAATCCAAGAAGGGTAGAGAAGAAAAAGAAGCTTCACAAACGAGTAGCACCATCGGAAAAGGGATCAAAGCCAGCAAGGTGGTTCTTGACAAAATTGATGAAATGGTTAAGATATCCGGATGATTGGGTGAAGGACACACGTGGCTTGCTGATGGTTGTGGCTACGGTGATCTCGACCATGACTTTTCAAGCCGTAGTCAACCCACCTGGTGGTGTATGGGAACATAATGATACAAACACTACCTTTAATAATATAACAGTTTGCAGTGAAGAGAGTGTATGTAGAGTTGGAACTGCAGTGTTCGGCTACGGTAATGATCCCGATGATTACTTCCGCACTTTCATAGCATTCAATACCATCACGTTCCTTGCTTCTTTGAGTGTCACCCTTTTGCTCGTTAGTGGATTTCCTCTCCACAATCGGTTGTGCACGTGGCTCTTATCGATGTCCATGTGCGTCACTCTCGCATTCTTGGCACTCACCTATCTAATTGTGCTGTACGTGATGGTCCCTAATTACCGTTGTTTCGTTTCATCAAGCTTGTACCGGATATTCTTTATTCTTTGGATTACGTTGCTGGTCATAGGCAGCGTACTTCAGACTATCCGGTTTCTTATGTGGGTGATGAAGCGGTTGCGACCCATGTACTTCAGGTCAACATCAGGTCTCAAGAACATGGTCACCACTGGCTCCTTTTCACGTAAAGATCCAACGTGTTTTGAAGAGAATGATGTGCCTACAGTTGTGTGATTACTCTGCCGCGGTGTGTTTGCTTGAAACGATAATTATCTGGGTCATACACCCTTTATGCATGTAGCAATTAGGGTTTTAAGGTAATGAACTAGGTCAGTGACGCTTTCTGGATCCGGGTTGGTAATTCAAGAGTGTTGCTTAGCTATGATAAGTAATCCATCTGCTATGTAAATTAGAAGTGTTTGTTGTCTTTAATTTGATGCTGAACGCTAGCTACTTTATTATTATTATTCATTTATGTCATTTGTTATCACATTAGCAAACTAACAACTGTTCTCATTCTCTCTGCTAGTAGTTTGTTATTAGTTAATACAGTATAAATGGCTTCCCCCCCCCCCCCCCCCCGCGGCCTCCCCCCAAAAAAAAAAAACAGCATAAATAGCTAAACATTGTCTCAGGATTTGTTTGTAAGTGAGTGCTTTTAAAATGATTAAAAGTGTTTTTAGAGAAAAAATTTTGAGTTCCAAAAGTAATTGAAGTGCTTCATGCTTCTTCCAAAAAGCACTTCATGCGTTTTTCCAAAATTCACTTGCGTTTTTATTAATGATTAATTTCTAAAACACTTACAAACGAACGCTTTCACAAATATTCGCTTTTAAAGGACACTACTCGACTCAAGTAACAAGACATTCCTACTCACCGTCTGAAATTAGAATCTTAACATATATAAAATAACTCATTAAACTCACATAAAATAAAGGTAATGCACACACGTTAAACTACATATAATTTGTCTACGAATATAAATAACTTCTTACGTGTAACAATTTCTATGTTAATTTCAATAACTTAGGTTAAAAAGTCGGTTGCAGCCTTGCAGGCTAATTGTTCACAAAAAAGTGGTACATGAAAGTAACATGGTAAGGAAAGGTCCCCCATTGCACAGTGTTAGATTCTAAGCAACCACTAAGGTTAGCCAATTGCTAACGACATGCAGGTAGTCTCTGTGTTGTCGGTTTGGAGAAATTTTTAATTGTGATGGGAATACAAATGGTACATCACGTGTTTTAATAGAAGTGGTAGAAAATTTTACTTTTCAAGTTATTAACTTTTAGCACATGTATTACACCATTTGTATAATGACATGCGGTGTACCACTCCGTGTATCAGTCACACCGAAAAATCTCTTGTCGGTTTGAGTCTCCTCTCTCTCTTTCTCTCTCTCTCTCTCTCTCTGTGGTTAGGTGAAGGGGACAACACAGAAGCTTATGACATGGTGAATTAGGTCATGAAAAACCAACATTAATCCCACCAAAATTTGGATGCAAGTCCAAAAGGTTAACAACTACTGAGCAGTGCGATTTAGCCACTAAAAGTATGAGAGAGGGACACGCAATCGCTAATCAACTTTTAAGCATCCCATAACTTCGCACGCATCAAGATCTTATGATTCTTCACTTTCTTTATGTTTTGCTTTTGGCTTCCGAATATCACATGGGAAAGTGATGGTCCCCTCTCGTTGTACATTCCTCTCTGCAATTATGTCGGTTGGAGATCTGGTGCCATCACCCTCTACATTGGGTAAGACACTCGCATGAAATGAGGACGCTAAGATATCGATGTCCCAAATTCGTCACGTAATGGTTTATTTCATATAAGTCATTCTTTATTACTGATTTAAACGATTTAGATTAAAGAATTCCACAAAGAAATGTAGCAATACATTGAAGTTATGTTCTCTAGGTCACTTGATAACTAACGGTTTATGGTCATCCATCCTTAAATTTGATATTAAGAATTGAGATTAAAACATTAAACGCACATTCATTTATTATCCACCATGCATAACCCAAGGATAACTAACCATACATTCTTTTTAATCACTTGAGGACCTATTCAACATTTCTACAATAAGTGATGCCATGGAGATCATATTTTGCAGACAATATCTAAAGTCCACAATACAAGTAAGTCTACCTCTACTCGAGAAATGATTTTGATGTGTTCTACAAGATATAGTTTTCTTAGCATTTTCCTTCTAGACTACATCAATGCTTAATAGAATCTTTACTCTATAGAGAGTTAGGTAGGGGGCAACCAAAATGGAACCCACCAAGACTTGTTTGATTTGATCACTTTTATGTACTAAAAAAGCCACATTCAACTGCAAATCCCATTGACTCATTTATCGTGTAGAGTGGCATTCATAACTCATAAATCATCACAAAAACTTTGACGAAAAGAATGATGATCTTCATGATTGGCAATTGATGAGTATATGGCAGAAAACATCTTCAACTTTCCTCACATAAAAGACAGTTAAGGAGAGGAAAAAAAAAAAAAGACAAAATAAATGGTGTCAAATTAGGGTTTAGATTGAACATTGTTTGTGAGACATATGGGAAGCAAATTAAAGGTGTTTTTGCAGAGGGATTAATGGAGGTGAGGAGAGATAAGTGTGCATGAACAGAGAGGTAAAGAATGGCCAGTCCAACTTCAACTACCAGGCTCAGGGGTTCCTCGGAATGGCTTCAAAGTCTCTCTCTCTGCAATACCTTCATTGCACACCACCCATTCTGCTACACCCACCCAAAGAACATTTTCTTTTTCCTTTTCTTTTCCAAATAAGTGAACAAAAAGAAGATGATTTATAAACAGAAAGTTAGATTGCTGCTTTGATGATTTTTGGGTTGAGAGAGAGAAAAATGGGATAAATTTTCTCTCAGATTCTCCTCCTTATGATTTTTTTCATCATATCTTTTCTCCTATCATTACACAATGCAGAGGAGGACTACTTAAATGTTCATGGCCTACAACACCACCTGCATTTCATGGAGGACAATGCCAAGCTCCCCAAAACCTACATAATCACAAAGGTTCCAGGGAATATGAAGTGAATGCAGCTTCAGTTGTCTAAAATTTCAGAGCTTTACTTGGTTTGAACAGCTTCCACAAGGGAACGCCGTCGGTTGGTGACAGTAGAAACGTTTCTCCTTCTCCTTCTCCAATTCCCTACAGCGAGGAGGACGCTCCTAGTCCAGCTCCTGCTCCTGCTCCGGCGCCTCACATCCACGCGGGTTCGCATCATCTGCATCGCTTGCGCTCGATCCCAAAGCCTCAAAACATTCACAGAGAACATAGAGGGGGAATCACGAGGATACTTGTGGCTGTTCTTGTTTCAACAGGAGCTGCAGTAGTTATCTGTGTGTTCGGAATTATTTGGGGTTGCAAAAAGCACAGAAAGCATAAGAAGAAACCCACGAGAGTGATTTCTGTAGAAAATGATTTTCCCTTATTTTATTCATTCCCAGAATTACATGATATATAGAACACATTTGATACAATAATTAATTACAACTGAAATCACCAAGTCAACCCTATGCAATCATTCTAAATTTAATGCAATCAAGAGGATTGGGGAGAGATATGTGGAGATGATGGAATCTCGCTAACACCCCCCCCCCCCCCCGGGAAACTGGACGGCCTCGGTTGTACAAGTTTGGAGCAAAGAAAGGTGTGACGCGGCTTGTGCAGCGTTTTAGTAAGAACATCAGCTGGCTGATCGATGGATGGCACAAAGAATACGCGATGATTACCAACAACAACCTTTTCACGAACGAAGTGGTAGTCAAGTTCAATGTGACGAGTGCGAGCATGGAAGACGGGGTTGGCAGCCATGTAGGTGGCGCTAAGATTGTCGCAGTAAAGATGAACGGGAAACTGTATAGAGACACCTAGCTCATAGAGAAGATAGGATAACCATGTTGTTTCTGCACAAGAGTGAGAAAGGGACCTGTACTCGGACTCGGCACTGGATCTAGCAATAGTGGGCTGTTTCTTTGAGCACCATGAGACAAGGTTCGAACCCAAGTAAATTAAGTAACCACTTGTAGAGCGGCGTGTATCAGGGCACCCCGCCCAATCGGCATCGGAATAAGCACAAAGGCGTGCGGTTCGTAATTGAGGAGTAAATACAAGACCATGATCGAGAGTCCCTTTGACGTACCGAAGAATACGTTTGGCGGCAACAAGATGAGGAGCACGAGGGGCACTCATAAATTGAGAAACTGTATTCACCGCATAAGCAATGTCGGGACGTGTCAAGGTGAGATATTGAAGGCAGCCAACAAGTTCGCGAAACTCCGTGGGAGAAGAGAGGAGAGGACCATTAGTATTGGACAAAACCACCTTTGCAGCGATGGGTGTAGTGACGGGCTTGCAATGTTCAAGATTGTGCTTTTGTAACAAATCATGAGCATATTTTAATTGATTGATGTGTAGGGAATCACCATGAGTAAGAACCTGCAATCCCAAAAAATATTGAAGTGGACTAAGATCTTTGATGTCGAAACCACTGCCCAATGCATCAATAAAACGTTGTAGCAAAACATTATCACTACCAGTGAGAACAATGTCATCAACATATAGGAGCAAAAATATGGTGTGATGACCAAACCGATAATTGAAGAGGGATGGATCAGCAACACTTTGTGTGAAACCGGCAGTGATGAGGAAGGAGCTAATGCGATGGAACCATGCTCGGGGCGCTTGTTTGAGACCGTAGAGAGATTTGTATAACTTGCATACATAATGGGGACGATCAGGGTCAACGAAACCAGGAGGTTGAGTCATGTAAACATCTTCTTGGAGGAACCCGTGAAGAAATGCATTTTTGACATCGAGTTGGCGTAGTGGCCAACCATGAGAAATGGCAACACTTAGAACCGTTCGAATGGTGGTAGGTTTTACAACGGGGCTAAAGGTCTCCCCATAATCAACTCCGGGCTGTTAATGAAAACCCTTGGTGACTAAACGAGCTTTATAACGCTCAATAGATCCATCAGGCTTTCGTTTTATCCGGAACACCCACTTAGAACCAACTGTGTTATGATGAGGTGAAGGAGGAACGAGAGACCATGTATTATTTTTAAGTAGAGCATTAATCTTTTCGGACATTGCAGAGCGCCACTCATGACTCTTGGAGGCTTGAGAGAAGCAGGTGGGCTCAAGGTCAGAGAGTGTTGTGATAAGGGCTTTGGGCAGAGGATAGCGTACGGTGCCATCGATGAGATGCTTGGGCTTGGTGATGCCAAGTCGGAGACGTGTTACCATTGGATGCATAGATGGGGCAGTGGTGACATGTGTTTCGTGGGCCATGGGACTAGCATGGGAAGGCACCATGGGATCTGCATGGGTTGCATGCGGTGAGACAATGGACGGTGCAGTTAGTGCATCATCATATGATGCTTGCGGTGGAAGTGGTGTTGTCGGTGAAGGGGGCAAGATATTTGAAGTCTGTGGAGCTGCAATAGAGGCAGCAACTGGGGCCTGCGAGTTGGGTGGTGAGCTCGGCAGATCACTGGGGGGAGAAGTAACCTGCGGAGGAGGAGAAGACAATGGTATATGAGGGCTCGGCAGCGGGGGCTGCAGAGGTGCGATAGGTTGAATGTCCAACAAAACTGTTGGAGATTCATGAGTGACCTGCAAATTAGTAAAAGGAAAATAATCTTCTTGAAAAATTACATGACGGGAGATATAGACACGACCGGTGGAAGGGTGGAGACACCTATAACCTTTATGACTCGGACTGTAACCAATGAAGACACATTCTAAAGAACGAGGGGAAATTTTTGTGGGATGTATAAAGACTGAGGTTAGGAAAGCATGAACAACCGAAGACACAGAGATGAGAGTAAGAAGGAGAGCGATGGAAGAGTTTGGCATATGGGGATTCCCAATTTATGAGGGGTGTAGGAAGAAGGTTAATGAGATGAACCGCGGTGAGAGCCGCTTCAGTCGAATAGGAAGATGGTAAATGAGCAGTATGAAGAAGAGTGCGAATCATGTCTGCAATATGGCGATGTTTGCATTCGGCGACACCATTTTGTTGAGGGGTGTGAGGACATGAGAACCGTTGTTGGATACCTAAGGTGGTACAAAAATTGGCGAAGGCATTGTTCACATATTCGGTACCATTGTCACTTTGTAAGATTTTAATACTAGAGTTGAAGAGATTATGTGCCATGGAACAAATGTTTGAAAGTGTGTAAACACTTCCGATTTACGGCACATGGGATAAATCCAAGAGTAACGCGAAAAATCATCCGTAAAAAGAACATAATACCGAAAACCACTAATAGATGGCACAAGAGACATCCAAACATCGGAGTGAATGAGTTGAAAAGAAAATGAGACTGAAATAATACGGTTCGAAAACGGTAGTTGAGTGGATTTGCTTATAGCACAATCCGTACAGAATGTCTTATTAAATTTTATTTCTTTGCCTAACAATGGTCCTAGGTGGGAAAGAACAGAAGATGACGAGTGACCGAGACGACGATGCCAAGTAGTGGAGTGAAGAGTGGAAAGAGCGTGAGGAGCAAGGGGTTGACGGATGGAGGAAAGTTTAAGAGGATACAAGCCATCTTCACATGGGCCCTGAAATAATAGTGCACCGGTGAGCAAATCATAAATTTGATAAATCTGGGGCAAAAAGGAAAAATACAAGATTATCTTTGGTGAAATGAGCAACGGAAAGTAAATTTTTGCGAATGGCGGGAATGCGAAAAACATCACAAAGAGTGAATTTAGAAGAGCCCAAAGAAAATGGAAGAGTACCGGTGTGGGTAACATTCATGGAATCTCCATTACCCATAAATACATGTTGATTACCATGGCAGGGATACGGGTTTTGAAGAGATGTGTCGGGACTCGTCATGTGATGAGTGGCGTCAGTATCAGGATACCAAACGGGATCGGCCGCAGTAGCGGATTGGGCCATATGTGCACCAGCAAATGGAGGGAATTGGGCAGAGCCAGTGTACCTGTGTGGGCAGTGGGCCTGGTTATGTTGATTGGTGTTGCAATTGGGACACCAGGTTGGAGGAGGGCCCAACAAGCCGTGAGTTGAAGCAGACCAAGGAGGGGGGCGTGGAAGCCATGGTTGCTGACCTTGCGTCGGGGGAAGAGGAAAGCCATGATTATTGTTGTATCGGCGTTAGAGATCCGGTTGTTGCGGTAATTACCACCACGTCCAGTATGATTTCGATGGAAACCCTTTGGATTATGAGGCTTATATCCAGGGAATTGTTGAGGTGGGGTTGGGTTTTGAGGAGCCGATGGTGGGGGGTGGTTATTAAAGAGAGCATGGGAGGATGGAGATGATGCGGTGAAGTTGGGGTCTTGGGCTTCAAATGCGAGAATGCGAGAGCGAAGTTCAGTGAAGGTTAGAAGGGAAGAACTTTGAAGAATGGCGGTTCGAAGCATGAGATATTCGGGACCAAGGCCTCGAAGAGTGAGAGTGACTAAATACTCAGGATCCACGGGTTTGTTGATTGCAGCCAAGGAGTCAGCAATGTGTTTGACTTGGAGCAAGTATTCATTAAGGGATTTGGTCCCTTTTGTGATGTCGAGGAGTTGAAACTGGAGGGATGCGGAGCTAGCAATAGAAGTTTGGGAAAAGTGGTGATGAAGACATTCCCAGATGGCCTGGGCTGTCTCACAACCAATGGTAAGAGAAATAATTGGCTTGGTCAATGTAGTAGTTATGTAACTGACCACAAGTTGGTCTTGTTGAATCCATGTGAGCAAAGCCGGATTAGGTATAGGAACAGTAGCAGCAGGAACATCGGTGGGGGAAGGAGGGGTGAGGGGCACGGCAAGAATGGTAGCTGGAGGTTTTGGGTAAGAGCCATCAACGAACTTGTAAAGTCCTTGGCCAATAAGGAATGGTTTCATCTGGCGAAGCCATTCAGGATAATTGTCTTCATCTAATTTCAGGAAGCTAGCAATACTAGGGCCAGAAGAAGGAACAGAGGTAGCCATGGGAGAAGAGGCAGGGATCGGCTAGGATTTTTCGAGAAAAAGGAGCCTAGACCTAGGTGATACCATGTAGAAAATGATTTTCCCTTATTTTATTCATTCCCAGAATTACATGATATATAGAACACATTTGATACAATAATTAATTACAATTGAAATCACCAAGTCAACCCTATACAATCATTCTAAATTTAACGCAATCAAGAGGATTGGGGAGAGATATGTGGAGATGATGGAATGATATGTGGAGATGATGGAATCTCGCTAACAATTTCAGTTGTCGGCAAAAAGGGAGGAGCTAAATCAGCAAGCAAGGTGAGGTTAAATCGTGCCACTGCTGCTACTGGTCTCATTTATCTTGAATCGTTAGCGATGGATTTAGAGCAGCAACATCAGCAGATTTCTTGTTCCAAAGAAACTTGTGAAACTGTAATTTCATCACAGAATCATACATTGCTTGAGAGGGAAGAAACAAATCAAGAAATGATAAAATCGGAATTCAATGATGCTAGTAGTAGTTCTTCCACTAGGGAAATTATGTCCATTCATGAGGATATGATTGCAGAGTTAGTGAAATATGACTCTGATTGTGCTAATTCCGCAACCGGTGACAAAATTACTCTCGTTAATTCTTATTCTTCCGATGATGAATCTATCCATTCTTTCGGAGATTCGAATTCATCAAATGTCCGCCTTTCGAATGCTTCAGCTGGTAGCCTAGATGAGTCATCAGACATTCTCTCCACAAATGTGTCAAATATAGAACCAACCAACAACCCTAAACAAAAAATCAATTCCGGCTCTTGAATTGCAGTCTCCGAGAAATGGAGAGCGGCGGAGCGCGAAATTCTGAACGCACTGCGATCTTCCAATTGCGAAAGAATGTCACTTTCCCCTCCAGCACCACCTCCTCCACCCCCACCACCAATCAAACACTTTCCTCATTTCCATTCTTTTCCTAGTTCAGCTAGAATTGCGTCTAAAGCCTTCTACATTCCGAAATCTGTCACCGCCAAGAAAATCAGATTCTTCTTGTGAATCAAACCAAACCCAAGAAGGGGGATTTTCTGCTTCGCCTCAAAACTCCTCTAGGGCTTCAAAACATATATACTTACCTATATATCTTCTTGTTTAAAATAACATTTTATTCAAGGTTTATTTATATATTATATAATAAATTCAATTAATTTTATATGATATACTTAAATCCCTTTCGGTGCTAAACTCTTGCTTGCTACTGGACTAGCGGTTAGCGTTTTTAGAACCTTGTATTATCGAAGGGATCTACAAATCCTAACTTGGTCTTGGCCCTTAGGCAAGTAATGGTATTTCCAGTTTATCTATGTATACACTCGTAGAAGAATTGAGGCCATGTTGAACTTGACGATGCCTTGAGGAGGCCCGTAGTGAAACAATCGTTTGGAGGCGAACAATCATAAAAGTCCAAGAGCTGAGCCTTTGGTCTCATCGTGTCTTTAGGCCTCATATCTTCTTTAATTAAAGGAGAAATTAGATTTACATCCCTTCTTTTGCTACTACATTAACTAAAACTTTATTTCTTTTCAATTTTTGATCAAGGTTTTTGGGTATTAATAACATCATTAATTATTTCAATAATAAAATATTTTACCTAAAAATATTCATTTAGTTCTAAAAGTGTTACAATTAGTATATTTATATTTATGGCTAAATTTTTCATCATATATTTTTATTTTTAGTTTGTACCCATTTTTAATTTGCAAACCATTTTTTATTTGTACCAATTTTTTTTTCAGTATTAATTTGTACCCATATATTAATTTCTTTTTGTGCCCATATTTTTTAAAGTTTTATTTGTATTTGTGCCCATGTGTTTACCGTCACGTGACATTGTATAATTAAATCAATGATAGAAAAATTACATATGGTATATTTATTTTTTATGGCCAAACTTTCTATCATATATTTATATTTTTAGTCTGTACCCACTTTTAATTTGCAACCTTTTTTTTTTTTTTTTTTTTTTTTTTAATTTGTAGTATTTTATTTTTAGTTTTAATTTGTACCCATGTATTAATTTCTTTTTGCGCCCATATTTTTTAAAATTTCATTTGTACTCATAATTTTTTAATCTTTTATGCGTACCCTAATTTATTTATAATGTACCCATTCTTCTTTATTAATGTACCACTTTGTTATATGTGAAATGTACCAATTTTTTTAACACTATGGCTTCATTCTTTTTGCCATTTATTATTTCTTATTGTTACATAGTTTTTATCCATTTATTCAATTAAAATGTTTGAACTTTTTATTGTAGCCATTTCTAATAGTATTATAATGAGAGATTTTAAATTTATAGGATTATAAATCTTATAAAATATCAAAAAATTAATGTCAAAACTATAAAAATATAAATATTAATAGTAATATAATGAGGTGTACAAAGTCATGGAACTTTGATCAAACTTTGAATACCATTAGGGGGCGTTTGTTGCGCCGGACTATCTCGGACTGGATTAGCTTCAAGGACTAAGCTGGACTGGCTTAGACTAGACTAAACTGGACTAACTTAGTGAAGCGTTTGGTGCATTATTGGACTAAGAAGCTGTGACAACCCGTTCCAAATTTTACGTTTTTATTTTATTTTAAAAGCGTGAATTTACAAAATTGCCCTAGAGGCAAGGACTTTGACTTCTGTTGACCATCGACTCGAGAGATGTGGGACTTATTCTTTTAGCATATTCTCGTAGTACTTATTGGTACGAACGTATAGGCGAAAGCTGTTTGCGAGTCCGGATTATAACGGTATAGTTACGGACGTTCGAAATTGGTTATTCAAGGTTTAGCATTTATTTAAATTAAATTCCCCCTTGTGGGGAAAGCCCAATCAGAATTGGAAGAAAGAAAAAAAAAAAAAAAAAAAAAAAAAAAAAGTGGGTTTTCGTCCACCCGCACCCACCGCGGGTGCCCATTTTCCAAGGCCGATTCCGGCCAACTCCGGTGGATTTTTTCGATGCCACCACCACCATCTTGAAGCTCTCATTCCCCTCTACAAAACCCACCTAAGAACCACCTTGATTAACCATGGTATGGGGCGGTTTGAGGCCACGAAAGTTGACGAAAATCAATGGTGCTCCGGCCACCCTTTTCGATTTTCCGGCAAATCGGCAAAGCAATGGCCGATGCCACCACTTGGGCTTTGTAGCCCATCACCCCAGGAGCAAAACCCAACCAACCTTGACCCCGTTGGACCACCGTAGACGACGAATCGACGTCGGGAAGTTTTAGGCACCCGCCGGCTTCGTGGGCAAAATTGACCATCTTCCGTCCACTTTTGGACTTCGTGGCAGGTATGAAAGTTGCTCCACTCACTGAGATCTTCATTTCTGTGAAGTTTGAGAATTTTTGGAAATAGTTGAATTTTCCGGCGAGTCGGGGCGGCCGACCGCCACCCGCAGCGGCGCGTTCGGCGGCGCGTGCGGCGGCGCGTGGCCAGTGGGCCTCCAATGCTATTTTTAGGCTATGTCAAATGTCTTGAATTCAGTTTTGTCTGACGTAGGTTGATAGTTGGAACCTAAATTCGTTACGATACTTTACTTGATAAAAATGTGAATCGACGATCTGACCGTTGGATCGTTGATGCGAGAATTATACGCACACAAATTAAACCCTCTTTTTATCAATTGTAGTGAAGAATGTAAGTAGGGATCGTTCTGGACCGGGGATTAGGAGGGATTGTTAATCACTTGGAAACTGACTCAAATACGTAAAAACAAGTTTAAAACACTATACTAGACTCAAAGAATGCAAAACTAAACTTTAAAACACCAAAACAAACCAAAAGACTCAAAACAGCACCAAAACACTCAAAACTGCCTTAAAAACACAATCTGGGCAGTTTTGAACACTAGACACAACTTTGGACGAAAATTGGTTTTAACTTGACCTAAGACACTTAAAAACACAAACTAAAGTGATTTCTAACTACTATGACTCAACAAAGTAAAGGGGGATTGGTTTTGGACGAATTTAAAAACAAAACAAATTTTTTAAATTAGAACAGATTGTAAAAACGAATTTTGATGGAATTGAATGGATGGGAAGCTAGCTAGGGGGTTCATCTCCACACATGTTATACTTGCATATAAAACGATTTCCAATTGCTTTTCAATTACCCATGAATTCTCAACGCCCCAAGTTAATTAGGTTCGCTTAAATTAACCTTCAGATTTTCCTAACGTTATTGAATTGGATGATTGCATACGACAACCCAAAACATTCCCCACAAGTCCCCTACATGATTGCATAATAGAGATACAAGCAAGAATCATTAAGTTCTATGAAAACCATAAGCATTGACGAGGCACTTGTTACTATGATTGCATGAAACTTATGCCAAGAATTTACTTAACGCGATTGAGATCATCAACCTTTACTACTTGTGAATATAATTCCATAACGATTAGGTGAAATTTCCTTATATCCTAGCATCCAATTTATGCATGATAATTAAGCGTGCACTCTCAACCAACACACACAAATCAATGTAATTCACATAGATAAGTAAATTGAATTCACAACTTATGAAACGCAATTAGAAGTAATCAATTCATATAGCAAGTATGTTCATGGTTTCGAATCCCCCCCTAGCCAAGGGGGGGTTTAGTTCCTCATACGCACAAAACAAAGAGAATTGAATTTAAACATTGAAATTAAAGGAAAAGAAACACCTAGAAATTCCAGCGACGCGAACTTGAATTGCATGAACTCCCGAGCTTCCTTCTCCTCCTCCTTGGTGCGGCAAGGGTCTAGGGACAGTTTTAGGGCCTTAGGTGTATGGATGTATGGTTATGGAGGGATGTAGTCGTGTTTAGGGGAAGGGGATGGTGCGGCAAAGCTTAAAACTAAGGAGAAAGGTGTTTGGTGGCTGCGGCAAAGGTGTGGAGAGGTTTGGACGAATTTCTGGAATTAATGAATGTGTATGAGAGGTGGTGATCTGATCTAGGGGTTAATATGAGTATATATAGGCACTCAAAACCCTAGGGTAATCAGATATGGACTTGAATAACCCAAATCCACAAGGAAATAAGCTTAGAAATCAGAAATAGAAAGGGATAATAATGCTTCCTAGGTGCGGCAGGTAAGGAGATAAGGTGATAAGGCTTCTAGAATGCCTTGCAAGGCAAGGGAAATCAGCTTTCTAGAAGGATTTGGGGCGCCACTTTTGTAGGAGATAAGATAAGGTTCCTAGAATCATGTTTTAAGGGCCAAATTTGTAGGGAAAAAGGGATAAGGGTGCGGCACCTTTGTAGGGATAATGTTAGGCTTCTAGAAAGCCTAAAAACTAAGGGGATTTGGATAAAACCCACGGCAAAGATAGGATAGGGCATCTAAGGCTTCTAGAAACCCTCCAAGATAAGGTAAAGTGCATGACATCCCTGTAGGATTAGGATAAGGTGTCCTAAAGTGTTTAGGACTCCTCTTTGTGGCTGAAAACCTTGTGCATTAGGATTAGGAAAGCTAATCCTTCTTCATCTTGGACTTCTTCTCCTTCTTGGACTTGGAAAGCTTCTTTGTTGCTTCACTTGAGACCATATGGATTTTGACTTTCCTTCATCAAGTAGGAAACCTTATTTGAGTAGGAATCTTCATTCTTTTAGGAATCCTAATTCAACTAGGAAACCCATCTTCTATTTAGGGACTTTCCTACTTCAACTAGGAAACCTTGCTCAAGTAGGAATCATCATCTTCAAGTCTTCAATTTCGTCCATCCTCTTGGCTCCAAGCATATGATGTCCATTCCAAGCTCTAATTTGCTCCAAAAGGCTCCAAAATGCATCCTTTTGCATACTTTGCCCTTAAAACCTGAAAACACATAGAACTAGCTTAAAAGACTACTTTACTAAGGAAAAACACTATAAATGCACAAAAACAAGCTAAACTAAGGTGCGTAAATATGCTCCTATCAATCGTCACCAAAATTGGATACATTATAATACGTAATATTTAAAGATCATATGAATTTACGGATCGGGAATCCGACTTACGGATCTTCCTAAATTGGATTTGTAAGTTAGTAAGATAAATGTTCACGGCCACTTGTTTTAGGCAATTGGCGAAGATCTGATCGTTGGATCGTAATGAAATTTTAATATGTTATTCTAGAAACATATTGTGGATCGTTGGAAGTTGCGGATTGGAAATCTGATATGCGGATCTTCCGGGTCAAGTTATACAGGGTTGCAAACCCAACCGTCGATCTTTGATCGACGGTTGACTTGTGATCAATGGGTCTCAAACTATTTTAAAATGTCGTTGAGGTTGTGTTTTATGTGAATCACGTATTCTTCGGATAAGAGTTCTGAGATGTGATTTGATAATTGGTCATAGGGACCAATCATTCAGGACGCCTCGATGTGTGCGCTAGAGAATCATAGCGTGGACTTCAGGTAAGTGGATCTTTTCCTTTTTATCGTACATATTGTTGAGAGTTCTATCGACACTTTTAAATTGATTAGGCATATTACTTTCATATATAATTATTGTGAATGTTTGAAGTACCTATATGAACTACGAATGGCTTGATCCCTATTTAGGGTACGTAGGCAGTCTAACGAGACGTTAGATGCAGCCATAAAATATTTGAGACAAAAGCCTTGCTTGGGAAATTGAGTAATGCGAGGGAAATTGGTAAAGGCAAGTTTTAGTTTTATGAATTAGTTAGCTAAATTAGTGTTAATTGGGTTGTCATGGATAATTATCCCTGAAAATAAGTAGTTCGGGAGTAGGACGTTATTGATTGTACACTTCACACCGTATTGTTTATAATTGAGAATGTTACGACATGGTTGAGTGTTAGATTGCATCATGGTATATCAATATGTATATTACTTGCGTATAATTATTGGGAATGCTTTCAAGTGCAAAGGTGAACTCAGGACACCCAGGTAAGTTCAGGTGAGTTTATGGTACTAGTTGAATCGATTGCGTTATAGCATGACTACAGTTATGTGTTAGGCAACTTCGATACTGTCGTACTGGTTGCCATGAGTTGCACATGTTATATTGAGATGCATTGAGAGCTCATAAACCTGCACCCCGGTGTTAGTGCTCCCGCCCGTGGCCAGGGCACAGTCCTTCACGTGATGTTCACCTCCCGCACCTTACGCTCACCTTGGATCCAAGGTAGGTGCACAGTCCTGTCGTACAGACCACTTTAGGTGGTTCCGACTCGTAGGTGACCCGCGATTATTCGCCCAGTCTTCACGTGATCGTAGCACTTGAGCGTATTTATTTACACCAAGTCCTGTCGTACAGACCACTTTAGGTGGTTCCGACTCGTGTGCAGGTATACTTATTGACTTATATGCTAGCCAGGATTGATGAGATATGGATAAGTCGTACAGGTCATTATAGGTGACTCCGACTTATATGCTAGCCAGGATTGATGAGATATGGATAAGTCGTACAGGTCACTAGAGGTGACTCCGACTTATATGCTAGCCAGGATTGATGAGATATGGATAAGTCGTACAGGTCACTAGAGGTGACTCCGACTTATATGCTAGCCATGATTGATGAGATACGGATAAGTTGTACATGTCATTTTAGATGACTCTGACTGATATATCACTTTGTATTGATTTAGTTCATTTGGCCTACTTATTAATGTATGGTGGAGTTAATGGCAAACCGTGGTTTTGGTCATTTCTGAGTATGGTTTGGATATATGTATATATGTTGTACTGTCTTATGGAAAACGATACGAGTTTTACATTTAGGGGCATTACTTTTAGAGAGGTAATAACTTTGGGAAGCTTGGTTTTATTGCTTACTCACACCTTCTGTTTGGTGCCCTCCAGGTTTTAGCTGCTGAATTTGTATCGACAAGAATCTGTGGCGAATCTAAGTATTGATGGATATTTTTGTGGGTATGATTCTTACCCACATCACTGTACCTTACTTATGCTCTGACATCGCGTGTGAAATGGGTTCGCTCCCACTCGTAGCGCACTCTGGTATTTTGACACTTTTAGATTCAAATTTATTCACTTTTTGTGCACTATCACATTTTATGGCTTCGTCACCTTCCAGGTGTCGGCCAGCACAGCTCGATTCAGGGTCCAAGTGGACTTTCTGGGTCGGGGTGTGTCATTTAGGTAAACTAATTTTTTTTTATATATATAATATATTCTTGTGCAATTTGTATGTTCTTTATTTAGATACGGGGTAACGTTAGGGAGACTAAATTTATGGATAATACTAGGGAGACCAATTTTTTTAAACCAAATGATATGTCATCAATAAGAAAGAAGCACGTTAATCGACACTTAATTAATAATCCAATCATCTTCATCCACAACCACATCATTTCGTTTAAAAAAATTGGTCTCCCTAGCATTACCCCTAAATTTATAGATAAAATTTTCAAACTTAATGATGTTCTACTAATAGGAAATGAGCACGTTTACCAACACTTAAACAATAATCTAATCGTCAACTTCTATGTCTTTTAGTTTACAAAATTTTGTCCACAAATTTAGTCTCCCTAGCATTATCTCATTGATATATTTCAGTATATAGATCGATACAAATAAATAGGTACATTAATGCAATCGTATACATTTTGGTACGCATATTTCGGTATAAACTTTTAAGTATATTAATTCAATATAAATATATTTTGGTCATACATTTTGGTATTGACTTTTACGTACATTAACTCAACATAATACATTTCAGTATTCGGTACAAAGAAGTCAATGTTATATATTTTAGTACAGTCATTTATGTACACTTATGTATATACATATTTCTATGTCACTAATTTCTTTTAATATTTTCTCATTTATGTTCATTAATTGATAATTGAAAGAACTAACATGTGCATATTAATAAAATTTTAATTTTAAACATTAAATAAAAATACACATTAAATAATCAAAGAGTGCTACTAGACCCACTTCATTGTCTTATTTCTCCACACACCTTATAATTTTACGCACTATAAAAAGTTAAAAAATTAAAATGTTATTTCTTCACCCACTATCATTCCTAAAATATCCTCTAATTTATATCTAAACTCATTCTATTTTATTTCATCAGAATGTCATCACTCTGGCCACACCAACCCCCTCAAAACGTCACCCACCCTTGTCAACAATGAAAACATTTACACTTGCTTGGCGGCATCTCCTTTAGGAAGGAAGAAAGAAAAACGGGAGAGGGAAGTAGAGAGAGAAACGGGAGTGGAAGGAAGATAGAAACAGAATGGGAGGAAGAGAGAGAAGCATGGGGAGAGAGAGGATTAAGACTCCCTCTCTTTTAGTGACAAAGCCAAAAATTCATGTTAGGAGGAGCACGCTTTAAATCAAAATGGACATAATATATGTAGAAACTATCTCATTCTTTTGGTCGCCTTGGTATCAAATTTAAAGGTGAGTGACCATGCATTTATGCTTCATTATAAATGATCAACTATATCAAGAGTTGAAAATAAAACATTATTAAAAGTACATCCATTTATTCTTCGTTCTTGATATCAAATTCAAAAGTGACTGGCCATGCATTCATTTTCTCATAGTGACCAAGGGAACATTTTTCTAAAAACATGAAGGTATGAGAGCATTTGAAGGGTTTTTTGTGCTAATTTGGAAAAAGGAAATATTTTTCTCTTCTTGATTTTATAGACGATCTAACAGAGGTCAATGAGATTAACCAAAATAATAGTCTACAAGCAAAGGAAAGAAATGTAGATAGGCAAGAAACAGAGAATATGATAAACTAATATTAGTATAGAACTATAATTTCGAATCTTTAATGCAAAAAAACTTAAGGCTTTGTATTTGTTGGGTTGAAGTTAATTGGACTAATCAATACAATTACAAATTCAAGTTGATAGCGGTATTATAAAACTAATTAATGATAGTAGATGTCATTAGGAAAAAATAATTTGAGGATAGGCCCGAGCCTATCCTAGTCTAAAAGTGGCTCAGCCACTGCTCTCTTTGTTAGTGATGGTTGAAATTAATGCAATTTTGATGGAAAATGGGTGGACAACAGTGGTGTAGGGGCCGGGTTATGGAGTGGTGGTGCGTGATGAGGAGGGAGATTTTGTTGTAGGGCCAACTGGGAAAAAGGAAGAAATTAGTGTCCATTTTGAGTGGAGATTGTGGCGATGAAAGAATCAGCTAAATTGGTAAAGGGTTGGGTTTGATCTTTTTGTTGGCATGGTGGCTCAAGTTATTGACCTATTTCAGTTTTCCTAGTTTGCGAGGGAGATAGAGAGACGGTGGGGGGAGAGAGAAACGGGGTGGAGGTAGGGGAAAGGTAGCTGGTTTATTTTTATACGTTTTTTTTTCTTTTTTAAGCTATATTATAATAAAATAAATAAGGGTTAAAAAGTTGTTTTATAAAAGGATAAACATGTCATTAATATTTTTACTAAAATGTGGGTGAAAATAGGATTTTTTTTTTTTTTTTTTTAACATTTAATCTTTTGCAAGTACTAAGTCTCAAAACTGCTAATTTTAAATAGGAGGAGAGAGATAGTTACATTTTTTTGCTAAAGGAACTTTCTCAAAAGTGAGACTTCCAAAAGTGGGACTCTTCATGTACTATGTGTTACCTCATGTTTTAGCATAATATTTTATAATGTTAGAATAGAAATCGATTAAATTGTGAGATGAAGAGAGTCCATGAGAAGTTCTATTTTGAGAGAGTCCCCTAATTTTTCTTAACTATAAAATTGCATGGTTTGGCGACTCCAATTGCAACATGTTGTCTGCGTTTGTTTCGGTATTTAATTTCTTCTAAGTGAAGCAAAGTTCAGAAAGAGAGAAAATAATGGAGATCATACCGCACGATGAAGATGAAGTGTACGAGGCATCACGGACCGGGAGTGTAGAATCCTTAAATTATAAGATGAAGCAAAGTTCGGTATTTAATTTCTTCTAAGTGAAGCAAAGTTCAGAAAGAGAGAAAATAATGGAGATCGGACCGCACGATGAAGATGAAGTGTACGAGGCATCACGGACCGGGAGTGTAGAATCCTTAAATTATAAGATGAAGCAAAGTTCGGTATTTAATTTCTTCTAAGTGAAGCAAAGTTCAGAAAGAGAGAAAATAATGGAGATCAGACCGCACGATGAAGATGAAGTGTATGAGGCATCACGGACCAGGAGTGTAGAATCCTTAAATTATAAGATGAAGCAAAGTTCGGAATTTAATTTCCTCTAAATGAAGCAAAGTTCAGAAAGAGAGAAAATAATGGAGATCAGACCGCACGATGAAGATGAAGTGTACGAGGCATCACGGACCGGGAGTGTAGAATCCTTAAATTATAAGATGAAGCAAAGTTCGGTATTTAATTTCTTCTAAGTGAAGCAAAGTTCAGAAAGAGAGAAAATAATGGAGATCAGACCGCACGATGAAGATGAAGTGTACGAGGCATCACGGACCGGGAGTGTAGAATCCTTAAATTATAAGATGAAGCAAAGTTCGGTATTTAATTTCTTCTAAGTGAAGCAAAGTTCAGAAAGAGAGAAAATAATGGAGATCAGACCGCACGATGAAGATGAAGTGTACGAGGCATCACAGACCGGGAGTGTAGAATCCTTAAATTATAAGATGAAGCAAAGTTCGGAATTTAATTTCTTCTAAGTGAAGCAAAGTTCAGAAAGAGAGAAAATAATGGAGATCAGACCGCACGATGAAGATGAAGTGTACGAGGCATCATGGACCGGGAGTGTAGAATCCTTAAATTATAAGATGAAGCAAAGTTCGGTATTTAATCCTTAAACAGGTTGATCGAAAAAGACCCAGACATTTTTCTAAGCAAATTTCTGAAAGAGAGAAAAAAAACAATGGAGATCACACGGCATGATGAAGATGAAGTGTACGAGGCATCACGGACTGGGGATGTGGAATACTTAAACAGATTGATTGAAAAAGACCCAGAAATTCTAAGGAGAATATCCCTGCAGACCGGGAAAACCGGAACCCCCTTGCATGTTTCGGCTTTGCTCGGCCACGCTGAGTTTACCAAAGCCCTTTGCACTAAAAATCCCAAACTTGCAGAGGGGGTGGACGCCGATGGACGCACGCCCTTGCACTTGGCTTCTGCTGAGGGCCACAAGGAGACCGTCGAAGCTTTGTTATCTGTGTATGCTGGTGCGTGCTCGGATTTTGATGAAAATGGAAGAATCCCTCTTCACTACGCAGCCATGAGAGGAGAAGTTGAGGTGCTCCAGAAGTTAATTGATGAAAATCCTCGGTCCATTTATGCCAAAGTTGAAAACAGATCGAAAGAAACAGTTTTGCACTTGTGTATTAAACACAACCAGTTAGAGTGCTTGAAACTGTTGGTTAAAAGAGACGACAGTAATCGCGAGTTCCTCAACTCAAGAGCTGGCTGTGATGGTGGTGTGACCATCCTGCACTTAGCTTTGATGCTAAGGCAAATTAAGGTACGTACATATATTTCCATTTCTATACTGGATATTCTTAGATTTTTTACTATATTAATTAATAATAGCAGATGCCCACACTATGTTAAAAAATTAAAAACTGAGTTACCGCATATGAGGAGGTATTGCAGAGCAAATTTGAGACTCTATCTCCCTCCCTTCGACTGCACATGGGCGGCGGTGGAATGAATCCACTCCCTTCTTGTGCTGCATATGGGTTTCCCTTCCCCAGATCTGCAACCCACTCCATTCCCTTACCTCCCGTTCAACTGGAACAAAAGAAAGAATCCCGCCCATCTGCATCTCAAGAAGTTGTAGAAGTATTAGCAGCAGCACCGCTGGCGGTCATCGGTTCGGCGTCTTCAGCCGTCACCAAGTCCGAATCCGAAGACAACCCATTGTCGCTGCGGCCTAATCCGGATACTCCAGTTGGCTGTTCAGTCTCGAATGGATTAGGAACCTCGTGTTTGTTTTTTTATTGGGCATCTAGAAATCTGGACCCGACCCAATTGCCCGTGTTTCCCGTCGTGGTTGTCGATAGATTGGTCGTCTGCCCATCTAAGATTCTCCGCAAAGAGGCCTAACGTCGATCTGTTAGGCCTGGAATCTACCGTGGTGGTCGTCGGAGACCTTCGTGGACCTCCTTTTTCTTTTAAATGATCTTCACCCTTTTATGTTTTTAGTATTTTAGTTTTTTAGTTTTTTAAATTTTTAAATTTTTAGTTTTTTAAATTTTAAAAAAAAAATTATTTAAATTTCTTAAAATGTTTTAATATACACGTGCGGCCATATTGACATGTGGCGTTCAGTTATTATCTATATGGTTGCAACATCATCAGGAAATTCTAATAGAAAACTTAACAAATGTATGAAAGTATTCCAAAATTAATTATGACTTTAAGTATCAAACTGGGACGAAAAAAATTTGATGTATCAAATGTTAAAAACTAGAAACTTCAAAGTAGTAAATTGATATTAATCCTAGTTTATGTGCAATTTCTCTTGTTTTTCCCCCTAGGAGCATAATTTTCCACCATATTAATGAGAAATTTTTTAGTGTAAACGAACACGGATGATACATCACGTGTTTTTATATAAGTGGGGAGAAATTATAGTTTTTAAGTTATTAACTTTTTGACATACTTATCCTACTATTTGTACAGTAACACGTGGTGTACCACCCGTATTCCTGTCACATTAAAAAATTTCTCTATATTAATGAAGTGTATATTTTATTTACAGACTATACGTTACCTCCTTTCCGTTGATGCTATAAGAGCAGAAGCAGTTGGTGTGAATGGGATGTCTCTGACCATGTCAGATATCTTAGAGTACAGCAGCGTTGCAAGAGAGGACTTTAGCAGAAGCTTAGAAATTCAACAGATGTTGATGGACGCAGGATTAACCAGAAGAGAAAATAATGAAAATGATAATCCTAACTCAGCTGTCGCCACTGCTGCTGATGTTGTATCACCAAGTCCAAGAAGGGTTGCGAAGAAATGCTGGTTCTTGACAAATTGAAGCACTGGCATGGATATCCGCTTGATTGGGTGAAGGACTTACGTGGCTTGCTGATGGTTGTGACTACGATGATCTCGACCATGACTTTTCAAGCCGTAGTCAACCCACCTGGAGGTGTTTGGGACCATAATGATACAAACACTACCCTTGGTAATATAACAATTTGCAGTGAATCGAGAGTATGTAAAGCTGGAACTGCAGTGTTAAGCTACCACGGTAATGCTTCCCACGTTGACTTCGCCGATTTCATAGCATACAATACCATCTCGTTCTTTGCTTCTGTGAGTGTCACCATTTTGCTCGTTAGTGGACTTCCTCTCCACAATCGGCTCTCAACGTGGCTCTTACCGATGTTCATGTGCTACGCTCTCTTATTCTTGGCATGCACCTACCTAGCGGCGCTGTCCATAATCGACCCTAAATACTCTTGGGTTTCTTGGGTCGCGCCATTCAGTTTTCTTTCGGCTGCGTTGGTGGTCAGCGGTCTACTTCTGGGTACCCGGTACGGGTCCTGGTTAACATCAGTTCGCAATAATACGATCGGCTTTTTTTCACGTATCGATCCAACGCGTTTTGAAGAGAATGATGCGCCTGCAGTTGTATGATTACTCTGCCGCAGTATGTTTGCTTGAAAAAAATAATTTACTAGGTTATACACCTTGTATGCATGTAGCAATTAGGGTTTAGGGTAATGAACTAGGTCAACGACGCTTTCTGTATCGGGGTTGGTAATTCAAGAGTGCTGCTTAGTTATGATAAATAATCCATCTGCTATGCAAATTAAAAGTGTTTGTTGTCTTTGATTTGATGCTGAACGGTAGCTACTTTTTCTATTATTATTCATTTATGTCATTTGTTATCACATTAGCAAACTAACAACTGTTCTCATTCTCTCTGCTAGTAGTTTGTTATTAGTTAATACAGTATAAATGGCATTCAAACATTCAACATTCACGTAAAAAAAATGATAACATGTTATCCATCAATGTTTTGGTAACAAATTCCCAAATTGCTCTATCTACCAAACATTTGCAAATCTATAGTACAGATGTTCGCTTTTATGATATTCAACCCAATGGGCCAATACCCACATTATTGGCAAAATCATATTGTATAGATCTTTTGAGCACCCGAGCCAATGACAATAACATTGAAGGCAACTACAAAAATTGTTCGTTATATAAAGAGGCAATCTCAGAATCAGAATGCATTTAAAAGAAAAGTAAAAAGAAAAAAATAGTGGTTTTTGTCTAACCTCCATGTGAGGATCAAATTTTTAGTCACAATTCACAACCCAAGAGCCCTATAAATCAAATTTACATGAAAAGATAAAATAAGAAAGGTAAATTACAGTTCTCAAGTCAAAAAGTAACATTTATTTGAAAAGATAATTATGGAAATAGATAAACAAACAATGACATTAAAAACCAAATTGATAAGGCATTCAACAATCAACATAACCCCCGAACCCAAAAACACCAAACCATCAATCATGGATCTTTACAAATCATACAACCTTTTTCTAAATAAACAAAAATGTCAAAATCAATAATTTATGGCAACATTTTTTCATCAGTCAATCAATACACACACAACATAGAATCACATACCCGACAAAACTTCAAACCCATAAATCCAAAATTAGCAATGTTATTTCTTACCTCCCAAAAACAATCCAAATCTTAGTGGTTACATTCATTAGTCAAACACTCAACCACTCGGGCACATCAACTACAACTTGGGAATGTTATGCAAATCTTAGGCAGCTTGAATCATTAAATTTGAGTTGGAAGAAGCTCTGTTACCTGCTCTGCTAGTTGAGAAGTGTCACTAAATTCGGCACTATCATCAGCATCAACACATTTCACGTACTCCTGCTTCCAAAACATTTCACAAAATCGAAAACCAAATGAGATTATGTAGCATAAAAG
The DNA here is from genome assembly GCF_963583255.1 of Pyrus communis. Lineage (NCBI taxonomy): Eukaryota > Viridiplantae > Streptophyta > Magnoliopsida > Rosales > Rosaceae > Pyrus > Pyrus communis. The sequence continues at coordinate 2,865,542 of NC_084811.1, read as the reverse complement.
AGTGACGGAAAAATAGATTAACAAAAGCAATTAATATGAAATATAGAGGCTGAATGATGTTGTCCAATAAATAAGACAGCTGTATATATTTCTCGACCATAAGAAAACATCAAATTAATAGAGGCATTAATCCTAAGTTTGCCATTCATTGTTGTCGGTCTAAACTTGATGACATATTGTAAAGTCCTCTTACATACAGATTAATCAAATATTAATTTATTTCCATGAGTTATTTGATTTTGCAAATTCAAAATAATTGAAGAATACTGAAAATTACTAAACCCCATCACAACATCCCATTAGTGAAAAATCAAAGCCAAAAGTAAATTACAGTTTCTTATAGAGCATATCCATATCTTTCTAAGCATCCACAGATAGCATACCCAAAATACCAAATTCAACTCCAATATAATAAAAAATTAAAAAACAAATTAGCCAAATTGGAATAGTTAGATCAAATAAAGATTTAAGTCAACAAATTACACAAAATAATTCATGCAAAGTAGGCTCCTAAAAAAATATACCACTATGGTTGGGGAGGAGGCCCAGGCTCAAACAGTGGAGGACAATATCATTTAAATATACCGCAGCAGCACAGAATCCACGAACTGCATAATCAAATCCGAAATTTTAAAATTTATATTTAAATTTAAATTTGAAAAAAAAAATATAGTGGAATTGTATAATGAGAAATTCTCCAATGAGGATAAATTAATCTTGTAGGATGAGATCAGTTGTATTGGGCTGGCAACCAGCTTATGCTCAAATCCCACTAAATTTATCATACACCCTTCCAAGTACAATTCAAAGGTAGAAGTTCCAAGTCCATGCGTAATGTTTGCTCAACTAAAATAAATTGCTTTTCATGATTAAAATAGCCAACCAACCAACACTCATTTGATAAAATTGAACATTTGGAGTTACACATCCACATATTTAAGATCGAACAAACCTTCTCATGAAGACCACCCAAAGGTCCATTACTGAGTTGTGTGACCAAAGGATTTACTGCACTTGAGTTTCCTCGTGCAGCTGCAAGAGCTATAAGCTTACGTTGACCGTCAGCCACTTCTCCGCTTAAGGTTTGAGTCACTGATGATGCAGAATTAATAGCTTCCTGCAAAGAAGTGAAATAAGAAACCTTAATTTGTTAAAATGTGAGTAATTACAGTTTTCTCAATTGATTAAAACATCATACGATGGTGTTTTCTAGGCTTTTTTTTCCTTCCTTTCGCAGGCCTTTATTTCATTAGCCATCTGCAGAATTGCAATTGATAGAATCGGTGTTCTTTGAAATAATCATAACACTTCACAACACAATGGCAGCAATTTATACAAATTCTAACAACAAATTGTCAAAAACACTGAGAACAATTACCAGAAATTTCAGATCTTTTGGGAGTTCAGAGTAATTACCAGAGAAACGAAAGCTAAAATCAACAGTAGTCCAATAAGAACAGCTCCGATCTGAGAAATACAGTGCAATTTCTGAAGGAAAAAAAAAGAGCGAGAAAACCCTAAAATCCCTAAGAACCCTAATTTATAAACCCTAAACAAACGCAAAAGGAGAGGAAAACAAATAAAGGGAAAATCGAGAAATTCAACATACCATAATTGGGGCGATGACGCTTTCCGACGGCCAAATTCATCGACACTGGAGGCGGTTGTCGACCGTCACTGTACGTCCATTTCACCACCGCCATGTTTGAGGCTTTCGACCGTCACTACTTGGTCTGTGGGCTTGATATCGAGATATATGCGGAGCTAAGAAAGAGGAAAAGCAGAGGAAGATGAAAGATTGTGGGTTTTCCAATAGAGAAAAACAGAAACAGGAAGAGAGAGAGATGAGAGACGTCCTAAACCATATGGACAAAATTCCCCTCTCAACTTTTGAGAATTACCCTCCCAACCCACCCCCATTTGGCTGGCATTGTTGTAAATAGAGTGAATAGACTAGAAAATACACCCAGACGTTGCTGCGGAAACCAAATGTTTCAAGCATAATCGGATAAGTTGAATAAATTCAATACAATTATGAATAAATGGAGGGATACATGAATGAATGAGGTCGATAAGATAAGCAGTTTTGCTTTTATATACATTCAAGTAAGCTGGCATATAAACACATTGTACAATGAGTGAGAAGAAACTAAACATCTTCGCTTAGAAACAGATGGTTTCCAAAAAAAATTTGTTTCCTTAAGAAACATGTAGTTCACACAAAGAATATGTATCATGCAGTGTAGGTAGCCATTTCAACAAGTAATTAAAAACAAAAAATGTTGAGGACTTGTTCAATTAGCTAATTTTGTAACCAGACCGCCTCATATCATGCCCCCACCCTGCAAAGGCACCGACACCAGACCACCTCCCTAGAAACCGGCCTTAAAAGCCCATACCCATACTTTAAACATCAACTTTAGATTCTAGACTGCACAGGTCAACCTGTGTGAACTAGCTTTGAAGCGATTGATCCGTAATGTGAACACCCACATAACTTTAGATTCAGGATTTATCCTTCTTCATCATAAAAATTGCTCAGAACTGCAATTTTCAATACAATTTGAGCCAAAATCCAATTTAGTATCTGTCATCATCAAAATCTTCTTCCGAGTCAAAACTCATGATTGGGGGAGTTCAATAAGCAACAGATAATTACCGAAATGGTTCATCCACCAACAACAATCCCTTCCTTAATAGCCGAATGAAAAGAAAAAAAAGTTTAAATTTTGATGGTGCTTTATGTGCCAAAGATAAGATATGAAAGAAAACTTAACATGTGTACATGTTCAAGTAAAGTGAACAAAGATTTTATACAAAACAAAAAAAAATTAGCAATTTGTAAATTTATTTTGTCATGCCATACAGTTTTTTTAAGAATCGAGTAACATATATTTTTGGACATACTGGTTCTTTGCGCGAATAAACTGAAGGTGTAGCCTCGCCTTCTTCTGTGGAATGCTTCTCTAACTGCAATAGCAGACAAACTGATGATGATGCGGACTACTGAATTCCTGAAAAAAAACATGAAATTTTGAAGCTTTACAAAGTGTAACAATAAAACTGCACCCCGTGGATTCACTGACTCATAATACATTCCAATTCTAACAAATATATATGATAACTATACTGCAAAAAAAAAAAATGAACTTCAATGAAAAACAAAAGCAACACAACGAAAAATCACCTTCGACAAACAATCGATCAAGTAAGGTCAAACCGAATCAAAACCTTCAAAACTAAAAAACAATGACTGCAAAAAAGAAGAACAAAGTCTAAACCAAAATAAATTCAAAAATACACAACACTTCAAAAATCTAAATCGGAACACATAAAATTCAGATAGATAAACTTGAGAGAAACACTTCGAAGAAAACTTGAATGATTCGAATAGAAATTATGGCAAGAGATAATTGAGGGAGATGGCGAAATATAAATCAGAACATATAAACTTCAAAGAGAAAGAAAAACAGCAGAGAAACGAAAATATAATTTGAATGATTCGAATCACCGCCGATCGCTAGTTAACAGAATACATAACTCCGTTTCTAACGAAAAAACTGGACATGATGTCATCTTTCGCGGATTTAAAAAATGTCCTTTCTTGAAATGTTTAAAAAGTGTTGTCTTAATATATAATTAAGTATTGAAAGTATACTCTAAGTGTAATTTTTCCCTAAATATATGAGTACAAATTTAATTAACAAGAAAATTGGTAAAGATTAAAAAATAGGTGCAAATTAAAAATACAAATATATGATACAAAAACTTATCCATGTAAATATACCAAAGTGTAACGTTTTGGAAATGTTTAATAATTTTAAATTATAAAATTTAAATATGCTAACATGTAAATCTATTATTATTCAAATTATAACACGATAACAACTAAGGGACTTTGATCAAAAGTTGAAAAAGAATAAGGTTTCAATTACTAAATTGGAAAAATGATATATTGAAACCTATTTCTTTTTTTTCTTTTTTTTTTTTTGTATGATTTTTATCACATATGGTCTCTGAAATTGGATATTTTAATCAAAATGTTACCTGAAACAAAAAATCCATCAATTTGGTATTTGAAACGAAACCAACAGATCAAATTGATCTTTTTGTCAATTTTTTTGTTATGTGTTAATGTGACATGCAAATGGATCCTACATGTCCAATCATATCAAGCAACATGGATTAATAATAAAAACTAAACTTCTATAAATATTTAGAAACTAAAATTAACAAAGTGTACATGATATCATTTGTTAGAAAAAAAAATAACAAAACTAGGGTTTAGGGTACCCTCTCCTTTTAAGTGACTGACGATTAAAAGCTAGGGTTTTTTTTAGGAAGTTTTAATGAAAAGTCCTCTATACTGTTCACTTTAATGAAAAATCATATTTTTACACTAAAAAATCAAACTTGGTACTATTAACTTTACCCTTTATTTTGTCCTTATCGTTAAAACTCAAAGTTTTCAAACCTTTTTCATTAGTTTTCCTTTTTTTTTTTTTTTATCTTTGCTGCCGATCCAAGAAGAAGGCTCTTGAGAGTCGTTGTATCAAACATACCATAAAGTGAAGCCAAAAAGCCATACTGGGAAGGAGATTGCCACCAAGATCGATGTTGCAACAACGAACTGCGGCAGTAGGATAGCCGGAATAGCTGATGGAGGATAAAAGAGGGAGAACACACGAGATTGAGTGCCCGCACTGCAGCATTATGGCGTCCATGGAAGCCTGAAGAAGTGAAATTTACAGCAAAATCAAATCTTCTAAATAGAGTTGCGAGCACTCTCTCTATCTCTCTCACTGCTCTTTCTTCGATCCGACAATGAAATTGCCGATGCTTACACTTTTAGAGATCCTTTACAGAAGAACTAAAATAATTAACGATAGACAAATTCAAAAACCAAATATCAAAGTAAAGAGTTATATTAATTTCAATAACTATTTTACCTAAAAAAAAAAAATACACTTTATCAGCGCATGTTTGGCGCGTCTTTCAAAGCTGCAGGGTAGCTTCCCATCCATTTCACGTGGTGATATTGTTTCCCACTCAAAAATTCGTCTGGGCTCCACTCCATTTTGAGTCACTTACCGATCCTTATCTGTGGGAATTTTTATTAGGCCACGTCCTGTCGATTTTCTGACCCATTGGAAGGCTTCGGACATTTATACGATTGCAGGGACAAAATAGAGAACACCATTAGAGATGCTCTCAGTGTCAGTGCTACCAGCATACATGTAGGATGGGGACTGGTCTTGTTCGTCCATAATTTGAAAGTGAGAAGTATCAGATTATGGCACTTTGCATGCAGGATGGGGACCGGTCTTGATCGTCCATAATTTAAAAGCTCCACACAAGCTTTAGTGGTTAGAAATTTAGCATCAATCGTACGCGAATCATCTTAAAGAGTCTTTTTGTGATTGCCTCTGAAATAGCTACACGTATTAAGTCATGTGAGAATGCACGAATCACCTTAGGCTGGGTGTTATAAAAAATTATTTTTTTGGAGGGTTAGACAATCTCTAACAATCTAGATGAATGAGATTTTTTGGCTACTTTAACAAAACAATGCAGAAAAAATAGCTAGCTAAATTTAGCAAGAGGAGAATAAAGACTTAACTGGATTGTTAAGTTTAGGGGTAAGATTAATTTTTTAAATCAAATTTGTAAAATATGTGATATGTCATCAATAAGAAATAAATAAGTTAATTAACATTAAATAATAATCTAATAATTAACAACCACGTCATATAATTTATAAAATTTGATCTAAATAGATGGTCACCCTAGCATTACTCCAAGATTTAGAAATATTTTACCATAAGTTAAAATAGCTAATATTATTGGAAGTGGTGACTAGCCAAATTAATATTTGAGTCATTTAATTAACTACAATAACAAAAATTTAACTAGCATTATTGGAAATACTTTTAGAAGTGCTCTTCTAACAACCAAAAAGGCGTTTTGTTCGCTATTATAAATAATTGCTCTCTAAAAATTTTTACAAGCGAAGCAGAGTTCAGAGAGAGAGAGAGAGGGAGAGAGATAATGGAGATCAGACGGCATGATGAAGAAGAAGTGTACGAGGCATCACGGACTGGGAGTGTAGAGTACTTAAACAGATTGATCGAAAAGGACCCAGACATTCTAAGGAGAGTATCCCTGCAGACCGGAAAAACCCCCTTGCATGTATCGGCTTTGCTCGGACACGCTGAGTTTACCAAAGCCCTTTGCACTAACAATCCCAAACTTGCAAAGCGGTTGGACGCCGATGGACGCACGCCCCTCCACTTGGCTTCTGCTGAGGGCCACAAGGAGACCGTCGAAGCTTTGTTATCCGTGTATGTTGATGCGTGCTTGCGTTATGATGAAAAGGGAAGAATCCCTCTTCACTATGCAGCCATGAATGGAGAAGTTGAGGTGCTCCAGAAGTTAATTGATAAAAATCCTGAGTCCATTTATGTCAAAGTTGAAAAGAAATCGAAAGAAACAGTTTTGCACTTGTGTATCATACACAAGAAGTTAGAGTGCTTGAAACTGTTGGTTGAAAGAGTCGACAACAATGGTGAGTTCCTCAACTCAAGAGCTGGCTGTGATGGTGGTGTGACCATCCTGCACTTAGCTTTGATGCTAAGGCAAATTAAGGTACGTATATATATTTCCATTTTCTATACTGGATATTCTTAGTTTTTCACTATATTAATTAATATATGTTCATGTGTAAATTTTTTTTTTTTTTGTTTCTTCCTCTTTATACATAGTTTATGGGATTAATCTCAATTTACTACGTAGTTTTTTTGTTTTCAACATTTGATATATTAAGTTTTTTTCGTCCTAATTGGATAAAGTCATAATTAATTCTGAGATATTTTCATACATCTTTTAAGTTTTATGTTAAAACATCCGTTAACTGGTAACGTGTCACTCAAGTAGATAATGATTGAACGTCACGTGTCAATATGAGCCCACGTTGATATTACTATCTCCCTCCCTTCGACTGCACATGGGCGGCGGTGGAATGAATCTACTCCCTTTTTGTGCTGCATACGGGTTTCCCTTCCCCAGATCTGCAACCCACTCCCTTCCCTTACCTCCCGTGTTTCCCGTGTCGATAGCTTGGTCCTCTGCACATCCAGATCCCCCACAAAAGGCCAACGTTGATCAGTTAGGCCTGGAATCTACCGTGGTGGTCGTCGGAGACCTTCATGGTCAGCTGCACAGACCTCCTTTTTCTTTTAAATGATCTTTATTAGGTTTTTAGGATTTTATTTTTTTAATTTTTTTAATTTCTTAATTTTTAGTTTTTAATTTTTTTAATATTCATGTGCGCCCATATTGACACGTAGCACTTAATCATTGTCTATGCGGGTGCCACGTCATCAGTTAATGGAGGTTCTGATGGAAAATTTAAAAGATGTATGAAAGTCTCCGAGAATTAATTATAACATTAAGTACCAAACTGGGATGAAAAAAACTTAATGTATCAAGTGTTAAAAACCAAGAAACTTCATAATAGTAAACTGAGATTAACCTGTTGGAAATTCAAATCAAAACAGGTTGCTATTGTTGAAAATCAATGTCAAAGTTAGGCATGGAAAGTTAGGCAATGTTAGGTATGGTTGAATAAAAATTATTAGGTGAAATTAATGTGTTTTGTGTGGTAATAAATAATCTTAGTTTAATCATTTGGTTTGCTATAAATACCCAAGTTCTCAAGCATTGTAAATCATCCCATCCGAATCCCACTTCCAATTGTGAAGAAGCTTGTAAGCTTTCTTATTCCAACAGTTTGTAAACCTTTCTCATATATCAAAGTCCAAGTGTTTTGCCAAAGCTTGTTGCTTCCCTCCTTTCTCTATTTCTTTCTTTGTCCAATTTTATTTGAGAGTGCAAAGTGAAAGAGGTGTGATAGAGTTTGTAAACTTATCACCCACATATTTTGGTATTGAGTTAGTAAACTGTCAAATACCAACAATTGGTATCAGAGCCAGAATACCATTCTGGCAGGTGCAGCAGTTATGGCGTCCAACTTAGTGCAACTCCAAGTTCCCACATTGAAGAAAGAAAATTATGAAAGATGGTGCATCCAATTCAAAGCATTGTTTGGATCACAGGAGCTATGGGAAGTTGTCAGTAGTGGGTATGTTGTACCCACTGCCGAGCAAGAAGCCGTATATACTGCGGATCAAAGGAACACTCTCAAGGACTTACGAAAGAAGGACCAAAAGGCGCTGTATCTTCTATACCAGGGTTTGGAAGATTCAACGTTCGAGAAGGTTGCAGAAGCAACAACGAGCAAGCAAGTATGGGATACACTCAGTACAATCTACAAAGGAGTAGATCGAGTCAAGAAAGTGAGGTTACAATCACTTCGAGCAGATTTTGAAACTGCTCATATGAATGAAGGGGAGAGCATCTCCGACTATCACTCAAGGCTCATTGTGATAGTAAATCAGATGAGGAGAAATGGCGAGAGACTCGATAAAGTACGAGTTGTGGAGAAGGTACTCCGGTCACTCACATCTAAGTTTGAGCATGTGGTGACTGTCATTGAGGAATCCAAGGATTTGGAGGTGATGAGCGCAGAAGAGCTACTAGGATCCCTCCTAGTTCACGAGCAACGCATTCAGAAGAATGCAAGCCCCACAACGCTAGAGCAAGCTTTGGAGTCAAAGTTGAATATTGACAAACCAAATAAAGGTCGTGGGCAGTGGAACTCACGTCGTGGGAGCTCATCCAACCGTAGCCGAGGACGAGCCCGAGGAAGAGGTCGAGGCTATGCACAAAATCAAGGTCAGTCTCAGGAGTGGAGATCTACTCGAGGAAAGACGCATATCCAGTGTCACAACTGTAAGCAATATGGACATTATGCCAATGAATGTTCACATAAAAATGGTGAGCATGTCAACATGGCAGAATCAAGTGGAAATACTGATGAAGAACTTACAGTCTTACTAGCACACCATGATTCCAGTAGCCAACAAGATGTTTGGTATTTGGACTCTGGTGCAAGCAATCACATGTGTGGAAAGAAGGAGTTTTTTGCCGAACTCAAAGAAGGGGCCTATGGATCTGTAAGTCTTGGTGACTCCTCAAAGTTGCCAGTTGAAGGCAAAGGGAAGATCAAGATCATCCAGAAGGATGGAAGAGAAGAATACATCTCCGATACCTACTACATACCAGGTATGAAGAGCAACATTCTGAGCATTGGTCAACTGCTCCAGAAAGGGTACATTATACATATGGAGAACATGCTTCTCACTCTCAGGAATGCAAGGAGAAAGCTTATTGCACGTGTTCGAATGTCAAAGAACCGGATGTTTCCGTTGAATTTGAACACAAAGATTGGAAGCTGCAACATCGGTGTAATGGAAGATGGGTCATGGAAATGGCATCTTCGATTTGGCCATCTTAATTTCAATGGCCTAAAGTTGCTGTCAAGTGGAGGAATGGTTCGTGGTCTACCCCAGATTGAAGCCACACGCCAAGTATGTGAAGGTTGTGTGCTTGGCAAGTAAGCACGACTATCGTTCCCTGTTGGTGATACATGGAGAGCAAAGGCACCACTGCAGTTGGTGCACACAGATATATGTGGTCCATTGGATCCCATGTCTTATGGAGGTAATAGGTATTTTATTACCTTCATTGATGATTTCAGTAGAAAGACTTGGGTCTATTTTCTCAATGAGAAGTCAGCTGCCCTAAAAATTTTCAAGGAGTTCAAGGCACTCACAGAGGCAGAAAGTAACCACAAGCTTGTGGCTGTGAGATCAGATAGAGGTGGAGAGTACACCTCCAATGCTTTCCAAGCATACTGCAAGGAGCAAGGAATTAGGCATCAACTTACTGCTGCCTATACCCCACAGCAAAATGGGATAGCCGAAAGAAAGAATCGAACCATCCTTGACATGACAAGGTCCATGCTTAAGGAGAAGAATTTGCCAAAAGAGTTATGGGCAGAAGCTGTAGCTTGTTCGATTTATTTGTTGAATCGATGTCCAACAAAGAGTGTCAAGAGGATGACACCACAAGAGGCTTGGAGTGGATACAAGCCGAATGTTACACACCTAAGAATTTTTGGGTGTGTTGCATATGCTCAAGTTCCAGAAGCCAAGAGGAGGAAACTTGATGATAGAGGTGAGAAGTGTGTGTTTGTGGGCTATAGTGAAGAGTCCAAGGCATACAAGCTCTACAACCCACTAACTGGCAAACTAGTGGTTAGTAGAGATGTCATCTTCAGTGAGGAAGAGACATGGACGTGGAACAACAAAGAAGTCAGTAAAGAGAAGATCGTCTCCACTGATTTTGAAGAACCAGAAGTTGTACCACCGATTGAGCAACAGCCTGCTCAAACAATCACAACAACTCTAGTGCACATAATTGCAAGGAGTGGTCCTACATCTAGTGAGGAAAGCAGCTCCTCAACTCCAGTGAGGTTAAGGAGTCTCACAGAGATTTATGGACAAGAAGAAGAAGAAGAAACCAACCTTTTCTGCTTGTATGCAGACCACGAGCCTTTCTCATTCAATGAAGCTGTGGAAGAAGATTGTTGGAAGAAAGCCATGGAAGAAGAGATCCATGCCATCGAGAAGAATGACACTTGGGAGCTGACAAAGCTCCCACCAAATCAGAAGGCTATTGGTGTCAAGTGGGTTTACAAGATCAAACGCACTGCAGATGGGAGTGTGGATCGATACAAATCAAGGCTTGTAGCAAAGGACTACAAACAGAAGTATGGAGTGGACTATGATAGTCTATGCTCCAGTTGCGAGACTTGACACGGTAAGATTGCTAATCTCTCTTGCCGCACATCATAAATGGAAAATTTATCAACTAGATGTCAAGTCAGCCTTCCTTAATGGAGTACTTGAGGAAGATGTGTACGTGGAACAACCGGAAGGCTTCCAAGTACAAGGAGAAGAAGATAAGGTGTATCGTTTGAAGAAGGCTTTGTACGGCCTCAAGCAAGCACCACGAGCTTGGAACTCAAGGATCGACAACTACCTTCACCAAAATGGATTTCAGAAATGTCCATACGAGCATTCAGTTTACATGAAGAATGGTGAAAAAGGGGAGTTCTTAATTATTTGTCTCTATGTAGATGATTTATTGTTTACAGGAAACAATGAGGCAATGTTCCATGAGTTCAAGCAATCCATGTTCAGTGAATTCGAGATGACTGACAATGGATTAATGTCATACTTTCTTGGCATAGAAGTGAAGCAAGAAAGTGATGGTATCTACATCTCTCAACAAAGGTACATGAGAGACATATTGAAGAAGTTCAATATGGACAAGTGCAACACTGTCAATACCCCAGTCGCAACTGGATTGAAGCTGTCCAAAGGAGGAGAGGGTGAGTTTGTAAACTCAACAGTGTACAAAAGCCTCGTTGGAAGCCTAAGGTACCTTACAATCACAAGACCTGATATAGTTTATGGTGTTGGACTCGTGAGTCGATACATGGAAACACCAAGGGAGTCTCATTGGCTGGCCGCCAAGAGAATTTTGAGGTACATAAGAGGTACTCTAAACTATGGTCTATTTTATAATTTTGGTGAAGATGCAAAATTATTTGGTTATTCAGATAGTGATTGGGGAGGTGACCAAGATGAAAGGAAAAGCACAACTGGCTATGTGTTTTTTCTAGGATCAACAGCTTTCTCATGGACTTCAAAGAAGCAATCAATTGTTGCTTTGTCATCATGTGAAGCCGAGTATGTTGCTGTAGCCTCAACCGTGTGTGAGGCAATTTGGTTAAGAAATCTGTTGAAGTCAGTGTGTCATCCACAAGTGGAATCGACTGTGATTCACGTAGATAACGTGTCTGCAATCAAACTTGCAAAGAATCCTGTTCAACATGGAAGGAGCAAGCACATTGATACCAGGTTCCATTTTCTAAGGGACCATGTGAAGCAAAAGACAATTGAACTTGTCTACTGTCACACCAAGGAACAAGTGGCAGACATCTTCACAAAGCCATTGCCAATTGAAACATTCCGGCTACTGCGTGAAATGCTAGGAATGAAGGCGTTTTGATTTGAGGAGGTGTGTTGGAAATTCAAATCAAAACAGGTTGCTATTGTTGAAAATCAATGTCAAAGTTAGGCATGGAAAGTTAGGCAATGTTAGGTATGGTTGGATAAAAATTATTAGGTGAAATTAATGTGTTTTGTGTGGTAATAAATAATCTTAGTTTAATCATTTGGTTTGCTATAAATACCCAAGTTCTCAAGCATTGTAAATCATCCCATCCGAATCCCACTTCCAATTGTGAAGAAGCTTGTAAGCTTTCTTATTCCAACAGTTTGTAAACCTTTCTCATATATCAAAGTCCAAGTGTTTTGCCAAAGCTTGTTGCTTCCCTCCTTTCTCTATTTCTTTCTTTGTCCAATTTTATTTGAGAGTGCAAAGTGAAAGAGGTGTGATAGAGTTTGTAAACTTATCACCCACATATTTTGGTATTGAGTTAGTAAACTGTCAAATACCAACATAACCTTGGTTTATGTGTGCGCTTTCTCTTGTTTGTTCCCCTAGGAGCATAATTTCCACTATGTTAATAGAGTGTGTATATTATTTACAGACGATACGTTACCTGCTTTCCGTTGATGCTGTAAGAGCAGAAGCAATTGGTGTGAATGGGATGTCTCTGACCATGTTAGATATCTTAGAGTACAGTAGCGTTGCAAGAGAGGACTTTAGCAGAAGCTTAGAAATTCAACAGATTTTGATGGACGCAGGATTAATCAGAAGACAAAGTAATGAAAATGATAATCCTAACTCAGCTGTTGCCGCTGCTGCTGTTGTTGTATCGCCAAGTCCAAGAACGGTAAAGAAGAAAAAGAAGGGATCAAAGCCACCAGGGTGGTTCTGGAGAAAATTGATGATCTGGTTAGAGTATCCGCATGAATGGGTGAAGGAGACACGTGGCTCTCTGATGGTTGTGGCTACGGTGATCTCGACCATGACTTTTCAAGACGTTGTCAACGCAGCTGGTCATCTTTGGGTTGATAGTCTTACAAAAACTTCTAGAACAGTTTGGAGGGAAAATAAAGATACAGTCACTACCTTAGGCCAAGGTAAGGATCCCATGGATTTTTTCCCCAGTTTCATAGCATACAACACCGTCTCGTTCCTAGCTTCTTTGACTGTCACCCTTTTGCTCATTAGTCGATTTCCTCTCCACGATCGGTTGTCCACGTGGCTTTTATCGATGTCCGTATGCGTCACTCTCGCATTCTTGGCACTCACCTACCTAAAGGTGCTGTCCATGATCGGCCCTAATTACGGTATTCAGGAACCATGGAGCTTGTCAGCAATATTCATAATTCTTTGGATTGTGTTGCTGGTCATAGGCGGTGTACTTCACACTCTCAGGCTTCTTATTTGGGTGATGAAGTGGTTGCAGCCCATGTACTTCAAGTCAACATCAGGTCTCAAGAACATGATCACTACTGGCTCCTTTTCACGTAAAGATCCAACGCGTTTTGAAGAGAATGATGCGCCTGCAGTTGTGTGATTAATCTGCCGCGGTGTGTGTGCTTGAAAAAATCATTAACTAGGCCATACACCTATATGTATGTAGCGATTAGGGCTTAGGGAAATGAACTAGCTCAATGACACTTACTGGATCCGGGTTGGTAATTCAAGAGTGTTGCTTAGTTATGATAAGTAATCCATCTGCTATGCAAATTAGAAGTGTTTGTTGTCTTTGATGCTGGACGGTAGCTACTTTTTTATTAGTATTCATTTATGTCATATGTTATCACATTAGCAAACTAACAACTGTTCTCATTCTCTCTGCTAGTAGTTTGTTACTAGTTAATGCAGTATAAATGGCTTTCTCAAACAAAACAAAAAAAATACAGCATAAATAGCTAAACATATGGGTTGGTTTGGTATTGATGTGCTTTGAAAAAAAGCTGCTTCTGCTGTGCTGTGAGAATAAGCAGCTGTGAAATAAAGCAGTAGAGTGTTTGGTAAACTTTTTTGTAAAAGTGTTTTTGAAAAGAAAAAAAAGCAGTATTAGAGTGTTTGGTAAACATTTATGTAAAACAGATGTGAAAAAAAGCCGGTTTTTCAAAGCTGGGTTTTGCAGCTTCTTGTTTTTGGCTTTTTTCACCCAAAACTGTGAAAAAAAGCTGAAGCTGAGTGTTTACCAAACACAAAAACAGCTCCCAGCTTTTTTTGATAGCAGCTTTTTTCAGAATCACCTCAGTACCAAACCAGGTCATAGTCTCATGATTGTTTGTAAGTGCTTTTAAAATGATTAAAAACGCCTTTAGAGAAAAATTTGTGAGTTCAAGAGTATTTGAAGTGCTTCATGTGTTTCTTTCAACAAGTACTTCATGCACTTTCCCAAAATTCACTTGTGTTTTTACTAAGAATTAGTTCCTAAAACATTCACAAAAAACGCTTTCAGCAATTTTAAAAGCACTTCCAAATAAGCGCTTTCACAAATATTCACTTCTCTTGTATGGTCACTGAAATTCCAAGAGATCACCTAAAAATTTTCACAACATATCACATTGATTACATAATAGCATGTATACTTACTCATTAGATTGTTCATTAAACAACTTCCTACTACTTAATTAAGAAAATCGATAATATCATCAACGGAAACTACAAGCCCTAACTTGGTCTTGCTCCTTAGCCAAGTAATACTACTTCTAGTTCTAGTTTCTGTACGTAGTACACACCGGTAGAAGAATTTTGGGCCATGTTGAACTTGAGGATGACTTGAGGCCGGCCCGTGGTGAAAGAGCTGAGCCTTTGGTCTCACAGTGTCTTTATGCCTTATATCATGGATAACCACATCACACGATTTATAAAATATTGTTTAAATATATAGTTTTTATAGCATTACCCATTATTTTGTAGGGTATATGTCCTTATTTTCCTTATATTATTTTCTTTAAAATAGCCATTCATAAGTACCATCATATAATAAATTCATAACCATACAAACTTCATTTTTCTTGCATTGTTGAGATGTTTCTAATGCCTTGAATCTTGCAGATTCATCTTTTCCAGCTCAAGCAATCAGTCATTGCTTCAACAACAAGGTACATTTGAGCTACATCATCTTTCCGACCAAAACTAAACTACATTCATCAGTTTCTTTTTGTTTTTATACGTTGTTTGAGCAAAAGAATAGTGATTCGTATTCTAAGTAAAAGTTGTGACCGTACATCATGTTTATCTTGAAGGACAGACGTGATATGGCCTAGGGGACAATAATGGTGGAATATGCAATGTAGATATAGGTGAAGCCACCAGTCTAAATTGCTCGAGAGTAGAGGAAATATGTTCAAGATCAAATCACATTGAGCTGAGGACAAGAGCTAAAACGCAACTTGAAATTTCGACTAAACTTCGTTTTTGAAGGATACTGCTCGAATCAACTAAGGGCTGGTTTGGTATTTTTGTGCTTTGAAAAAAAATTGTTTCTGCTGTGCTGTGAGAATAAGCAGCTATGAAATAAAGCAGCAGAGTGTTTGGTAAATTTTTTTGTAAAAGTGCTTTTGAAAGAGGAAAAAAAAAACAGTATTATAGTGTTTGATAAACTTTTATGTAAAACAAGTGTGAAAAAAAGATGGGTTTTGCAGCTTTGTGTTTTGGCTTTTTTTCACCCAAAACTGTGAAAAAAAACTGAGGTTGAATGTTTACCAAACATAAAAAAGCTCCCAGCTTTTTTTTATAGCCACTCTTTTCAGAATCACCTTAGTATCAAACTAGGACTAACAAGACATTCATACTCACCTTCCAAAATTAGAATCTTAACATATATAAAATAACTCATTAAAATCACATAAAGTAAAAGTAATACACAGTTAAACTATATATAATTTGTCTCTGAATATAATTAACTTCTTACATGTAACAATTTCTATGTTAATTTCAATAACTTAGGTTAAAAAGTCGGTTGCAGCCTTGCAGGCTAATTGTTCACAAAAAAGTGGTACATGAAAGTAACATGGTAAGGTAAGGTCCCTCATTGCACAGTATTAGATTCTAAGCAACCACTAAGGTTAGCCAATTGCTAACGACATGCAGGTAGTCTCTGTGTTGTCGGTTTGAGTCTCCTTTCTTCTCTCTCTCTCTCTCTCTCTCTCTCTCTCGCTGTGGTTAGGTGAAGGGGACAACACAAGCTCATGACATGGTGAATTAGGTCATGAAAATCCAACATTAATCCCACCAAAATTTGGATGCAAGTCCAAAAGTTTAACAACTACTGAGCAGTACGATTTAGCCACTAAAAGTATGAGAGAGGGACATGCAGTCGCTAATCAACTTTTAAGCATCCCATAACTTCGCACGCATCAAGATCTTATGATTCTTTCACTTTCTTGATGCTTTGCTTTTGGCTTCAGAAGATCACATGGGAAAGTAATGGTCCCCTCTCTTTGTACATTCCTCTCTGCAATTATGACGGTTGGAGATCTGGTGCCATCACCCCCTACATTGGGGAAGAGACTCGTATGAAATGAGGACGCTAAGATATTGATGTTTCAAATTCGTCACATAATAGTTTATTTCATATAAGTCATTTTTCATTGCTGATTTAAACGATTTAGATTAAAGAATCCCACAAAGAAATGTAGCAATGCATTGAAATTACGTTCTCTAGGTCACTTGATAACTAAGGATTTATGGTCATCCACCCTTAAATTTGATATTAAGGGTTGAGATTAAAACATTAAACGCACATTCATTTATTATCCACCATGAATAACCCAAGGATAAGTAACCATACATTCTTTTTAATCATCTGAGGACCTATTCAACATTTCTACAATAAGTGATGCCATGGAGATCATATTTTGCAGACAATATCTAAAGTCCACAATACAAGTAAGTCTACCTCTACTCGAGAAATGATTTTGATGTGTTCTACAAAATATAGTTTTCTTAGCATTTTCCTTCTAGACTACACCAATGCTCAGTAGAATCTTTACTCTATAGAGAGTTAGGTAGGGGGCAACCAAAATGGAACCCACCAAGACTTGTTTGATTTGATCACTTTTATCTACTAAAAAAGCCACATTCAACTGCAAATCCCATTGACTCACTTATCATGTAGAGTGGCCTTCATAACTCATAAATCATCACTAAAACTTTGACGAAAAAAATGATGAGCTTCATGATTGGCAATTGATGAATATATAGCAGAAAACATCTTCAACTTTCCTCACATAAAGACAGTTAAAGAGAGAAAAAAATAAGACAAAATAAAAAGGTGTCAAATTAGGGTTTAGATTAAACATTGTTTGTGAGACATATGGGAAGCAAATTAAAGGTGTTTTTGCAGAGGGATTAATGGAGGTGAGGATAGATAAGAGTGCATGAGCAGAGAGGTAAAGAATGGCCAGTCCAACTTCAACTACCAGGCTCAGGGGTTCCTTGGAGTAGCCTTAAAGTCTCTCTCTCTCTCTCTCTCTCTCTCTCTCTCTCTCTCTCTGCAATACCTTCATTGCACACCACCTATTCTGCTACACCCACCCAAAGAACTATTCTTTTTCCTTTTCTTTTCCAAAGAAATGAACAAAAAGAAGAGGATTTATAAACAGAAAGTTAGATTGCTGCTTTGATGATTTTTGGGTTGAGAGAGAGAGAAAAATGGGATACATTTTCTCTCAGATTCTCCACCTCATGATCTTTTTCGTCATATCTTTTCTCCTATCATTACACAATGCAGGGGAGGACTACTTGAATGTTCATGGCCTACAACACCACCTGCATTTCATGGAGGACAATGCCGAGGCTCCCCAAAACCTACAAATTCACAAAGGTTCCGGGGAAGATGAAGAGAAAGCAGTTTCAGTTGTCGAAAATTTCAGAGCTTTACTTGGTTTGAGCAGCTTCCACAAGCGAACGCCGTCGGTTGGCGACAGTAGAAACGTTTCTCCTTCTCCTTCTCCAATTCCCTACAGCGAGGAGGAAGCTCCTAGTCCAGCTTCTGCTCCTGCTCCGGCGCCTCACATCCACGCGGGTTCGCATCATCCGCATTGCTTGCGTTCGATCACAAAGCCTCAAAACATTCACAGAGAAGATAGAGGGGGAATCACGAGGATACTTGTGGCGGTTCTTGCTTCCACAGGTGCTGCAGTTGTTATCTGTGTGTTCGGAATTATTTGGGGTTGCAGGAAGCATAGAAAGCATAAGAAGAAACCCACGAGAGTGATTTCAGTTGTCGGCAAAAAGGGAGGAGCTAAATCAGCAAGCAAGGTGAGGTTAAACCCTGCCACTAATACTTCTGATCTCATTTATCTTGAATCGTTAGGGTTGGACTTAGAGCAGCAACATCAGCAGATTTCTTGTTCCAAAGAAACTTGTGAAACTGTAACTTCTTCACGAAATCATACATTGCTTGAGAGGGAAGAAACAAATCAAGAAGTGATAAAATCAGAATTCAATGATGCTAGTTGCAGTTCTTCCACTAGGGAAATTATGTCTATTCATGAGGATATGATTGCAGAGTCAGTGAAATATGACTCCGATTGTGCTAATTCCGCAACCGGTGACAAAATTACTCTCGTTAATTCGTATTCTTCCGATGATGAATCTTTCCATTCTTTCGGAGATTCAAATTCATCAAATGTCCGCCCTTCGAATGCTTCAGCTGGTAGCCTAGATGAGTCATCAGACATTCTCTCCACAAATGTGTCAAATATAGAACCATATCAACCAACAACCCTAAACCAAAAATCAATTCGGGCTCTTGAATTGCAGTCTCCGAGAAATGGAGAGCGCGAAATTCTGAATGCACCGCGATCTTCCAATTGTGAAAAGAATGTCACAATCCCTCCAGCACCACCTCCTCCACCCCCACCACCAATCAAACACTTTCCTCATTTCCATTCTTCTCCTAGTTCAGCTAGAATTGGGTCTAAAGCTTTGTGCTCTTCTTCTACATTGCGAAATCTATCACCGCCAAGAAAATCAGATTCTTCTTCTGGATCAAACCAGACCCCAGAAGGTCAACTTTCTATTTCACCTCAAAACTCCTCTAGACCTTCAGAAACTCCACCTCCTGTTCCTCCACCACCCAGCCCACCTCCCTTTCTGAAAGCGAATAATAGCTTTTTAAAGGGTCCACCTCCTCCACCCCTCCCTCAAGCTACGCCATTGGGAAAAGATGGAACTCCGTTGCCTAAACTGAAGCCGTTACATTGGGACAAAGTCAGAGCTGCACCGGATAATTCCATGGTGTGGGACAAGCTGAGATCAAGCTCATTTGAGTAAGTTACTTATGTTTTCAGATGTGTCTTTTTTTTTTTCTTTTTTTCTGTTTAAAACTGTACTAATCATGAACAGGCTGGACGAGGAAATGATTGAATCGCTTTTCGGATACAATCTACAAAGCTCAATGAAGAATGATGAAGCAAAATGCAAGAGCCCTTCTCCAAGCAAGCATGTTCTTGAGCCAAAGCGACTACAGAACATAACCATACTCTCAAAAGCCCTGAATTCTACTGCTGAGCAAGTATGCGAAGCACTAGTACAAGGTATATATGAAACTCCTTAAATGTATAACTTGTATACTTTTAGAAAGACATGACATCCTGCAGAAAGTGGGACTAGTACTCTAACCAACGAAAACCTAACAAGATTAATACATTAACAGGAAATGGCTTGTGTTTGCAACAATTGGAAGCACTTGTAAGGATGGAACCCACCAAGGAAGAAGAGGCTAAACTCACCGGCTACAAAGGAGACATCAACGAACTAGGGTCTGCAGAGAGGTTTGTGAAGGCGTTGCTTAAAGTGCCTTGCGCCTTCCAACGAGTTGAAGCAATGCTTTACAGAGAAACATTTGAAGATGAGGTGGTTCATCTCAGGAACTCCTTTTCAGTGCTAGAGGTAGGGCATGTTCAGGAATGCTTAAACATGAAGCACTTCTGTTTACAAGCGTTTCTGCCAGATCTGTTTTTATCGTACATCAAGAAGCATATTTGAAACGAAATTCTAATCTCGTTCTTTTTGTAAAAATTATGGTTTAATTTGTACTACAGGAGGCCTGCAAGGAACTGCGATCAAGCAGGCTCTTCTTGAAGCTACTTGAAGCCGTGTTGAAAACAGGAAATCGAATGAATGTAGGAACAATCCGAGGAGGAGCTAAAGCATTCAAGCTAGACACACTGCTCAAGCTCTCCGACATAAAAGGAACAGATGGAAAAACCACCTTGCTACATTTTGTTGTGCAAGAAATTATTAGGACAGAAGGGATTCGAGTTTCGCATAGCATCATGGGGAGGATCAGCCAGAAGAACAAAACCAAAACCGTAGAAGAAAAGGAAGAAAACTATAGAAGAATGGGGCTTGACCTAGTTTCCGGCCTCAGCACCGAGCTCTACAACGCGAAGAAAACAGCCACATTGGACTTGGATGTTCTTGCAAGCAGTGTTTCAAATCTCTCAGATGGAATGGAAAAAACCAAACATCTGGTGCACAAGGAGTTGTGCATGGATGAGAAGAGTGGCAATTTGGTCGATTCGATGAAATCGTTCATATCTTATGCAGAGAAGGGTTTGAGAGAGTTGCAGGGTGATGAGAGTAGGGTTTTGTCACAGGTGAAGGAGATTACAGAGTATTTTCATGGAAATGTGAGCAAGGAAGAAGCTAATCCGCTTCGGATTTTCGTGATTGTTAGGGACTTTTTGGGAATGTTGGATCATGTTTGTAAAGAGCTTAGAAGCTCAAAAGCTTCACGCACTCCAAATCCTCTTGCTCCATTCAAATAGGCTGTAGATTTTATGAGGTTGTTTTGGTGTGTTTATATGATGGATTTTCATTCACTAAGCAAGAATGTATAAGCTGGTTTTGAATTTTGTACGTAGGGTTTTGGCCTTCAGGCTGTGCTGGGTTGAATTTCATGGAAAGGGATGCTCTCCGGATCTCTTCCACCAAATCCACCTAATCAACCCATCCGAACGTTTGAAATTTGATCCAACGGCTAAAAACAGGGGGCCTTTAAATGTTATAATAACTTTAGCCGTTTGATCAAATTTAAAGGGTCCAAATGGGGTGATTAGGGGGATTTGGTAGAAGGGATCTGGAGAGGATCCTTTTCCGAATTTCATTACCTAATTAAAAATGTGTCAATTCATATTGTCATATCTAGGGATGGTCGCAGGCTGAGTGGGGTCTATTTTTAGTGGATGTGGACTTGACTATTTTGTTTGTAAATGAGTTCAAGCCCGTCCGAGTTAATATATTTTTATTAGTGGAACCAGCTCATTTGGATCCATTTGATATGGTCTAGTTCTTATGAGTCAAACAGATCTGTTTTCAATCATATGTAGTATAACAAAACAACAATATAAAACAATCTCTATATGTCTCCGTTAGGAAAGAATTACGTCTAACAAAGTCAATACCAACAAATGTTCTAAAAGAAGTTTGATAGTTGTCGTACTTCTTAGGGTTTGATAGATATGTTATTAGATCATGAGCTTCATTGTGGACCATTAATAAAATGGCAAGTGCTAAAACAACTCTTAAAACAGTCCTGACCAGGGTACTCGCACATGAGAAATATAGACTTAGTTTTACAGAAGTTAGGTCCAACTCAAACCGCTTTGAAAATTAAAGATAAAGACGGAATTGTTTTACATCGGTTCAAGTAACACGGGTCCAAAGATCTGTATGCCCATCCTTGGTCAAATCTACTCTGCTTTATGGTGTGTGTCATATTGACACGTTTTAAAATATTAGAGGAGTTCATAATGAAATAAAAAGCCAAACTGAAAAATCAAAAGAAAATCTTCGGTGACGCCACTAAAACTAAAGCTTGATTAAGAGAATCTCTCCTTCATTGGGCTTCCACATGGTCTCATTTTGGTAGACCCGAATGCTGGGGTCCCATGTGTCTTGAGAAGACGGATTACTTGGACGACTGCCGGCAACCCGTCATGTTGGATGGGCTTGGCCGCGAGGTCATAGTGATAATGGACCAAAACAAAGCAACTGTGGTCCAGAATAGCCCAGACTCTGAAACAAAGAGTCAAATTACCATCTCACCCTCGTTCGTTTATTGAATACCCGATCTACCCTCCAACCGCCACGAATCCCCGCGCGCCTTTTTCCCCTTCTTCACAATTCAAGAAGCATCCGGATTCCAACAGAATCCACGCGGCAAACGCATACGGGCTTTGACATCATGTCCCAGTAAGTAGCCAACAACGAGCTCTGACGCAAAACTGCCGACGTGGCGCATCACCATTGGACGGAAATACCAACGAACAAACATTAACCGAACGGAGCCAAACAGTATATAAATAACCCCCTCACCCTCAGCTGCTTCACTCAGAAATCAAATTCACAAGCTCACAAAAATCTCAACAAAAAAGGAGAAGATTTACAGAAAAAGCTCAAATTACAGAGGAACTTCGAGAAGGAAATCAATGGAGGTGAAGAGGATCCATGCATTGTCGTTCGCGTTTCTGCTTCTCTTTGTTTCAGGTACCAAATCATCAAATATAGTCCGACTATGGAACGAATGTCTGTTTGTTATTAAATGGCGAATACTAATACACCAACGTTAATTCTATCACCGATAATGTGTCACATATTATTGTCGTCATCGATAATGTGTCACATGTGATTGATTTCAAAGTCTTGATCAATATATGCTCGATTTTAAGAATATACGTACGGAAATTTTTAGTTCATTTATTTAATCAATAATTTTCGACCTTGAGTTTGAACTTTGGATTATTTTTTATTCGTATAATTTGCTGAAGAATTTGGTGTTTTTAATTTTTGTTTTGGGTAGAATTCCTGTGTGGAATAGCAGTAGCAGCCGAAGATTCACCGAAGGTGGGGACGGTGATAGGAATCGATCTCGGAACAACGTATTCTTGTGTGGCAGTTTATAAGAACGGTCATGTGGAAATCATAGCGAACGATCAAGGCAACAGAATCACACCCTCCTGGGTCGCATTCACTGATACGGAGCGTTTGATCGGAGAGGCGGCGAAGAATCAAGCTCCTCTCAACGCCGAACGCACCATTTTTGACGTCAAGCGACTCATTGGGAGAAAGTAAGCAAATTTACTTAGTAATTTGGCTGCTAAGAGACTTTTTTTTTTCTTTTTTCTTTTTTTTTTGTTTTTTTTTTTTTTGTTTTTTTTTTGTTTTTAATTCGGATTATTAACTTTTAAATGGGGAAAGTAAGCAAATTTTTTACTTGCTAAATTGGATTAATTGGAAGGGGATGTGGTTTATCTATGTGTTTAATTTGGATTATGAAATTAGATGGATAAAATTAAGAAACTTTACTTCATGTTTGGGCTGGAAGGAGTTGTGGCTTATCTGTGTGTTTAATTTGGATTATGAAATTAAATGGGAAATTTAAGAAAGTTTACATGATAATTGCGTTGGAAGGGGATGTGGAATTGTAGATTATCTGTGTGTTTAATTGGATCATGAACTCAATTGGGTTCTGTTCGATTCGGTGTTTTGATCTGTAGGTTTGATGATCCAGAGGTGCAGAGAGATATTAAGTATTTACCCTATAAGGTTGTGAACAAAGATGGGAAGCCTTACATTCAGGTGAAGGTTAAAGGTGAAACCAAGGTTTTTAGCCCTGAGGAAATCAGTGCTATGATTTTGGGGAAGATGAAGGAAACCGCCGAGGCCTATCTCGGGAAGAAGATCAAAGACGCCGTGGTAACTGTTCCAGGTAACGCTCGAAAATCTCTTTTACAAATCTTATATAGCCCTGTGGATGGTTGTTAGATAATACAATGAGAAAACCTAGTGTTCATGTTATTGTGTTCATTGGTCTGATGGGTTTGGTTTGATTGGTTCTTGTAGCGTATTTCAATGATGCGCAGAGGCAGGCTACCAAGGATGCAGGCATCATTGCCGGGCTCAATGTGGCTCGGATAATCAATGAGCCCACGGCCGCAGCCATTGCCTATGGTCTAGACAAGAAAGGAGAGAAGAACATACTGGTTTATGATCTTGGTGGCGGTACATTTGATGTTAGCATCTTGACCATTGACAATGGCGTGTTTGAGGTGAGGTCTACAAGTGGAGACACTCACTTGGGAGGAGAGGACTTTGACCATAGAGTGATGGACTACTTCATCAAGTTGATCAAGAAGAAATATAACAAAGATATTAGCAAGGACAACAAAGCTCTTGGGAAACTTCGAAAGGAATGTGAGAGAGCTAAGAGAGCGTTGAGTAGCCAGCATCAGGTTCGAGTGGAGATTGAATCTCTTTTTGACGGCATTGATTTTTCGGAGCCATTGACAAGGGCTAGATTCGAGGAGTTGAATATGGACTTGTTCAAGAAAACCATGGGGCCGGTGAAAAAGGCTATGGAAGATGCAGGCTTGAAGAAGAAAGATATTCACGAGATTGTCCTGGTTGGAGGGAGTACCCGAATTCCTAAGGTGCAACAGATGTTGAAGGACTACTTCGATGGGAAAGAGCCAAGCAAGGGGATCAATCCTGATGAGGCTGTTGCATATGGTGCTGCAGTTCAAGGTGGAGTTCTCAGTGGCGAAGGCGGAGAAGAAACCAAAGGTAATCATATAGTGAGAGCACTTATTTTGAATTTAGTTTGCTGATCTCAACATAATTTGCAACGGACTAAAATTTGTTTTTCCGCAGATCTTCTTTTGCTTGACGTCGCTCCATTGAGTCTTGGTATCGAAACAGTTGGTGGCGTCATGACAAAATTGATTCCAAGGAACACTGTCATCCCGACAAAGAAGTCTCAAGTCTTCACCACTTATCAGGACCAGCAAACCACAGTAACCATCAAGGTGTGTTTAACAGATAAATGCAGAGACTAGTTAGATGGGAATTTCGATATTTTGCATAGCGTGTGCTTTTCTAGTACTTTAACTAGTGTATGTGTTTGAAATTAATCAGGTGTACGAAGGTGAAAGAAGCTTGACGAAGGATTGTCGTGAGCTTGGAAAGTTTGATCTCACCGGCATTCCACCTGCTCCAAGGTAGTTAATTGTTTAGGGTAAATTTGGTCTTGTCCAACATTTGCAAAGACGAATTGTGTACTGAAAGCTGCATGGTTTAACTTTTTTGTTGCAGGGGAGTGCCCCAAATTGAGGTGACATTTGAGGTCGATGCAAATGGCATACTACACGTAAGGGCTGAGGACAAGGCCGCGAAGAAGTCTCAATCCATAACGATCACAAATGACAAAGGGCGTCTAAGCCAGGAAGAAATAGAGAGAATGGTGAAGGAGGCTGAGGAGTTTGCCGAGGAGGATAACAAAGTGAGGGAAAAAATAGATGCCAGGAACAAACTTGAGACCTACATTTACAGCATGAAGAGCACTGTCAATGACAAGGAGAAGCTGGCGGATAAGATTGATTCGGATGACAAGGAGAAGATCGAAAGCACGCTAAAGGAGGCGCTCGAGTGGCTGGATGACAACCAAAATGCCGATAAGGATGATTTCGACGAGAAGCTGAAGGAGGTGGAGGCAGTGTGCAATCCGGTGATAAAGCAAGTGTATGAGAAGAGCGGTGGAAGTTCTGGTGGTTCACAGGATGAGGAAGAACCAAATGATGAGCTGTAGAAACTATGAAACGCCGAATGTTTGAGAGTTTCATTGTCTTTTTTCTTCTCCTTTTCTTTTTTGGCGGGTGTTAGAGCTTAAAATGTAGCATGATTGATAGTGTCCATATAATTGTATGTGTATTTGAACATTAATTTCGAACTTTTAATTCCGAATGAAAATTAAGAGGTTTTTTGGTTTCAAGTTTCGTTGTTCAAGGATAAACACGAGAAAACATAACAACCCGTGCGATGGTTAAATCAAGAGAACTGTGGCCCTCAAGAAAATTAACACAAGACCACAATTTAAGAAGTAATGAGTGAGAGGCAATGGATCGTGTTCGAGTTTACCTAGCTATATTTGTATAATTTTCGTTTTAATTCACAAGTTGATCAGTACATTGAACAATATTACAAATAATGACTTATAAACTAATTTATCTTTAGCAGTCGTTATTTAATTTATTTTATCCATTGAAACTTATTTTATCTCACTTTGTTATGTGAAGCTATTATTTTTATATTTTTATTTATTTATGGAGTGTTTTCGCACCAACAAATCCTTTCCAAATCATTTTGGTGAGGATCTTGGAGATCCGTAAATCGTGGGGTTAGTTTTTGTCAAGTACTATTTTTATTTAATTTTAAATAAAAATTTAAAACGAATTCTTACTGCACGATGTACAATAAACGGATGTGATTCACGGATCTTCCGGATCCTCACAAAGAGGATCCAACAAGGTTTTGGATTTGTTTTCGCATATTTTGGTATGATAGATTGTACGAAATATTCTTAAATAATGGAGAAATTTTGGTCCATAAGTTCGATTGGACGTTGCATGGTGGAGCAAAAGTAGAGGATTTAGACATGACTGAGGTTTAACCAGACACCTTAGTTAAGGCCATCTCCAACCAAAGGCTGGCCAGAGGGTTCGTTTTGGCCCTCTGGCTCTCCAAGAAATTAATATTTTAATGAACAGTGTAGGGCCATATTCCTTACCATGTCCAACCGAGGGCCAAAAGGCCATAGGGCTCGTTTTAGCCCTGTCACAAAAAAACCGTCTCCAACCGAGGGCCAAAGGGCTATAGTATGGAATGTGAATAATTGAAATAAAATGAGGTAAGAACGGAAAAATGTGAAAAATGGTGTAGGAAAAAAAATAGAAATTAAAAAAAAATGCCTCCAAAAAAAAAATGATGTTGGGCATAAAAACAAAAAGTGGGCAGGGACCATAAAAATAAAAATAAAAAAGTAAGCCCTAAGCCCTAAAGTGGGATGGGCAATGGAAAAGAACAAAAAAAAAAAAAAAAAAAAAGAGGTCTGGGATAATGGAAAAGAACAAAAAATAAAAAATTGAAATTGGGCTAGCCAGCGAGCTGGCTGAAAGTGACCAGCGAGTTGGCCCTTTTAAATTATGTGGGGCCCACGAGCCCTCTGACCTAGCCCTCGGTTGGAGACGTTTTTCGAGCCTTTGGCTCTCTGGACTCTTCAGTTGTAGATAGCATAAGTACCCTCTCGAGACCATTGTCATCCCTTCCATCTTTTGTTCTTTAATTATTAATTTATTACACACAATTATGATTGGTATACATGAGAGATTCTCTCCATGAGCTCTTGCCTGCTCCAGAAACCGAGATATTGATAACATAGTTGAAAAAACATCTATGTTCTTAGGTGTACTAGGTGATTTGTACGTTATAAATTTAAGGGGACTATAACGAAAAGCTCCCGGTATTTTTTACTTTAACGAAAAACCATATTTTTACACTAAAAATTCAATCATGGTACTATTCACTTTACCCATTATTTTGTTCTTATCGTTAAAACTCAAAGTTTTCAAGCCATTTTCAATAGTTTTCCTTAAATTTTATTAGCCACAGTTTTTATAGAGGTTATGTATAAACTGGAGAACTTAAAAAACAACAAGCGCATCTGGTGTAGTGGTATCATAGTACCCTCCCACGGTACTGACCAGGGTTCGATTCCCTGGATGCGCACCAGTGTTTTACATTTTTCACATTTATTCATTGCCACTTAGTATTACGTTTTAATAGTATTCTCTTTTACTTGTAAATTAGGCGTTTTGGACAGATCGAATATAAAATAACAACCAGTGGAAGCGGAACTTTTAGAGAAAAATTATGTCGAGATTTTCAATGCATTTCAAAGAATAAAAAGGCTTCGCATAATTTCAAAGATAGTGTCACACATTATTTGTCTTAAGAGATGGTGGGCAGTTTTCTTAAAATGCAAGGCAAAACAAAAGGAAAGGTTAAATTTAGGCTAATTTTTTTAAGTAATTTAAAAATAAAAAAAAATTATGTACACTATCCTAAATTAATTTCATGAATATTTTAATTTAAAAATATTTAAATTTCGATAAATATTGAAAAATCACTAAATTTGGATGAATTTTGAGTTAAATAAATTTTTTTTTAATTATTTTAGGAGTTAGATTTAAATTTGGGCTGTTAGATTTTTTTTATACCATTTGATTTGATCATGTTAGATATTAGCTGTTGGATTCAACGAAATTATAAGTATATAAAAAAAAACAAATATAAACATGGACCGTTAATCCATTTGAATTGTGGTCGTTGGATCAGAAATAAAAGTTGTTGGGCTCATTGTTACAATCGATAAGAAGGGGACATGCCCACGTGAGTGGGGTTTGGCTACTGTTGGGCTAGCGCGTCCGAGCGTGGGTCTTGGGCAACTGGGCTTCACATACCGTTTTCCACTCTCACATGTGGGCTCCACCACTAACCTTGGTCTAAATCTAACCTTTTTTTTTAGTTTTAAAACTTAACTCCATTTTAGAACAAGCATTGGAATGATTTTTTTTTTTTGGGGGGGGGGGGGGGGGGGGAGGGGGAATAGAAGGAAAATTTTATAACTTACTCCAAGGATTGGAGTTAGTCTAATAACCTCGGGCTAAAAAATTTAGGGCATAAGATATGTGGCAGAAAAACTGTTTCTGAGTTAAAACCTAAACTTTATGGGCTTAAAATTGTAGGTTTTACTCTAAAGGTTGGAGATGGTCTTAAGGTAAAAAAATGTTTAATTATGTTCCTTCTTTCTTCCATTGTTCTCATATCTCCTCTTCAATTATTTAGAAATCCAACTCCATGGATTTCGGTCGTGTAATTTTCCCCCTAATAGGCTTCTCTTCCTTACTCTTCTTCTTCTTCGTGCTGAATGCAACGAGTTTTGCACATTAACTAGCGAACTCAATGGGGAAAAATATAAATTCGGGACATTATTTACTTTTATTTTCGGCTAAATAGCCAAAATGGTCATTGAGATATGCATAACACATTACTTTGGTCCCTGAGATTGAAAATCAATAGAAATGGTCCTTGAGATTGTCCACCATCCATCATTTTGGTCATTCCGTTAAAAACTCTTTAGGCAATTTTCAAAGCTTCGTAATTCAATTGTTTCTTAACCAAATTCGACCTATAATATATCAAAATGAAGATAGGAAAGTGTAGAACAATTTTATATCTATTTGGAAGGCCAATGGTTGCCGGAGATAGCCGGAAAATAGCCTCAAAGTTGATTGGTCCGTGAAAAAACTGGAAAACTCGCTGGAAACTAGATAAACTTTAAACGTTCATAACTTCTTCAATACTCAACGAAATCGAGTGATTCAATACCAAAAATCATACTTCTCGACGATACGAAGAGAATGGTACCTTTCTTGATGGCTGACTCACAATGGTTTGCCCGGAAAACGGCTTGAAAATGGTTAGCCAATTTCGAGCCATTTTTTAGGCAAATTACGGCGAATTAGCCATCAAGAAAAATACCATTCTCTTCGTCTTGTCGACAATTATGATCTTTGTTTTTTAATCACTTGATTTCGTTAAGTATTGAAGAAGTTATGAACGTTTAAAGTTTATCCAGTTTTTGACGAATTTTCCAGTTTTTCCGCAGACCAGTCAACTTTGAGGCTATTTTTCAGTCATCTCTGGCAACTATTGGCCTTCCAAATAGATATAAAATTGTTCTACACTTTCCTATCTTCATTTTGATATATTATAGGTCGAATTTGGTTGAGAAACGATTGAGTTACGAAGCTTTGAAAATTGCCCAAAGAGTTTTTAACGGAATAACCAAAATGATGGATGGTGGACAATTTAAGGGACCAAAGTGATGCATTATGCATATATTATGGACCATTTTGGCTATTTAGCCTTTATTTTTTGAACAAGCGAGATGTACCTCATAAAATGTAAGTTTCATATACATTTTACATCTTTCGTTAAAAATAACTAGATGAAACAAACACACTATGCGTGTGCAATTAAGTACTAGCCTAAACGCGTACATTTTGTATGAAACAATTTTTTTTTGGAAAAGCGGGAGCGACTTATATTTTTATCTTTTAAATTAGACATATGTTATGATCATATATGAACGATGAACGTTAAAAAGTTAGCAAAATTTTAATTTATGCGAAATTACATAAATTGTTCATAATTTTTTTCTGTGACATGGACTAAATTGTCATTTAATGAAAGACAAAAAAAGTCTCACAGCATTGATCTAAAAGCGTATGCAGTGCTCCAACTAGTCGCCACACCCAAAAGGACTTGGATCGCCAGCATGTCATTAACTCACAGCCGTTGATCGTCATAAACATCATAACCATTCCCTTCAATTAAAACTCATCTCATTGGCCGCACCAAATCCGCACGGATTGCCAGCGTGGCACACCCCCATTATAAACACCACGCACCGAATCAGTCCTGACCAAATTCAAATCCAAGAGCGTCGAAACATCCACTTTCCCTCCTAAACGCATCGTTTTCGTTTCCCCAGAAAACTCAGAGAGAATGGAGACCACGAAAGTCACCAAGGGCGCCGGCGGAAGAAGAGGCGGAGAGAGGAAGAAGTCGGTGTCTAAGTCAGTAAAAGCCGGCCTCCAGTTCCCCGTCGGTCGTATCGCACGTTTCCTCAAAAAGGGCCGCTACGCCCAGCGCACCGGTACCGGCGCTCCCATTTACCTCGCCGCAGTCCTCGAATACCTCGCAGCCGAGGTAATTTCACAATCCACATTTTTCAGATCTAAACCTTTTCCGTTGATATATGTGTATGTATATTCAATTTTCGCTAATTAATTTACGGTGCCGGATCGAAATCAGGTGCTGGAGTTGGCGGGAAACGCGGCGCGTGACAACAAGAAGACGCGGATCAACCCGAGGCACGTGCTCCTGGCCGTGAGAAACGACGAGGAGCTTGGAAAGCTCCTCGCCGGAGTGACCATCGCAAGTGGCGGCGTGCTCCCGAACATCAACCCAGTCTTGCTTCCGAAGAAGACCTCCGGCTCCCAGGAAGGCGAGAAGGCGCCCAAATCTCCCAAGGCAGCAAAGTCGCCCAAGAAGGCATAAAATGCATGCCGTTCTTAGAGCTATTAATTAATCTAGCAGGAATATCTACAAAGCCTAGGGGTATTTTGGTCTTTTGGTTAATCTGTGTAACCATGTGTGTAGTTTGTTGTGCAAAAGTGCAGTAGGGGTATATCTGGAATTCAATGGAACAATTCTGGTTTTGTGATTAAAATTCGGTTTCCCATCCTAACTTGGAATTTCATTTTATTTATTTAAACGCAAAATTCCAGCAGTGCCCTTCAAAATTTATTAGGAAAAAGAGATGTTTATCTTGATTTATTTGCAAGATAATTGGGTTAATCCGGGAAGAAAATACGGAAATTGGTTCCTAAATGTCTTTTTACCAAAAAAAACCCTTGGAAGGCACCCATGAACCCTAACTCCTCCAAATCCGCTCACAGTAAATCTGGATTGCTACGTGTCTGTTTTTCAGCCGTTGATCGTATAAAATCACGGATCGCCCAGGTGGCGCATTTCCCTATAAGAACCACCGGCCAAATTCCGCAATTCCGAAATTCAAAATCATAGCGCTGCGAAGCCCTTGAACTTTCCCTCCAAAACGATCGTTTCACTTGTAAACCCGTGAGCGAAGAAATGGTCGCCGCGATCAGCGGAGGCTTCGGTGGCAGGAAAGGCGGAGGGAGGAAGAAGGTGACTAAGTCGTCCCGGGCTGGCCTGCAATTTCCGGTGGGTCGGATCGGCCGTTTTCTGAAAGCCGGTCGCTACGCCCAGCGCATCGGCGCCGGGGCTCCGATTTATCTGGCTGCTGTTCTCGAATACCTCGCTGCTGAGGTAGCCTTACATCTAATTTACATTTTTTATCTCAAAAATCAAAATATTTTTAGTCTGGTATGGTTATTGTGTGAAAAATTCTCTTGAAATCGTTCTGTTTCTATTTGCTGTTTGGTTGCCGAGAAAATTCGGGAAACGAAAATGAGAGCTGAGATTTTTGGGTTGGGTGTCGAATCAGGTTCTGGAATTGGCTGGGAATGCGGCACGTGACAACAAGAAGAGTCGAATCACCCCGCGGCACGTGCAATTGGCAGTGAGGAACGACGAGGAGTTGGGAAAGCTTTTGAAAGGAGTGACCATCGCCAGCGGCGGTGTGCTTCCACATATAAACCCCGTTTTGCTTCCGAAGCCGACCTTCAACGGCGGTGATGCCAAAAAGAAGGCTGCCAAGTCTCCCAAACCCGCCAAGATCGTCGCCGATATCTCTTCCGCTCCCGCCGCTGAAATTGCTCTCAACCCGCCTGCGGCGGTTGCCGATTCAGCTTCTGATGTTGCGGAAAATGTCCCCAATTCCCCCAACGCCCCGAGGAGCCCGTCCTCTGGTGTTTCTGGTTTATCAACAACTACATGATCATGAATGTCAGTGACTGAGTAGGGAAGTTAGGTAATTTGGTCTGTGTTTTGGATTTTGGTTAATGGGTAATCACTGGTTTAGTGAGTAGTGCTCAAATGGGACTTGTAGAGGGTTGGATATACTCCGGGCAGCCTCCAATGGATTTTTCTTGCTTTTGTGAATGGAAATGGTGATCAAAATGCAACCTTTTTGGTGAAAAGTTGACTTTTCGAAGTGCAAGTGGTTGGACACATTGCCCTGTCAAATTAGCCTACCTCACATATGCAACTAATAACGTTCTTCTAATTTCTCCTTTGTCTTTGAATTTGGCTTCGAGACCCAATTTTCTAAACATGCCAATATGTTTCAATGGTCAATTTGATCTCTTTTTTGTTATTTTCTCCTTGTGAATAGATGAAAATAGAATTCAGATCCTCTTCGGATCTCGCAGTCCAGAGCCGACTGATAGTGTAATAGGGCCCGTTCAATAGATTAGAGAGATTCGAACCCTTATGTTTTGTAAAGTGAGCTAGTGAGATGAACTAGTGGGGGTCGTAAGATTTGAAATGTGTGGTTGGGATTACTCGCTTTGTCGACTCCAAACTGCGAGATGCAGATAAAATCTTGATTCATAAAAATAACCTTTAATGTGATATAAAAAAATTGACAGTTGTAATGGTAGATGATTGATTGACGCATCTTAAAGGACTCAAGAATAGCGTAGGCAAATCCAAAGGATGTAATTAATTTAAAATCATTGCTCAACTGAAGCGGCGGGAAGAAAAAAATCGTGCATGGGTCAATATTTCAAAAGAAGTAACATTTTTCTAAAAATTGTTGTAGATGGAGCTTTACCGTAGTAGCGAAAGAAATCATGTTTATGCAAAATAGTGTGGATTCGATTCCTACTAATAACTAACAACTAACTAACTAACTAACTATTTAACCCACCTAAGCTTTCGTTCATTTAAAAGAAAAAATATTTGAAGAGGGGGTAGAGAAGTTTGTTGTCTTGGGCTTCATATGGGAAAAAAACCCATTTAAACTTGATTGTTGGTTTGTAGAGCCCATTTAAAACTTCTAGTACGGTCTCTGAGATTTAAGGCGCCGTCAACAAAAGCGAAAGGGCGGGTTTATCGCGGGGTTTTGGTGTATTTTGCGTTCCACAACTTCCATCCACATTCCAGAAGCATTCTTCTTCCCTCTACTCATGAGCCATTTTCTGGTATTCTCGCACATTAATTCAAATTAATTTCAAATTTTGTTACTTCCAAGAAACTTATGAATTTCCATCTGATTTCGGCAGAGAAAATTTTCAACTCGGAACCGGATTGCCGCCATCGCCGCTGCAGGGTCTGCTTTTTTGTACACCAACGGCAGCAGAAACTCCGGTGAGCTCCAAGTTCTTTTTTTTAGTTTGTTCCAAATAGAATTTTGATCTTTGCTTGTAGTCAAACACTTTTTGCTTGCTGGGCAATTGAGGACATGAGAAATCAAATGTTGGGTTTTGATTGATCAAAATTTGAAGTGAGATCGTGATTCGTTTGAGATGTTTTTGCGCTTAGCATTTATAAACTTTGATTTGAGGCTAAAAATTAGTGTGTTTTTAATCGATTAACTGTGATTGTAGACCATTATTTGTAGCTGTAATACTCATATCATTGCTCATGAATTGGGTTTTAGACTATACGGCTTCAGTGTCAATCCCTGCGCCATTGCCCGAATCGCTGCGGCTTCCATGGCAAACGGAGGTATTGGCTCCGCTATTTTCTGTGGGAAGTAGACCAGTTCCACCATCAGATATAAGGAAGGATATTTATGGTGTTTCCCCATCTGAAGAGACCCCAAAGCCATGTTCTGGATGTTTGGGCAGAGATTCTTTCGCAAAGGCGGCTGCGAAGGTTGGTCCTGCTGTTGTCAACATCTCTGCTCCACAGGGTAAGCGTACATTTGTGGATGTTTGTTTTTCCTCTTTTGCATTTTTATTTTTGAGGTAGTTGTGTATTATATTGTGAGATCGACGATGATCATAATTGTCAACTGAGTCTTGTAGGTGCATATGGGATCACTCCGGGAAAGAGTATAGGCTCTGGAACTATTATTGGCGAGGACGGTACAATTTTAACATGTGCTCATACTGTAGTTGATTTTTATGGCCTGAGAGCTTCATCAAAGGGGAAGGTTAGAAACTGCTTCCCAGTTTTCGTCATTTAAAATATCACATTGTTACATATACGAAGGGCATGTATTTCAAAGTTTAAAATCATATTTGAAATTGAAAATAATTCATGTTAGGACATTATTAAGGATGTTGTAAAATGGGGTAAGAGTCGTAAGACTGAGTTATGAAATGCAATAGGTTTGATGTTTGGTGTAACTTGGTACAGGTTCATATCACTTTGCAAGATGGTAGAACATTTGAGGGCACTGTGGTCAATGCAGATTTACAATCCGATGTGGCTATAGTAAAGATCAATTCTAAAACCGCACTGCCAACAGCAAAGCTCGGCAGTTCGCGTAAACTTCAACCTGGGGATTGGGTGATTGCTGTTGGTTGTCCACTTTCACTTCAGAATACTGTCACAGCTGGTATTATAAGGTAAGTTATAATAATTTTGAGTAATAAGGAGTTGTTCTTTTCTTTTACCAGTTATGAAGTGGAACTTCTAGCAACACGAACAATTTCAAGCCTTCCATGTGATGTAGATGATAGATGTTGAGTAAGAAAAGCTAGCGTTGTGTCTTAAATTGACAATGGTAAGCACTAGTTCTTGCCTTTTCCTCATTTTGTTTTCTTCCTGAAATCTAGTTGTGTTGACCGAAAGAGCACTGATTTGGGTCTTGGTGGAGTGCGGAGAGAGTATTTACAGACAGATTGCGCAATCAATCCGGTATCTCTCTCACTCTTCATTGTGTGTGTCCCTTAATAATGACTATGAAATGTGTCTAAGACTCGGCTCCTTTTTTCTGGTCTCTCACTTGCGTGGTGCAGGGCAATTCTGGGGGGCCTTTGGTGAATATTGACGGAGAAGTTATTGGTGTTAATATTATGAAAGTACTTGCTGCTGATGGATTGAGTTTTGCCTTCCCAATTGATTCAGTCACCAAAATCATGGAGCACTTCAAGAAAAGCGGGTATACTTGTTTCAGCATGAAACTCATGAGTCTTAAGTCATAAGTCTTTGACAATTTGGTTTCCTTTATCACAATATCTGTGAAGCTAATCGGTCACCTTTGGCAGGAGGGTTGTTCGGCCTTGGGTTGGACTAAAGATGATCGATCTCAATGAGATGATCATCAATCAGCTTAAAGAAAGAGATCCTACATTCCCAAATGTGAAGAAAGGCATTCTAGTGCCTATGGTACGTATATAGTTGCTTCCTTCCTTTATGCACATTTATCCAAATAGTAGCTGAATCTACCCGTGTAGAAAATATATCAGTAGATTCCATCCTATGGCAGTTTCTGAATTGCAAGATTTTTGAATGGCTTCCTAGCCAATCTGGTAATGTACCTCAGTTGTTTTCCCTACCTTGATATGCATCAGGATTGTCCAAAAGGGTATGTGATGTACAAACACAGACACGAGGCTGTTATAGAACGTTGGAATTCAACAAATAACACATTTATTTTCACTGGGTGCTATGAAACGATGAATAAGATTAATGCACCATGCTCTTACTTTTACTTCATCATGAATACCTTGACATTGTACATCCAGAGGAACGAACGTATTCCTGCTTGAGATGGCTGGATCGCTTGTCTGATAATCTGCCCAATGTTCGTGTAGGTAACTCCTGGATCGCCTGCTGAACGAGCTGGGTTCTGTCCTGGTGATGTTGTTATTGAATTTGATGGAAACGCTGTTGAGAGCATCAAGGAGGTATTGCCATATTGGAACCCGTACAATAATATCGTTACAGTTTGGATTGAAAGTGAATGCTGTAGTGTGAAATATTTAAGAGTCAGTTTTTTGTTGCTGAAATTTGTCTGAGTAGACATCGATAGTATTTGCTCCAAATTTTAGCATATGACTTGGTTAATGATGGTTCATATTATTGGTGAAACCGTGACAGATCATTGAAATAATGGGAGACCGGGTTGGGGTGCCCATCAAGGCAGTCGTTATACGAGCAAGAGACGAGATAGTGACTTTAACGGTGATCCCAGAGGAGTCCAATTCAGATATGTGATTGGAAAGCGTTTAGGTTTTATACAGCCGATCTCATTTAGCGGTTTAAAGCTTTATTGTTGTTGAATGAAAAGCGTTTGTGTACAAGATGTTTGCTGTGTCCGATTCCTGTAAGCCCGTGACTAAAAAGTACAAGAGTGTATGCATTAGCCAGCCAGTTTGTACGTGTTCATGTAAGCTCGAAAAAACACTCTCTATATTGATGCGAATCGTTTTGTCACTCAAATATCGTCTATTTCTTCCTTCATTGGACGAAGAACGTAGCGTGGACTTGTATCTAATCTTACGTATGTAAATCTGGCAGAAACGTACAGTAAGGTCAAAATCGAACTAATCAACGCTGCGAACCAGAAGTTTGGAGACAAGTTTATTTACAATGTTGAAATGTTGAACAATCTCTAGCACATTCCTTATTTCCTCAGATATTTACAATGAACTAATTTCAACCCTAAGCAATGTAAGGGACAAAAGGACGTAATGTAACAATTTAGACTACTTCAGGAGGTTTCTTCTGGCTTAAGAAAGTTATGGTATTCAATCTGAGTCATCCCTCCTCCGTTTACGGGGTCAAACTGGCATCGGTAGAAGCTGCAACGGTAATCCGATAACTGGATTAGACGAGTAGTATTCAGAAGCGGGAAAGAAAAGAACAAACAATATCAAAATCGCTTACCTTCCGTCCATGCCAAGAATCACCACCGTGTTCTTCTGGTGGCCAAAGGCAACAGTGTACCTCAGACCTTCCGGCAAGTGATATTTAGCTACTGACCACTCTGAGGTGAAATACTTTGGCAGCACACCGGAGAAGGATAAACCTAGAATGAAACCGAAAGAGACCACGATCAGAATCCGCAACTGCTATTCATTTACAAATTTACGTTAATCTAAAGCTCCTGCGGATTTTGGAACAAATTTCCTTGCCACCAATGCAGCAGGCATAGGATATTCCGAGCGACAGCCTCTGCAAGTTAACCGAAGAGCCCTCCAGTATAAACTATGCAAAGTATATTACCTTTCATGAAAGAGAGAGATGAAATGCCCAACGGACTCGGGTGACTGGATTCTGATGAACTGCTTGATCTCTCACCCCCCAAGGATCCCGAATCAACCTTAACGCTGAAAACATGGACGGTGCCCTTGTCACTTGACGCAGCTAGCCATTGTGCACCAGAGGAGAAGGCAAGACTGAAAATCTCCGCTCTCTCGGCTCCTCTCCTTACCTACACAAGATACCAAGTAAGCTCTCAAATATAGCACACAGCTCCACAGCTTGTAATGCCACAGATAACACCTAAATTTATGACAAATCGGTTCCCGAATCATGCTTGGTTTTCGGGCTTCGCTCAAACTTCGGTTGCAAGGAAACCGCTACCATGTCGACTTTGAGCCTAAACCCTTAATCAAGCATGAACCAAATCCTATCAATCATGAATGTCAGACTCATTACTGAGACAAATTGTTCCCAAAAACGAAACTTTGACAAAACTTGATAGGACAGTAATTCGATTCGGATTCGAATAAACTTTATAGGCATGAACAATGGCACCCAAAAACACATTAATTTGAAAACATTGAGGGGGTGTATTCAATTGAGAATTTGAGAGACTTTAATGGATTTATAAATCCATGGATTTTTATAGAGTTTAATTGATTTGTAGAGATTCCATATAAAATTTTGATTCAATTCTTTCGAAATCTCATAGGAGAGGTGGGATTTGTGGATCCTTAAAATACACTATGAAATCTCTCTAATTCCTCAACTTTCTCAAATTCTTTAAAATCAATTTCTAATTGAATACATTTGGAATGTTATAACTTCTTTAAAATCCTATTTGAACGCACCTAGATTTCTAAAGATTTTAATAAATTATCTTAAAATTTTAATTGAATACACCTTAAATTTCAGATAATCACTTAAAATCTTGATTGAATACTTCTAAATTCATTAAAATAAATAAAAGCGCTCAAAATCCCAATTGAATACAGCTCCTAAGAAAAATAATTGAAATTTAAATACCTCTTGCAGTAATGAACCATCCAAAGCATTGAAAATCCGAATCAATGTCCCTTTACTGCTGGCCGTAGCGAGCAGCCGGCCGTCCTGCGTGAGCCCCAAGCAAGAGAGCACAGAATCGTGGGCGGCAATAACCTTGGTCCGCTTTGACCCGTAATGGTCGACCCGAACTTGACCCTTATGGAGCCCCGGGCACACCAGCACGGGGTGACCCGAACCCTGCGAGACCTCGCAGAGTCCTTTGGGGTTCGAGATGGTCATGATCTGATGCTCGAGCGTTAAGCCGGTGATACTGTAGAGAAAGATTTTGTGCTCCAAAACGACGACGATTCGGTCGTGGCGGAGCCTGACGCTTCTGACCTCCGATCGGAAAGCGAGCTCGGCGTAGCACCGCGACTCGTTGTCGTCCCACATCATGACTTTGTTGGGCGGGTAAATCGGGTCGGGACCGCCGCCGACAAGGGCGAGGATTTGGTAGCGGAATAGCATTTGGACCATTCCGACGCCCCGCTGACCGGAATCGCGGCGGAAGAGCTCGCTGACGGGATCGCAGTTATAGACGCGGAAGCCGGAGTCCGTGGCGACGGAGAAGCAGCAGTGGTCCTGGTTGAAGGACAGGTGGTGGAGCTTGGGGATTTGGTTCGGGTTCAGGTTCAGGTTCGGGCCTGGGCTTGGGTATCGGGTGGAGACAGAGTGGGCGTCGCCGGGTTCGGAATCGGGGGCCGAATTGGGAGGCTGCTGTGACTGAGGCTGCGGGTGCGCCATGTTGGGTGTGTTGAGTAAATCAGGAGTCCAGTCTAGAAGGACGAATTGAAAAGGCGGGGAGGAGACGGCGGTCATGGATTAATCAAATTACGGTGGCCGGCGAAGTGTTGGAAATTTGGGATTTTTATACAAATTTTAGGACAACTGAAGATTTTAGTCTGGTTTTTGCTGTAAAGCTTTGAACTTTGAAGTGTGGAAGGAAATATTTATAGCTCATGCAAAATAAATAATTTTTAAAATCCGAATTTGCTATGAACAATATTTGCTTTACCTTCTCAGTTTATGACACGTAAAATGTTTTGACAACAAACCTTGTTTTCAATTTTTTCAAGGAGACTAGCTGCTACCTTCACTGAGGTAGTTAATTATTACGAGGATTGCAAAGTCTTACAAAGGCATTTCAGTCTTTCTCTGATCATCATCGAGTGATTCACGAGGGTCAAAAATTAAACAAAAAAAATGTGTTGGTGTGAAATACAAGCCTGAAATTTATCCTCAAATATTGGATCACCTATGCCTATTTGGTTTAAAAATTATTAGCAGT
Source organism: Pyrus communis (assembly GCF_963583255.1). Classification (NCBI taxonomy): domain Eukaryota; kingdom Viridiplantae; phylum Streptophyta; class Magnoliopsida; order Rosales; family Rosaceae; genus Pyrus; species Pyrus communis. The sequence goes on along the minus strand of NC_084811.1, from coordinate 2,825,743 downwards.
GCATATTTTATAATACAAGAGATTATATTCACATACCTCAAATTACTTCTCCCACATCTTTTTAATTTTTTAATATTTTCTACACACCACTAACATTTGATAAAAAATATTAAAAAATTAAAAGGGTATGGAAGAAGTAATTTGGGATGTGTGAATATAATCTGTCAAATTATTACATTATGAAAGTTACTAAAGAGTATTTTAGGTATAAATTAGAATAAAATAAAGAGCTGGTTCGTTGGTTACGGGTTTGTAATTACGTGCTAAATTAGCAAAAGACATTATCTATGTCGTAGGCTCTATAGCGATAAAGAGAGATCTATCAACTACCAACTAATTATTTAATCAAGTATCTCACAGTGGGTTTTATATTCAAACGGTCCAAGACATCCACTGTTACGTGGTTTCGTTTTGTTTTTTTTTAATTTTTTTATTAAAAGGATCAGCTGATGGTTTGGTCACAATAATTTATTTTTTTAGAAACGGAGAAGACTCACAGATGTATTTCAGTTTTTCTCTAGTCACTATCGTGTAATTCACCAGCTACAAGAATCGAACTCAGGACATGCAGTGTGAAATAGGAGTAAGAAATTCGTCTATAACCACTGAGTCACTTCGTAGGGGTTCTATCACGTGGGTTAATTATTTGAGATTTTCCTTTTGAAAAAAAATATTATTATAATAATTTTCCTACTTTTACTAGGAAATTCTCACTTTCATGGATCTAAATCCTACACGAGTTGGGAATTATATAAGTATTCAATTTTGAGGGTAATATATAGATAATATATGAGACTGATAATATGTGCATAAGCAATTTAGGGTAGAGATTATATTATATTTAGGTTGAAACTTGATATGGATGGGCAAACCATCAACCAAATCTAACTGAATAAATAATGGGGTTGAGGTAGGGTTGGGTTTGGACGAATTTTTAGTTTGTTCTAACTCGTCTGTTTAGATTTAAAATCAAGTTAGGCATAGATGGATTCAAGTTGACACAACCCAAAGTTGCACCCTTAGTGAGGAGCATATTTTTACTAGGAAATATCCTCTACGAATTTCGCAAAAGATGATAATAGGCAGACCAATTTTTTAGAACAAATTTGCAAATTATATGATGTGTCACCTCTTTGAAAGAGAATTATTATTAACACTTCTAAAATGTTTTTATTTTATTTTTGAATATAGAGAGTTTTAAACGAACATAAGATTTTTAAAATACTAATAATAATTTCTATATGAAATTAGCACGTTAAAACACTTAATTCAATTATTAATAATCACGTCATATAATTTATGCAATATAATTTAAGGGGCTTTTAGATCCTGGTCCAAAAACATAGATGGTTTTTGAGAGTGAGTCCAATTACCTAATTATATGTATTTATTTTTTTAATGCTCATTTTATATTTTCTAAAAATATTAAAAATCAATTAAAATCTTCTAATATTATGCATTTTCAACCCCAAAAAATATAATTAATATCATATAACAAATATATATATATATATATATACATATATATATATTGTCATAAATCTATCTGCAAATCATTCTATCCTAACTCAAGTAACAAAAATATGAATGTATATCATACCTATAAGTAAGATATGAAAATTAACTAAAAGGTAGAAAAAAACATAATATATCTACAAGCAAGACACATGAATCTTATTTGATTATAAAAAAGAATATGTCATATAGGTAGATAAATATAATTAACCTATGATATAGGTTGATTATAAAAATAAAAAATAAAATCTATAAATGGAGTTTAAAACGAGATAAAGAACAAGAAAGAACAAAAATAAATAAATAAATAAATAAAATAATAATCAAAGAGATAATTAGGAAGAAATTTGATTTTATAATAAATATTATCATTGAAGAGATAATTATTGATAATAAAATAATAAGATTTAAGGAATTAAATTTATTTTAATAAATTAGACTATTCCTATTATTGGCTCAAAAAATAGGACATATATCAAGTTTCCCCTTAATTTAAATAGGATAGGACCTCCAACATTACCCGCTTGACAAATATGTCTAACACTTATGCAAGCGACCATTTTTTACCGTGGTGAAAATGTATTGAGCCCCTTGTATAATAACATGGTTCAAATCTCGTCGGTAACTAATCAAATATCTAATATGACAAAATCTATCATTTAACCAAAAAAAAAAAAAATGTCCAACACTAACAAATTTTCACGTAACAGCCACTATTTCACTCTCGAGGTTGAACAAAAAATCCCAAATTCTCCAAAACTATCTCCATCTAGGGGTTTTTTAGGGTTTAATCAAATTCCATCGACGCTTCTCGCCTGAATCAATCTCTACTGCAAATCAATCGCAATGGCTCGTAACGAAGAGAAAGCGCAGTCGATGCTCAATCGATTCATTACCCTCAAAGCCGAAGAGAAGAAGAAGCCAAAAGAGCGACGCCCATACCTCGCCTCCGAGTGCCGCGATCTCGCCGAGGCCTCCAGATGGCGGCAGCAAATCATGGGGGAGATCGGCCGGAAAGTTGCCGAGATCCAGAACGAAGCCCTCGGGGAGCACCGGACCCGCGACCTCAACGACGAGATCAACAAGCTAATTCGAGAGAAGGTCCATTGGGAGCGGCGGATTGTGGAGCTGGGAGGCCCAAATTATGCCAAAAACGCCCCTAAGATGACCGACCTCGACGGTAATATTGTCGATGTTCCAAACCCCAGCGGCCGCGGCCCAGGGTATCGGTACTTTGGAGCGGCGAAGAAGCTGCCCGGAGTCAGAGAGCTTTTCGAGAAGCCTCCGGAGCTGAGAAAGCGGAGGACGAGGTATGATATATACAAGAGGATTGATGCTAGTTATTATGGGTATAGGGACGATGAGGATGGGATTTTGGAGAAGCTCGAGGTGGAGGCGGAGGAGAAGATGAGGGCGGAGGCGGTGGCGGAGTGGAAGAGGATGGAGGAGATAAGACGTGAGGCGAGGAGGGCGGTGAAGAGCGGGGAGGTGGTGTCTGCAGCAAAGGTGAAGGAGGTTTTGTTTGAGGAGGAAGAGGAGGTGGTGGAGGAGGAGAGGCAGAGGGAGAAGGAATTGAAAGAGAGGAGTGAGCAGGAGAGGGAGTTTGTGGTGCACGTGCCGCTGCCGGATGATAAGGAGATTGAGAAGATGGTGCTGGAGAAGAAGAAGAGGGAGCTGCTGAGTAAGTATACCAGTGATGAATTGATGGAGGAGCAGACTGAGGCTAAGGAGATGCTTAACATTAAGCGCTAGACTTTCGACCGCCAAGACAGAGTATGTTACTCATTCACTGATAGAAAGTTGTTACCTTTTCGCTTATCAAATAGTTGTTGCCTGTGTTAAGTATTTGTAAAATTTTTAGATGATGAAACATGTTCAATTTGTCACCGAGGAATTATTTTTCGAGAAGCTGCAGTAGTTGTTCATCCGCTGACCACTTTCGTTCTATGCTATAAGAAGCTCCGGAAACCAAGAGCATATCGAATGTTTAGTTTATATGAATGTAGTTTAGGAGTACAAGTATAAGGTTTAGAGTGTCTAAAAGTGTGTAGGTTTGGGTGCAAGTTCTTTGAAGAAGCAACTACATTATACTCATGTCAGGCATGGTCTCTGCTTTAACTATGTAGGTTATATAGGTGTTCTGATGGTTGAGAAACTTCGTTTCCTCTATCGGACTTAAGACCTTACGAGCTTCTTGAAACAGTCCAACCTCTGAAATAGAGCAGTAGAGTCGGAACACCTTTGCGGTTTCTATGTAAGTTGAGGAATATGCGTTTGAGATTACCGTGTTTTGGAACTTGAAATAGCATATGCTTGGAACCAAAATGGAGGTTTTATGAATTGTTTAAACTATTGTGTTGGATTGACAATTTTACAACTGCAAGGCATGATGATAGTCGTTGCCGATTTCATCATTTACCTTGTTAATTGGTTCTGTTACACTCTACTCCCTAATAAACTGGGTGGTTAACAGATAGACTGACGGGTAAACCGGGTGGTTAACAGATAGACTGACGAGTAACTGAGTGGTTAACAGATAGACTGATGAGTATGCGGTTACTAATCTTCCGTATTGTTTATCACCATGTGAACTTAGTTTAAGTTGTGGTTGGTTAAGTTATGTTGTAATTGATAGAAACCGATTCGGTTTCTTTGTGCGTTGCTGTTAATTTTACGCGTATGAGGTTATTTTGTTGAAATTGTACATTGCATCGGTAGTTCGTAGCCAAAGAAAGATGTAAATAACATTCTCTGCTTCTTGATCCCCAGCTCCGCAAGAAATAAGTCTTTAATCTTTCTGCTCAGATTGCTACCGCATGCATCACAGAGACGCTGTACATTGGCAGCAGTCCTTCGTTTCACATCTTTCGGAGAAGACCGGCCTTGGCCTGCATCGAATCCTGCTCACCGGCGATGCGATTGTATGCCTGATCGTACTGATCCTTTGATTGATTCAATCTAATGGCTAAAAAATATATACAGCTAAATGCGAAAATCATTCACCAGCAGAAGAATTAAAGAAAGAATTGGTCCAACGATGAATAAATAGGGAAATGAGTAAGCCTGATAATTTCTTGCACGATTTGGCAATTTGACAAGAACAATAGGTTTCTGGTCAATCTATTAACGAATCGAGTCATTATTAAGTCACTTGTTAAGAACTCGTTAATGATTTGGATCGTTATCAGGTAAACCCGTTGGGATAAGGAGAGTAAAAATACGCTTTGTTCGGCATCACAGACGTTAAACGCTAAAACCTCCCCAAAAAAAACAAAACTACAAGAAAAAAGAAAAAAACAAAAAAAGTTACAAATTAAACAAATTTAAAACACCAACAAAAAAATTACTAGAAATCAAAGCCTCCACCAAAGTCACCACCACCGAACCCGTCACCCACATCACTAATCATATCCCCAATCAACAATCCACCCAGCAACCCAGCTCCTACACCCAGCGCCATGTTTCCTCCTCCCCTCTTAGGCTTCTGCGGCCGCACAACTTGCTGCGGCGGGTACCCATACCCGGGCTGAGGCGGGTATCCGTACGCGGCCTGTGGCGGTGGTGCGTACCCGTAACCCGGTTGCTGATGAGGCGGTGGTGGGTACGCACCGGGTTGCGGGTATGAGTAAGCTTGGGCAGGTACCCGGGAGCTTGACCCGGGGTGTCCGACAGGGTAAGCCATCACGGGCTCATGGGATTTCTTCTGGGGCTCCGGAACCGAAAACTTGTCACCAAATTTGTACCCGAAATTGATGGTCCCCTTGGGCTTTCCGCTTGACGATCGGACGCTGTAGCTGACGTGGTTGCTCTGCTTCTTCTGAGCATCGCCGCCGCCCATGCTGTCGAGCAGCTCCTTGAGCGGAATCTTGACCTTGCCGATCTTGGTGTCTCCCAAAGTGCGCTCGGAGACGAGCTTGATGTTGAGGGTGAGGCGGTTGTGGAGGAGGGCGGCTTCGTCGACGGTGAACTTGATGGGGTAGCTGTTCCATTTGGGGTTGGTGCCGCCGTCCTTGACGACGGGGGTCTTGGTCTTCTGCTTCCTGTTGCGGGGGTCGCCGGCGACCGAAACGACGGCGTAGACGTCCATCTTGGAGAAGAGGTTGACGTCCTTGAGGCCGTTGGCCGAGTCGATGATTACCTCCAGAGGCCTGCAATCCATGGCGATGGTTCGATTGAACTGAATTTCTTGAGAGCTGTAGGAAATTGGAAGAAGAAAATTGAATTTATGGAATTGAGAAATTGGAAATTGTGAATCGCTGGATACAAATCCTGAATTTATATAGGGAGGGAGAGAGGTTAAAGACGAGCAAGGGAAGTTTCTACGAGCAAGGGAGTAAAGGAATTTAGAACGTTGTAATATTTGTTTAATTGCTGTTTCTGGTATTTCCTAGAATATTTGTTTACGCGGATCTTGAGTTTCTCCGATGCGCGTGGCCCGCGTGGGGTGTTGATTTCTTTCTTTCTTTAATTTCAAGGAAGCGTGACAAAACATTAAAAACAAGTATTTTCATCAAGATTATCGGATCAAGTGATTCAGATTTTTAAAATTTCATCCAATGATAAAAAATTATTATAGTTTTTAAGATATCTAAACAGATAGATTGTTAGATAAAATTTTAAAGGTTCGGATCACTTGATCTGATAACCTTGGTGAAAGAGATCCATAAAGGATCTCTTTCCTTTCCAATCTAAGTTGTTTTATGGCGTGCCATTTGGCTAAGATTCATAGAAAAGGGTTCATGTGATTTTTTTTGTTTTTTTTCGATCAAGCAAGGTTCATGTGATTAGTAGTGAGGAGATTGGACTCGAACTCCGTAACAAATCGCTATTCTGATCATTTGTGGAAATTTGAACATGTAATTAGAGAAAAATTTGAATGGAATGAATGAAAAACTAACGGTATGCGGGAAATTGGCCAAAAAAATTAGTTTAAATCTTTAAATTTTCAATTGAAAAGTTTAGAGGGAAAATTAAAAGCTGAGTGAAAGTTCAGGGAAAATCGACAGTATACAAAAAAATTATGAAATGACATTATAACTTAACATATCGGGTGGACAAAAAAATTATACAGAATGTCAAATTACCACATAAATAACAAATGTTATTTTGGTGTTTAAAATTTAACGTATTATTTGAAAATGCTCTAAATAGAGAAATCATTTTTCACTGATAATCATAATATAATATTATTAAAATTGAACATCGCATTATGATAAATCCGTTTTATATAAATCCTCAATTCATGAAAATAATAAATCAAATACAAAAAATCCCCATTGGAAGGCCATAACTTAAAAGTGAAAACACATAAAATAGAACCATGAGCTGGTGATCCAGTAATAAAGGACGGATTGTGAGACTTCCTTCAAATTAAAAACTAGAGGTTTTGGGTTAAAAATCTGCTGCTGGTGTGAAAGCTAGACTTATGACCATGAGAGGTTGAAATGTCTCTGTGAGTCTTTCTGATTTCTAAAAATGATGAATAACGTAGCTTAAAAAACACGTAAAATGGGGACGTGGGAGTCGCTTTGGTCGATGCTATCGTCATATATCATCGTCATCCAAATTCAAAGGATATTTTGATGATATGGCTGCTGAATGGAACTGGAATACAATTCTATGCTATAAAAAGACAAAAAAATGGTATTTAGGATAAGCTTTCACCTCCACCGCCCACGCGTAATGTGATGTTGGTCCTTTTCTCATTATTCTACCCTTTTCCACATCTCCAACTTTACAACTTGCACCTTTCAATTTATAAGCACCAAGTAATTCAAATTGTTTGGAAAAATAATTTTTAAGCTTCCATTTTCTTTTTTGCATTCTTATTTTTATTTTTATTTAATTTATTCAATACAATGGTAAAAAAAAAAAAAAAAAAAAAAAACAAAACTAATAGAAGGATTTGCAAATACCAAGGCTTCGTTAAGAATACTCATTATCGCATTCGAGCACTTTTGAGTTTTATTTCCTTTCCCCTATATCACCTGTACTCCACAAAAAAAAAAAAAAAAAAAATAGTAAACCATAACGCATACCACGTAAAAAACACCCTTATCCATCAACATGTAACATCTAAGAATCTCTTTATATAATGGCATCCACTATGTCCTCTTCAAGTTTCTCCTTTTGTCCACCCAAATATAAAAGTTGGTGATGGGGTATGACCAAAAGTAAAGAATTTGGTGGATGCTAAGATATTAGAAACTAGTACTGTACTAATTAATTATTAATTGAGCATCTTTAATAATATAAGCAATCAAAATGCATAAAATTGTATTGTAGACGTAGACGTGGCCTGTTATACACTCAATTGTCTCGTGAAAAAAATTTGTCACTTTAGTGATCTTAACATTTATTTTACCTTTTAATTTTGTCATCCTCATCTACATAGAATATTTTACTATAAAAAGAGACGTAAAGCTCCATTTGCTTACTCATGGCATTGTAGGCAACATTGTTTACTTTAGCAACATAGGCAAAATCTGTAAACTCAATTACCTATACTATACCATTAGGGCTATTTTTTGTCTATGTGACTCGTCAAAATAGATCTGCCTACTCGATTGCCTGCATCATTTGCGATGCTTAGAGCTATTTGGAATAATCCCAAGTCCACAATGTATAGCTTAATTGGTAACCATATATTTTAATCAAGTCACTTTCTTTCGTACAAGAAATTTTCTTCTCCTTTTGTTGTCTTTTACTAAGTTCTATACACTTCTATGCCACTAAAAAGTGCAGAGAAAATTCCTTGGTTAGTCATTTTGCAAAACGCTTCAACCAAATTGTCAAAATCATTACACGCATGAACAAACTTTCGACCACACACACAAAGCATCCGACCCCTTTGTATTTTGGTCCCACGCAATCCTCTGTGTCGGGTGCCTAATACGACATTCGGACACAAAGCTCTTTCGTTGGCCGGAATGCTATATTCCGGCAACGGACCAAAAGGCAAACCCACCCTACCCAAAAAAATGCAAACAAGATGGCACTATCAATATCATATCATCAGTACAATAGAGTATTCAACTTGCAAAAACTACATGTAAAGTTGACGCTGAGTCTACAATTCGCTTCGTATCGTTGGCTTCTCCCCCTCTAACAGCTTTCGAGCCTTAACGCTGCGTTCAAATCTCGTTGTTGCGGTCTTATAGCGTAATAATTTTTCGAGGCTTCTTCGTCAAAGAGGATGGTACGGCAAATAGCCAAGCAAGCCCTGCACGTTGGATACAACGTCGCTGCACCTTATCAACAAGCTAAGCATCTGCTGCGAAATATCGACGGTGCTGGTGGGTGTGCTTGGAAATGCGGTGGGTGGTGCGTTAAGATTGTAACTAGTATTTCTGGGTGGTGCCATTTCGGAATGCTGCGGAAAATTACTATGGGGTGGGGGTTTTGCATATTGTGGAGGTGGACCTGGAGGATTAGGGAGGAGAGGAGGCAATGGTGATGAAAAAGTTGGAGGAGGATTGGCCTTTTGAAAGTTCCTAGAAGTATCAAAATCCATAGCAACAGAAGTAGAAGACGGTGCACCGTCGACGTCCGCAAAACTAGCACTGTTGTTGTTCTTGTTGAAGTTGTTATTTCTATTACCAGGCATCATGAATTGATCAGAAGTAGTAGTCCTACTAGTTTCTTCCCTACCCAACATGAATTTTACACGTGCAGTCCCTTTACTATTTCCATTCCCACCGGTTACCTGCCCTCCTGCCGACTCCTCGCCCGACGACTTCTTCAGAATCGACTTCAGCTGCACTGCACTCTGTTGAGCCTGCCGCTGCTGCTGTCTGAGTGCCGATGCCAATGCTGGTGATTGCCCAACCAATGGATCCTTGGCCCGTGGGGTGTCCCTGGGATTGTCCCCCTTGTCGAACTCTGGAACTTCAGGACCGCCCACTTCTCGAATTTGACACCTCACACTGAAGTTGCCGAAAAGGGAGCTGTTTGCGGTAGCAAACTTAAATGCTGCATGTGCATCAGATTTGTACAGAAAGACAACCCGGCATGTCGAGGACTTCCAAAAGACACGGAGACCAGACTGATCCATCGGCCCAAATCGAGCAAACTTTGCCTTCAGTTCTGCAGGTGATGGGAGAGAGATTTTGGGAGGGAACTTCAACACCAGTATCGTGGGCTCAACTGCCTTTGATGCAGGGTCCGCTTTCTTTGCAAAACCTGGCTTGAGTGACTTCCGCATAACCGGTGTTGCTGATTCCTTTGCCTCTACACGCTTGGAGTCTATAGGAGGTCTCTGAATGGCCTTCTTTTCTGCAGCCAATGTTCTTATATCAGTAATTTTCTTGTTCCTCTTAGCTGCAATATCTCCTTGACGGTCAGATGGAGCACGTTTCCGCCCAGCTATGGTAGGATCGTCAGATCTGAACATGGGTTTTGCTGGCTTTGAGGACGATAAATCTCTAACTTGCTCAGTAGGAGATATATCAGAGGCTTTGACACCAGATGAAGATTTAGAGGAGCGACCTTCAACAGGTTCAGTCTCTGAGGGTGGTGACAGAACCAAACTTTTCTGGTAGACAAGGGACCGGAAGTGCAGAAAGAACTGCCGAACGATTGTAGGGCTGTTTGTCTCAATACCGTGAAAAGGATCAAGAGCAAGGGCTTTCAAATCACTTACCAGTTGTGATAGTTCAAGCTGCACATTTTCCAAGCCATGAATTGGCAATTTTCCAGCAGATTCAGACAAGTTACCACTGGAAGTGACATCTTTCTTATGTTCAACCTGGGTATCCTCTCTCGGAGCCAAACCTACATGGTTGGCATTTCCTGCTTCTTTACTCCCTGAGGGCAGTGCCTTTCCAGAAGTCAAAGGCTTCTGCTGATTTCTAATGCTTGCTTCCGCACTTAACTCTTTCTTCTTTTTCTTCTTCTTTTTATCCCCCATCATAGAGTCCTTGGTGTCCAAGTCCTCTGCAGGCCGTTTAAGAACCTTCAGTTTTTTCACTCCACCAGCAGCTTTCTTCCCACCTAAACTCTTTGCCTCAATTGGCAAGGGATCTCCAACACCACGTTCATAGCCTCCTTCCACTTTTTTCAAAGAATTTGAAGGTTGTTTAAGTTTTTCAAATGATCCAGACAATTTTTCACTCTCTTCATATTTAAACTCAAACACACCCTCACCTTCCTGCTTTAACGGTTGTGATGTACCATCTATTGTACGTTGCTTGGTCCCCTCCCCCAATAAATCAACATATCCTGTAGTTGTAGGACCTACATCTCCATCTCCCTCTTTTACTTCCTGCAGAGCCCCCCTTCCCTTTGCAAGAGATGGCTTTGCATCAACGGTAACATCTTGGGTGGTGAGAGAGCTATTTGGTGCCTGATCAATGATTACAGCTTCTTTTCCAGATACATCTGGAACCCTCTTTTGTAACATATAATTATCATCCGCTAATGCTATTGATCCCTCCAAGACAGCAGATGGGGCTGAGGAACTAGCTTGGCCCGAGTTCCCAGGTTCATCTCTCCGTTTAAATAGGTATTTGTCTCTCTTTGAATGGTCCTTGACTTTCATCGGTTTTGTGGCAGTCTTCCGCCCACCCAGAACTTCAGCAATCACCAAAGGACCACTCAAAGCAGCTGGTTAAGGAAACAATCCAATTAGAAAAGCATGTTCAATGAATTCAACTTGCATTACAAATAGGAAATCATCTAATTTTGCTTTTGCAAAATCTAAAACTAAAAAGATGGGCAAAAGTTTCAGCGAAGTTGTAAATTTTACTACTCAATTATTCACTAGTGCAAATGGTACTTTGTTTCAATATTTGCACAATGTTATGGGTCAAACCAAATTCCAGGTTTAAGATAAATCATCCCACAAATACCAATCAACAAAACAAATAGTTCGGGTTTAGGTCCCATACTTCACTTAAATACCACTACAACGGCACTTCCTGTGAAGAACGTATCACAACACATCACCCTAAACTGATTAAGCATTTCATTATCCACTTAAACCAACAAATATACGCATTAAAAGCTACAGCTACAAATACAAATGGAGATTAAGGTAACTGATAAATTTGAGTTCAACATCTAAAATCCAAATTACTAAACCTATTTATTGAAAGTTTTGGCTACAATGTGGTCGCACCCTACTCAGGCATTCCTTGGACTAGCACAGACACAAGTTACAACACGAAGGTCCAAAAATGATAACATTATTAATATACCTCGTGTTGGAGCTGGAGCCAGAGTACGAGAAGGGCGTCCTGGAAACGCACCAAATGCCTGAGCGTACGTCTCATCATACTCTTCAAAAACAGCCTTGCGAAACGAAAAAGCAGTAGACTTGCTCTTATTAAAGCTGAGGCTCTTCTGATCATCACGGAGTGGTGACAAAGCCAACTGCTTTACAAATGACAGGATCTCAATCGGCTTAAAACTTTCTCTCGCCTTCCTAATCTGATTCTCCGAATACACTGCTCCTGGCTCATAATCCGGCACATCAACAACAAAGTACCCTTGCACACTTGTGTTCCGAAAATTATAGGCATTCCTACATTTACAAGCCAGACCAACTCCACACCTACGATTCGCCTCATCAACAGCCTCCTCCACAGCCTTCAGAAAACCCCTGTGACTTGTCTGCCGAGATTTCTCAGCATAATGGGGATCAAATGGTATGAGTTCAGCCGGGTCGAACCACCCGTAACTATTATCACCAAAGAAGGCAACCAAAACATGACCTTCCCTCCGTGTCCGCCGCACCTGAGACGTTGCTAACGCCTCGTTAAATATGTGCCCCGGCCACCATGGATGAGATTTTACCTTCCCCCACACCATATCACCCACTTCGAACCCGTAGCTAAGCGCCCTCGTGGTTCCAAGCGCCATCCCACTCTTCTCATTAGCCACGAACTCATCAAACTCAGATAACAAAGACGGGTGCTCACCATTGTGAGCCTCAAATTTATCAGAATCGTCATCAATTTCGACCCGCGAAATGTCGAAAACATCATCTTCATCATCGTTGAATGAAATCTCCACCCTAGTTCTGTCGACCTGAATTCCAGAACCCTTCGATTCCATCACTTTATCTACATTTCCAACTTCACTCTCCGTACTAACCCTAGCCCTATCCTCCTCAGATCTTCCGCCAGTCTCACTCCCCGAATCGAGCTCCATTGGCGAAACCCTAGCTCCATCTTTACCGACGCCGCCTTCGGAAACCCTAGCTCTAGCTTCCTCGGCCTCTCCAGTGGCATCCGATTTTCCGTCCAATCCGAAATCGCTGTTCATCACAGAGATCTCCTTCTCCGAACCGGCTGCGATTGAAATCCTTTGGAAGCACTAGACGAACGGAGTTGGCGGGTCCCAATGAGGCGGCATACCTTTCTATGCTGAAGATTTGAAAGTGAAAATTTCCAGGAAAGCGCGAGAAAGTGTGGGATATGAGGGATACAAATAAAACCCCAGAGAGAGGGGGAAGGAGAGGGTGTTTGGATGATAAGAAAATTTGGGGGGAAATTTGTGATTTTTTCTGGGTTTCGAGAAATGAAATAATACTTCGGTTCACTCTACTCTCGTGAAGGAGAAAGGGGAATATTATACAATACAACAACAGTGCAACGTATAGCCATTAGGATGCTGCCACGTCAATAAAATAATGTTTCTTTTTTGTTTTTGCTTAACCAATTTTCACTTGTTTCAGGAATTAAATCGACTCTAGATTTGCCAGGAGTATGCGAACCGAAAGATTTTGACCGCTCAATTCTAATTATATGGTCCATATTTCAATGGCCCACTTTACAAAAACCGTAAAACCGAACGGTTTGTATCTCTTGATCTCGCTCTTGAACGATTTAGATCTTTCGATTCCAGGACTGAGGATATAAAAATCCAGAGTGAATTTTATTCCAGTTTTAGCCCATTTCTATCGAAGAAAGATATTTGAACTTTTAAAATGCAAAATAATATAAGTATTGTCAAATTAACTAGCTACTTACTACTATGATTTACTGGTATTCTTCTTTATATGTAAGTGAGAGGTCTTAGGTTTGATTCTCATTAAAATCGAATTTGAATCACATTATTGCTAGCCCATTGTGAGGCTAAGCCTACTCCCTCTCCTTTCGTGCAAATAATATCGTTTGTTAAAAAAATAAAAAACTAGGCTAAGTCACATCTGTAAGAAAATTCTTTGAGAATACTGCCTTAAAAGTTTTTGTTTTTCTTTGACAACCGTTAAATTGGATCCAAGAGCTTTAAGTGGAGTATTATAGAACAATTACAATGAGCAGAAAGTAACTCAAAAGCCTCTAGGGAAGAAAGATTAGAAGGTAGCTCAACTATATTTTCATTAGACGATGACAACAACAAAGCTTTATCCCATTAAGTGGGATCGGCTGTATGAATCTTAGAATGGCAATACGCTTGGTTTTGCATACAAATTATAACAAATGAGATCTACACTTCCATTTAATATGTATTCACTTGAATACAGACTCCAACAAAAATTTGTGACCCAAAAGAATAATATAAGCACTCAGACATGAAACTACATGTATGTATTCATGCAAAACCCCCGAAGGGGGTTCCCGATTCCGTCCCTCTCTCGCCGACAACAACCTCGTAACCTATTTCTTCTATCCCAGGAAAGAACTTTTGGTTGAGTATATCAAAAATATGTCGAATGGTACTAAGAGGTCTGAATCTAACAAGTAACAAACCCTATTTCCAATTGGTTTCGAAATCTACTTAGGCGTCATCAGCTTTTTCATTAGCAGGGGTTCCCGCGAGCCAGCCCCAGACGCCACCTGAGCCCTGCCTTTTAGCATTTAACGCTGCTTGTTCGGATGCAGCCTTCTGTCGCTGGAGGAGTTCGAGTTCTTTCTGCAATGTCTCCATTGTTTGGAGCTTCTGTCGTAGTTCTGCAAGTTCAACCTGCAGGTTCAAAGAGTAATTAGCAGAAAATTTGAACCAGAAGTGCAGCAAATCTTGTTTGGCGACGGAAACATCTTGATGAACCAAGAATCAAGTGATAGTTGTCCACATTTGCGAGCCAAAAGGTAAACTCAGTTCAAACAGAAAAACATACCTCGAGTTTGAAACATCTTGACTGCTCAGATCCAAGTTGACCACGCACCGATTGAAGCTCCTACAAAATCAGTATGAGAAGATCAATGGCAATTCATAAGAGGAAAGATATACAAGAATTATGTGTGCCCTCGAATAATTGGACAATCACAACTGCCAGTGGACAATAAAAAAAATCTCCATCTAATCTTAAACGTGGAGAGAATTGTACAAGAATTACAAGTGCCGTTGAAAATGAACAATCATAATTTCTTTGTGAACATAAAGTACCTTGTACAGGTCAGTGTTACGAGTCTCTGCTTCGGCTAAATCTTCCTTTAATTGGAGCGTTTGCACTTTCTCCTTGCTGAGTAATGACTCTAATTCTTCTTTCTCTGCTTTGAGGGTTGCCATAAGATGTTCATTGGTAACCTTGCCTCTTGATTTCTGCATGAGTCCAGATGTTTAAGTAAAATAATACGTAAGACGCAACATTCTGGCTAAAACTCTACATGATTTTTAATAATACGTACCATGGGATCTGAGTCAACATCGTCCATAACAATTTCCCTAATTTTTCCTTCTTGCCCTATTTCAGACTCCACATCTCTGGTAGCACTTTGATTAAGCACAGCAGAAATACTGTCAGGAACAGGAGTTTCCATCATCTTCGATTGCAAGGTTGACTTGTGGCTTGGTTTAAGAACATTAACCTAACAGGAAGAAGCAAATTTAAGATGACAATAGAACAGAAGCAGTGTACGCTACAAAAGTATGAAACCTGATCCTCACCTCATTGTTGTAACACCCATTGTATCCTCCAAATGATACAAGAACATCTTCACCATTGTATGAACCTACGGCCAAACTTAGTCCCTGAAAAAGGAGACAATGAGATCGTCGTTCTGCTACATTACTGCTGGCGGTGAATAGTCTCAACTATTACATGGTATTAATCGCTCATGGATGCAAAGATCTTATCATGATTTATAATTAATATGATACGAAGAAATGTAGCTCAAAGCCATTCAAGCTAGGTTAACTATACAGAGTTCCCAAGAATAGAATACCTCACTAGCAACAGGAATGCGCCCTTCAACGGTAGTTACAACAGACCAAACAAGTGTGGACATATTTAGGACAACAGTTTCTGAAGCGCCTGCAAAAGTAAAAATTGAAGAGATCAATACCTAAGTGCATAGAGTACAGTGGAGTCCAGTTAAAAAGTAGATCAACCAGAAATTTTATGAATTCCAAAACAAGCCAGATGCAAAAATTATAGCTTACATACCACTCTTGTTGTCACCACCACCAACTATGAACCAATTCTCTCCAACAGTAACACCTGCATGTCCAGCCCGTGGAGTTGGTATTTCACCTTGTTGTGTGGGTCTTGACCACTCCATCTATACAGTCCAAATATATGAAAGACGTGAGTGATATTTTTTAGTAAACACAAAAAGAAATTTCAGAATAGACAACTTGTCTTACACTTTGCAAATCAAGGACATGGAGATCATTGTAACAAGTGGCATGAGAACCACCACCAAATATAAGAAGATAGCGGTCAGCATGGACAGCAGCAGCATGATCAGACCTTGGAGAAGGAGGCACCCCTCTGTGAAAGATTGAAATAATATTAACAATTTAACATCAAAAGTTGATCAAAGAACATGCATGTCTTGAACATATATTTTCTAGTCTAGCCCATTCCAAACCCTAATAGAAATATGTGCCAACATTTGTCATTATCATTAATGCAGAAAAATGACTTTTTTCACATACCGCAGTATACATCCTTTTAACAAAATTTGCCAATTATGTGAGTACTACCATCAAAAGAGAAAAAACAAAATGTTACTAGTGCTTCTAAAGTTTCAAGATAAATCTTACACAGCATCAATCTCATCCCACGTCATTGTTTCTAGGTCAAGAATATGCAGGTCATTCAAGAGAGATCTCTTTGCATCTTGTCCCCCGAAAATCACCAAGCTGCCTCCAACAAGAGACACGGATTGACCTCCACGTGATGCCTGTAAAACATGAATGGGAAAGGACCATGATTCCTAAAATTCAAACCCCACCCTGGTGCTAACACACAGATTTTCACAAATACGAAACAGAATAGCAAATAAATAAATACCGGTGGTTTCCCATAAGTCTTTAAGAATGACCACGAGCAAGTTTGTAGATCGAATGCCTTCACTGTCATGCCAAAACATGGGGAAAAGCATAAGAAAGCAGTAACCGAATCAAGGTAAAGAAAATATGGCAAAATAATAAGTCTGCACGAATGTGAAATGAGTTTTTCTTACTACTTTGAAAGCACACATTCAATACAAAAATGGAACAGTCCTGAAAAGCTTTAATTGAATGTAGACAGAGGTTCTATTAAGCAATGGTTAAAGCAGAAAGACCGAGATATCACCCAAGGTTTGATGTCATTAGAAAACGAAAGAGCACCATGATAATAGTTATTATTTCTTACCCTGAATAGAATCACTAGGATTCTTTGTATGTCCAGCAATTGAAATAAGTTTATTATCCCAAGGTATCTACAGAAACAGAGACATGATTGCACATTAATGTAGGTATTCATAATCATTACAGGAAAAGTCAGCAAAAAAAGAGGGATATTCATGTGTTTGTAATAGAGCCTTGACTCTAATATTAACTAAGGGGCAATACTAACCAACGAATGACCCGCACATGGGGTTACTGTTACTGGTGAGGGTGCCTCAGCTGACTCAGCCACAGATTTGGCGTCGATCTTTGACCAACTCCAACTCCTCAAATCCAAGACCTGTATTGTACTTCCAATTAGCAAGAACAAGAAAAAGTATCTATAAAACAAAAACCCAAATTACACCATAGTAAGATTTGGCCAACCATCCAATGTAGATCACTAATGATTTGTAAATTTGTATAGGTGTATGCATGCAAATATGTTGCTTACATGGAGATCATTTAGGTAACGACCATTGTGGTTTCCACCATAGATGTACATCTTGTCTTGAATAACTGCCGCTCCATGCTGAAAAGGTGAGAACACTATGCTCAAAAAGAAGAAGGCAGAGAAGATGAAGAAAATGAAGATACAGATAACCGAATACCTCGTATCGGGATTTTGGACGATGGCCAGATATTGGAGGTGCAATCCATTGATCATAGACAACAACTGATCCAAAGCCTTCGGAGACAACATCTTTATCCTGAGCTTCCACTATGCTTCCGTTTTCAGTGGAGATTGTCTTGGTCTCGGGAAAAGTGTTACCATTCTCAACGACTGGCTGAATACTTGAATATTGCTATAACCAACCAAAAACAATAAAACACAGAGAGAAACACTAAATACAAAAGACAGACGAACCCTTTAAGTCTCTAAACGATTTGCAGATTATGCAAGTTCTTTTAGTTTATGATCAGTTGGCAATGGACGAAGAAGAAAATAGAATATCATAGAAATAATTTCCATACTCACGTTCATTTGTACATCTACCACAGGCTCTGAAACAAAGTTTGACGCTCTTGAATACCAACCTGGATCTTCCTCCTACTCAAAAATAATGCAAATCAAGATATATCGGTGAAGCTTTTGGTTAAAAGACAAAAACATGGACCAGAAAATCTTATTGCACATACCTCTAATATTTTCACAAAAAGACGCATTGCTTCAGTGGAAGCCATGTCTGAAATCTTCTTCCAGCTGGAAATTGTTTATGTGAAACACCATTAAAAAAAAAAATCAACTGTGGGAATAAATGCATGACATTGCAGATATAAAATACAATGTGCAGCTGAGGTATAACACAATTGCACAATCTATTACCCAAAGACTTGTATAGGATTGTACCAAAGGAGAGGTTCCTAGAGAAAAGAACTAAATGAAATGCAACAATGGGGAGAGAGAGATTCAGCCAGCATTTTCAAAGCTGGTTTCATTTCAGGGAAACTATTCCTATCAGTCATAATTAGCTTATGCATATTCTCTCAAATCTAGCAATAATAGGCCCAAAAATGCCACAGATAACTTGTGGGTTCTATATCCAATATTTGTATACTGATACACCCAATCCCCCTCCCTCCACGGTTCCTTATTTATGGACCAGAACATGCTATTCACTGGTAAGTTCAAGATTCTAAACAGCAACTACTGAGTACCAATTAGCACCTGAAGTATTATAGGGGAAGACCTTAATATAGTATTTGAATGAAATTGATTAAATTTATTTAATTAATTAGTAAATTGTTTATCTATCACGTATATATCTTTAATAATTCATAAATAAAAAAAAAAGAATTCATAAATATTAAAAAATTCAGAAAAAAAGAAAAAGATTTCCAATCGAACTAGAATCACGACATATGCAATTTGTGTCTAGTGCAAATCTCATAGAAACCTCCGGACACAAGTATGCCATCTTAAAATGAGAATAAGGAAGCGGTAACTAGCAGTGTACCTGCTCCATTTGCTTTTCTCAACAGCATTCCAAGCACTAGGTTCCGGTACGTTACAAGGCCCTACGGTAGCCTGCAATTGCAATTGCAAAACCACTCAAATGCGTACAGTGACACACATTACATTGACGTAATTCACATACATGCATCCATAATTACACATAGGTACATACACAACTGCATAGATAAAGAGAATTCAATCCAAGTATTAGATCACCATCCAAAATATACAAATCTGGAATTCGATAAACCAGATCTACCTAAATCACACATCATCATTGCAGAAAGTAAACACGAACGAATCAACGCAAAATTCAAGCACTCCACTGAACAATCAAAATCCACATCACCAATCAAAACCACATCAAAACGCAAATAAAGCACTCCATGCAACAAAATCCGAGCAAAAATGATCAGAAATGGGATTGCCAATCAGTAAAATTCCAAAACGCAAAATGTTGCGGCAGAGTGAAAAAAATCAGATTAGCCGCGCAATTCGCATTTGTACGAGCAATGCGATCGAGAATCAAGGAAGATAAAATTGAGATCGAATTTTCAGAAATGTGAGAGGAATGGGGATCGGAGGAGGCAGTGGAGGGATGTACCTGCTGGTACAAGGCGTAGAGTATGAGTGCGGACTCGGAGCTGAACTTGGCGCGAACGGCTTTGGAGGTGGAGCGAGGAGATCCGTCGAAGCCGGCATAGGAGGCCGCCGCGTAAAACCGCTCGGGGTACTGGAGCCCCGAGCTCGCCCGAGCCATAGCCATTTTTTCTCTGTTTTCTCTCTAACAGGCCTACGCTTGCGTTGTGCCCTTTTTTTGTAAGAGAAAGAGAAACGTATTATTTCTGGGATTTGTGGGGGTTTTTTTTATAATTAAAATTTAAAATGGAGGGCGTGCTTGTTTGGCAGGGGTTTTGAGAAGTACGACTGAAGGAACTGAATTGTTTTATCGCCAACGAGATCCTCCCCGTGGTAAGAATTTTTAGCATACGTGAATTGTATTCGTTCATCGCATAATCAATTTTTATGAGGAATTATTTGTATTTAATTAAATAAAAATATTTAAAATAATTTTATAATATACGACAAACAGATAAGATTCACAAATCTTCAAAATTCTGACAAAATTGATCCGGCAAGAATCCGGATTCCCACGAACGTGGGCATCGTGTGACGTCAAAGTGTTGCTTTTGTGAGTCAAATTAGGTTGGGATCTTAGTCCTACTCAAACATTTGTTTTTAGAAAACTTTATTTAAATTGACATTAGTTTTTTAACGCTCAACGTAAAACTTGAAAGTGTTGAAAACAAATGTAAATTCAAATAAAAAGAAATATTATTGGACTGATGTACAAAGTGATAATTGTTTGATTTATTTTAATATTTAGATTCAAATACATTTTTTTGTGTAAGTAGGATTACTAAATAACGATTAAAAATTAAACAGTTCTTGTCACTTAATATTACGATTTGGTAGTATTTTTTTTCACTTGAAAGTGATATGTCTTATGTTCGAATCTCGTGGATAACGAATATGATACTAAATTAGACTACCCATTGTGTGATTTGACTAAACTCTTCCTTCTCTTAATATAAAAATATCGATGTAATCAAAAAATTAAATAGTTCTTGTTACTTAGTATTACGGTTTGATAATATTCTTTCTCACTTGAAAGTGAGATGTTTTAGGTTTGAATCTCGTGGATGACGAATTTGACAAATTAAACTGCTTATTATGTAATTTTACTGAACTCTCCATTCTCTTAATATAAAAATATGGATGTACTCGAAGAATTAAACAGGTATAGGCTTTGAGCCTCTAGAAGCTTAAAAAAATAAAATAAAATAAATAAAAAGTCTGGGTTTTCTGGTATAGTTTCACAGATGTCGGAGAATAGCCGGAAGAGCAAAAAGAGAAAACACAAGATAAAAGGTAAAATCGAAATTAAACCCAAACACAACACTAGAACGACACGGACAGCTAGAGAGAGAAAGAGACAGAGAGAGTCACCGTTTCCTTCCATTGAATTTATATGCTTCACTGCCTTCGTCCGCTGCCGTCTCAATGAAACCCTAATTTCAGCATTCAGGTACTTTCTCTCTCTAAAAATACCTCAAATTCTCCTTCTATGATCTGAATTCTGCCTGGAATTTTGAGCTCAGGAAATTCTGTCGTTGAAGAACGAAGAAACTCGATACGTGTATAAATTTTTCTCTACCTCTTGTTTGATCATAGGTTCCCTACTTAATTATAGTTTAATTATTCTCTCTTAATTTTGTTGCTTCTTGTTTGGTAGAATTAGAGTAGGTTTTAGCGTTGATAAGAACAAACACACAATTGAATTTGAATGGTTCAACTTTTTAATTGAGATTTTTCAAGTTTACTGTTTGTCAACAGTAAAATTTTAATTTTGAGGAAAAAAATGCAGGATTTGGGTCATTAACTTAGGGAGGGGAAGGGAGAAACTTTTTTATTTATTTATTTATTTATTTTTTACTTAAATACCGTGCCTTGGCGCAACGGAAAGGTTGCTAAAGACCAAAAGGTCACGGGTTCAAGTTGTGGAAACAGCCTCTTTGCAAAGCAAGGTAAGGCTGCATATGATAGACGTCACCCCTTTTAATTACGTTGCCCTGGCATTAGTGGTGACAATTTTATTGCTTGGCCCTTTAACTCAAACTGATCTGCAAGGATTTGAAAAACCGCATTAGAATTCACGGAACCTATGTATGATTCTAGGAGTTTAGTAGGGTAGTTTGTTGCTTTCGGATCTGTTTAGGCGAAAAAGCTTTAATTTTGTCGTAGGCACCATGATTCGGCTCGTGCATTGCCAATATTTGTGTGAGTTGACCAACATTGTTGCAAGCTAGTGTTTGTCTAATTCGTTGGAGTCTGAGGCACTCTTTGATGGAATTACATTGATTAAAGGGCTTTTTGTAGGTAGGTATTGCGAGCATAACACCATAAGCAGTGTAAAAGAACTGTGAAGAGATCGCTGTAATGGATCAACCACGTTTGGCCCTTGGGAATGGTGACGATAATGTCGGGATTCCGGATGATTTGCGATGCAAGAGATCAGATGGGAAACAGTGGAGGTGCACTGCCATGTCTATGCCAGATAAAACGGTATGTGAAAAACATTACATCCAGGCAAAGAAGAGGGCAGCTAATTCTGCAATGCGAGCAAATTTGAAAAAGGCCAAGAGGAAGTCGTTAGGTGAAAGTGATATTTACTTGGAGAGTAAGAGTGATGATTTGGATGTACCACTTGCTAGTGTGAAGTCACAGGAGAGAAAGTACATGGAGAAGGTATCAAAAAATCATTTTCGTTATTCACTTGAGAGACCACCCGTGAAGGGTTTATCCGTGCGTAATTCTCCAAAACCAAAGGACGAGATGGACTTGGAGGAGTATGAGGAAAATTGGAGGTCTAATAAGTCACCACCTGCTAATGCTTTGGACTCATCCAGGAACAGACCGCAGAGGAGTTTTGATGTTAATGCTATGACAGTTTCGGTATGTTGGTTTTACAATGTCTTCGCTGCATCTGTTAGTTTTTATAAGTTGATCTTGCTATCTATTGTTGCTAGTATAGTTTCCATACTGACGCATGACAAAGAGAGCTTTTTCCCCTGCAGGGTAATAATGCTCTGTAAAACGAGTGTGCTTAAATAGACAGTTATACTTGTTGATTTTTAGTACATTTCAGTATCGCTTAGATAGTTAGATTATAGTTCATCAACATCAAATGTAGGGATTCAAGAGTAAAGACTGAAACGTCCCATTTGCTAGTCTGTTTGTCATTCAGCTGTATGTTTCGATTTAGAATTGGATAATCACTACTTTTATGTTTTCTAATACTGAGGCAAAACCTTTATCTTGCAGGAAGACTCTGATGGAAGATCAGAATCCTCTGAAGAAACTGGTGGCCAAACTTGCCATCAGTGTCGGAGGAATGACAGAGAGACAGTCATTTGGTGCCTCAAATGTGATAGAAGAGGATACTGTGACAGCTGTATTTCAACATGGTGAGGTTGAGTGTCTTGAAAAGTCACAATACGCATATGTTTAAGTGATTCAGTTTCATGTCCGTACTGTGTATTCATGCTTTAACTTTTTAGGTACTCGGACATTCCATTAGAAGACATTCAGAGGTCCTGTCCGGCATGTCGTGGCACTTGTAATTGCAGAGTGTGCCTACGCAGAGATAATTTGGTAAAGGTAATTCATACAAAGGAGTCTTGAACTAGTTACATGATTGAGTTTAAATTTTCCGAAAACTTGTGACAAATTTTCTGTTGAGATGATCAGCTTAGGTGAATGAGTATTTCTGATGTTTCTGTTTTGCAGGTAAGGATAAGAGAGATACCAGTGCTAGATAAGTTGAAATATCTCCACTGTCTGCTGTCTTCAGTGCTTCCTATAGTTAAGCAAATCCATCAAGTACAATGCTTTGAAGTTGAACTGGAAAAAAAGCTTCGCGGTAAGATGATCTAATATGTTCATGGCATGTTGAATTCAATATCTTTGTGTGTCTTTTGTACATTGTTTGACCATTCTGTTTGCATATGTATTTTGCAGGAACCGATATAGATCTTGCCCGGACAAAATTGAATGCAGATGAGCAGATGTGCTGGTAATTCAATTACTTTACCCCTTCATATCATAGAATAATGTTCTTAATAAAAAAATAAGTATAATAAACTATTAAACATTTTAAATCGTGCCTACTCACGTGGTCCTACAGAGTTCAGGCTGTTCAGCCATGTTTGTCATAAATAAACTGACCCAAACTCCATATTCTCAATTTGATGGAACTATGTTTCTGTCATGTTTTTCATAAATAGAGCGATTCAAAATCCAGATTTCCCTGAAACTGAAAGAACTTGCTGTTGCCGTCATACTTGTTGTAAGGGGATAAACTAATCAAAACTCCAGTTTCTCCTGAAACCGAAGAAAACTTGATGTTTCTGTAGATTATTAGTTTTTGTTTTAATTTATTTTTGTGGATGTGTCTGCCATTTTAGGTCTATTTATTGCAGCTGTACTGTCACAAAAATTTTCTTCCTGTTCTGAAGAACATTTCCTTTTGATGGTTTTATGCAGCAATTTCTGTAGAATTCCCATCATTGATTATCATTGGCACTGTTCCCGCTGCGCGTATGATCTCTGCCTTAACTGTTGTCGAGATCTTCGAGAAGCATCCATGCCTGGTGTTAAAGGAGAGGTGGTAGAGAATCAGATTGGTGAGGATAGGCGAGAAAAAGAAACCAAGGTGGAGCAACCAAAATCGTCCAAAGTCAGTGTAAATTTAGCAGACAAGTTTTCCAACTGGAAAGCCCACAGTGATGGAAGTATCCCTTGCCCTCCAAAGGAGTATGGTGGCTGTGGCCATTCATCATTGAATTTAAGCCGTATCTTTAAGATGAACTGGGTTGCAAAACTAGTAAAAAATGCAGAGGAAATGGTTAGTGGCTGTAGAGTTAATGATGCTGTCAATCTAGAGAAAACTGGGCTTAACGATCCAAGACTTAGCCAGTATGCTCATAGAGAGGATAGCGATAATTTCTTGTACTGTGCTGCATCTGAAGATATCAAATCTGATGGGATTGGCAGTTTTAAAATGCATTGGCATAGGGGTGAGCCCATCATTGTTAAGGAGGTGTTTGATAGCTCATCAATTTCAAGCTGGGATCCAACGGTTATATGGAGAGGGATTCGGGAGACCACAGATGAGAAATTAAAGGATGAGAACAGAAGGGTGAAGGCCATAAATTGCTGTGACTGGTCTGAGGTTCGCTCTAAACGGCTATTTCTTGTATTTACCTCTATTGCCTTTCTTTCCTCCTTATATTATGTATCAGCTGTTTATAACCAACTCTTGTTGTAATGAAATAATTCTTTAGTTGATTTGTAATATATTGTGTTGTAAAACCTAAAGTATACCTCTGTGCTTTGACATGATGGCAGGTTGATATTGAACTTACTGAATTCATGAAAGGCTACTCTGAGGGAAGAGTTAATGAAAATGGTATGCCAGAAATGTTGAAACTCAAAGACTGGCCTTCTCCTAGTGCATCTGAAGAGTTTTTATTATATCAGAGACCTGAATTTATCAGCAGACTGCCTTTACTTGAGTATATTCACTCCAAGTTTGGTCTTTTAAATGTTACTGCAAAACTGCCACACTATTCTTTGCAAAACGAGGTTGGACCTAAGATTTTTATTTCTTATGGGACCTATGAGGAACTTGGTAGACACGACTCCTTGACCAATCTCCATTTCAACATGCGTGACATGGTTAGTTGTTCTTCATTCTTGTTGACTTATTGCCATTGATGTTGAAGTTGCGAATCACTTATTCTAATGTAGATTTTGTTTTTGCTTTGCTTTGCAAACATGGCTTTTAATTTTGTAATTCATATGTTTGATGTAAGACGATATACATTTAAATAAAGGGCTGTCATGGACCACCATGGACTGTTGATGGAGTTGACCACATAGTGAAGTAAATGTGATCAACTCTGTCGAGGGGAGTCATGCTTTTATGCTGTGCAAGTGAAACCTCCTCTACATGTGTGCATATTACATACACACACACTCACGTGCACACATAAAGCATTTTTTGGTACTATGATGTATCCATGTCAGAACATTTAGCTAATGGTATGCAATTTTGTGCATAAGTATTGGTGCAACTGCAACATTAAGTTTAGGTATTAAACTTAAGACCTTGATATTTTTTTTATATCTTTGGCGTTGGATTGTTTTGATATGGATGAACATTTGATTTGCATGTTTCATGAACTAATTTTTTATCTGAATCAAATAAACATATTTTCACCTATCAAACTGCTGTGGTCAGGTATACCTGCTGGTGCACGCATGTGAGGTAAAGCTAAAAGGTTTGCAGAAGACAAAGATTGAGAACACACAAAAATCCTTCGAGGAATCTGAGGTTGAAGAATCATTCGGGGATCTTCAAATGGGTATGGGAGAGGATAAAAGGTCTGATGTATCACTTCTTGGTCAGAATGTGGAGAATGAATATGGGGCAACGTTGGCCTCAGATAAAGATGAGAGTACGGCAGAGCATGGACATGAATCCACTCCTATGGTTGAAGATGACACCGCCAACTGTGAACAGTCAGAGAGAGACGGTAAAGATGTCTCTGAAAAAATTCATATGGGAGTTCTTTGGGATGTTTTCCGTCGACAGGATGTTCCAAAGCTGACTGAGTATTTGAGAATACATTGGCAAGAATTTGGGAAGCTCAATGAAACAAATATTTTTGTAAGTTTATCTCTGAAGTCTTTAATACCTGTACCTTTCCCCAATTGGCTTGCATACCATGCAAATAATTGATACTACATTTTGGATATCAGGTAACATCACCTCTTTATGATGGGACATTGTTCCTGAATGGGGATCATAAAAGAAAATTGAAGGAGGAATTTGGTAAGGATGACTAACTATATCCCTTTTCTTTATTGTGTAGAGAGAACACCCACCCACACCCTTCCCTCCTCTTTTTTTTTTTATACATTTCCCACTAAGATGATTTAGGGAAAACATTCTGTTGATAGTTATGCTAGTAGCCATCCATTGTACCAATTTCTGGTGTACCATTTTGGTTTAATTAGCAAAAATCCTCAAAATGTCCATGGGCAAGTTGCAGCTGTCTACTCTGCTACTGTTTTTTACTGGATTTCCAGGTCGTTACCATGACTTCTGTTGAAAATTGAAGAATGCACATGTTTCGTAAACAGAAACATGTGTTCTTTGAATTTGACTTTTACAATTGAAGTCAAATTGACTCTGGCTGAACTATATTTGTGAATTCCCTGTTCTGCAAATTACTTCACACACCGCGACCTGCATTTCTAACTGGTTACTGGTCTATACTTCAGTGATAATGTACTTCATTTTACTTTTTGTAGTGCATGTGGCTGTGATCTTGATATTTAGCATTCTTTGAGATTTTCAGCGTTCAAGTTATAAAAATTCTGAACTTAATACTTTTGCTTTTCTTCCTGTTTTATCAGGAATTGAGCCATGGTCCTTTGAACAACATTTGGGGCAAGCTGTTTTTATCCCCGCTGGATGCCCTTTTCAAGTCAGAAGTCTTCAGGTAGTTTTCTTTGTAGCTAAATTAATATTTTTGAGGTACCAATTCCGGGTTATTGAATGAAATTGTGAAGGGTTTAGATTGGCTTGACAAGTAGTTTATTTAAAGTGTACAATTCTACTTGCGTCTGAACTATTTTTATTTCTTGGTCGTTCGAGGATGTCACGTAGCAAAACAATCTGGCTCTGTTGCTTGAGATTTTGTTTGCTCTTCTATGCATATTATTCTTTTCTCTGGGACATTAGATATCCTAAATCTTTAGTGCATTTATTTCTAGCATATAATCCAATAAGTCATACTCTTTATGTATTTTTTTTCAGTCAACTGTTCAGCTGGGTCTTGATTTCTTATCTCCCGAAAGCCTCAGTGAGGCTGCACGACTAGCTGATGAGATTCGCTGTCTTCCAAATGACCATGAAGCAAAGCTACAAGTGTTGGAGGTTGGACAACGGAAATTTTCCTTAGAAGTATTCCGTGCCTTCCTTCTTTTTCCTTTTTTATTTTTTATCAGTTCTGGAAGTGTTGTGCCCTATCTTGTCTGGTGCGCTAATCTAGACTAGACTTATTTCTTTTGCTGGTATTCTCAATTCCCGCGGTTGGGTTCTAATGCAGGTAGGAAAGATATCACTTTATGCGGCAAGTTCAGCCATTAAAGAGATTCAGAAGTTGGTACTCGATCCAAAGTAAGCAAATCAAACATTATATTCTTCTTATTGCTTTTGTTGATGTTCAATCCCGCATTTTTATCCATTAGGAAAAACAAAAGGGAAGTGTTATTGACACTCCAAAAATCTCATTCTACACTCCTCACGATTGTATTTTTCTTTCCTAATATAGAAAGTTTGGAGTGTAGAATGAGATTTTTGGAGTGCTAATAATAATTCCCAAACAAAATTTATACAAAGATATGTGGCCACTTGCATTGTGTTCCGCTGGCATCGAGCTGCCTTATGTGCATGGATTGAGGGAAGTGTAGGGCAGGGGATAATATAACATTAGTAGATTCTAATTTGAACTGGAAATTGGAATTGGATTTCTCTTCCCTTGCACATGGTTCACCATATTAAGTAGAGGATCCGAGCATTGACAATGGGGTAGACCGAGGTTTTCCTGGACTACTCTTAACCTTCCAAGCTTTGTTTTCATTTCTTTTTGTAAATATTAAGGCCTTTTCGTTCTAGACAAATTTAAAGGCTTCTGCTTTATGCTTCTGCTGCAGACTTGGAGCAGAACTTGGATTTGAAGACCCAAATTTGACCGCGGCAGTTTCTGAGAATTTGGAGAAAATGACTAAACGAAGACAGATAACTTGTGCTTGATTCCGTCTGCACGGTTTAGATGAAGAAAATCTCATTTGAGGCGTGGCTAGACGCCTTGACGTGTTTTCGATGTATAAATGTGCTTATATGCTGCACTTGAAGAATTTGTCGAACAACAATGTAGCACGTGTGCCCTTAGTTAATGAAAAAGTGAGAGTAAACGCCAACACTTCACAAAGTTTTCTTCTGTATCCTTGTGATTGACGACCCGAGAATTGCCGAACACGAAATGGCAATGCACTCTCTTCATATCAAGAGGTGAGGCTAAACGATTCAGCAATTCTATGGAAGTCGGACTTCACATCCGGCCATGCTGATTCCGGTGCCTGAGCATTAAGTGTAAACAACCGACCACCACGAACGCAACATACTGCGATGTTATGCCGGTGAAACAAGGGGCTCTCAACTCTGAATTCAAGCTCGTAGTATTTAACATTGCTTGCACTATCCTCCCTCAATTTTGATTCGATCAAAGTTCCCTGGATGTCGGGGCGTTTGCCGGATCCTGTGACGGTCCTAACCACGGCTTCTCCTACCTCTTTTGGTCCTCCAAATGCTTCAATTCTACGAAAAACAACGTCAAAAATCAGCTGCAAATCGAAATGCCATGAAGGTGCAGAAACCATAAACTTCCTTCATTTGCTTACTTGAAATCAAGAGCAACTGGCGACACAATGACGCTAACATTGAGCTCGCCGGTGGTCGCGGGCGGGCCAAATGCAACAACGGGTTCACTGACATTTCGTCGGCGGCCATCGGTCCTGGATTTGGTATTGAAGTTCAAAGGAGGAGGATCAAGTGATCTTTCAAATTCCTTTTTCTCTGCTGCTCGATACAGAAGTGTTTGATCTCCAACCCAACTTGCTGGGTATATAAATTCTGCCACGTCCAAAATTAATTCAAAAAAAATTAATTCATCAATTTATCTAAACGCAAAATCAGGTGATTCAATTTAGACGCTCAATATTGACATGCTGACATACTCTTTAATACATGTTAGACACCCAACTGCACTAGAGAGTGTGTCAGCAAACGTGTCAGTTTTGTGTGTCCAAATAACTTTATCGATGAAACTACATCAAACATGATAGCATAATACATAACTGACCAAATCCTTCATTTGTGTCAATGCACCTACTGTAGCCTCCTATGGGATAAACCACATCCAGCTTAAGACTCCTACTACTTTCCGGCGACAACCCGAGAAGAAAACTTGTGACTCCGAGAAAATCAGCACCAAGAGCAACCACAGAAGCTGTCCCTAAACCGAGCAGAAGCCGCCTCCTAAACCCGGATTGTAGTGAAGCAAATTGGTCCGCCGGAGGCCTTTCTGCCCGGGTTATTGTCACCTCTCGCAAATCCCTTTTCCGGCAGCCGGAGGACGGTGTGATTATGCATATCTGGTTCAGGTTGAGGCATATATGTTTGCATGCATGAAAGTATTGTGGCAATGCCGGCATTGTCTTATCTTTTTGTTGAAGCACTGGTGCCGGCTTATTTAGTTCAACGCAGGTTTATCCAAACGAGTGGTTGCGGTAGAATTAGTACTCCCTTCATATTTCTAAAACTCGTAAGGAGCATTTTCAACAGTTGCCTTTGGGCAAGGGAAATGGCAATTGCCCAAAACACCTCCAGCGGGCCAAAAAAAAGGGCCAGTGGTGGGCCAAGTCATGCCCGTCCAAATGCCTGTGCAATTTAAGCTCGGCCTTCCGTCAATAGCTACGGTTGATGTCCGCATGATGTCAGCCACGATCTTTTTTTTTTTTTTTGCAACTGGCGCCTGTAACCCGCGCTTGGAATCAGGATGCGAGCTGACAAAACCTGCAACAATGGGCCCGCTGGAGCAAGTCCAACAAAAGAGCCTAATGGTTGTGGATTTTCAACGATAAAAAAAATTTGAAAAAGTTTTTGTTATACACGTTTTGGTGTGTCGGAATAAACAGTAAGAAAAATCAAACAGTTAGAATTAATTCGATCGTTAAAAAAAAATGAAAAATGAAAAAAAAAAGAAGAATTTTATTTTATATATACCCAACCATCTTCTTCATTTCTCCCACTACAACTTAATATTTATTTTTCCTACAAACTCCTATATTTGTTTTCTGACTTTCCAAATCTGTTTTGTTACCCAAAAAAAAAGAGAGAAAAAGAGTGATAGGACAAATTGATCGATCATGGAAGATGTTGCTTAGCTTGGGGCTTGTGTGCGTGTTTGCTCATCACCTAATCACAGGAAATGAGATGAGGATGCAACAAATGTGGAACAAGATTCATGCACAATTTATTGGAAAATGATCCTCTCCGGATCCCTTTCTCTTAATCCACCAAATCAATGAATCTGTGTCATTGAAATTTGATCCAACGGCTACAAACAGGGGCCCAATTTAAAAGTTATAATAACTTCAGCCATTGGATCAAATTTCAATGGCACGTATCTATTGATTTGGTGGATTAGGAGGAAGGGATCCAGAGAGGATCGCTTTCCCAATTTATTAAGCATATTCAAGGCACATCTCGGTCCAAGCAATCTCTTTCGAGTAGGTTCAAACATCTACACAAAGAGTTGAAATCTTGACAAGAAGCCCTCACAAAAGCAGAAGAAATTTTATTGAAGTGGCACTAGTCTAGCCAATGAGGTAGTAACAATATATTATTAATTAATTTTCAAATATAATTAAGTAAAATTTAGGATTTTTCCCTAAATTTTCACTCTAGTTTAAATTTCATCCTCGAACTAAAAATTATTTAATTTAGGTCCTTAAGTTTGACAAAATGTGTAGCATCGGTCCCTCATGTTAGCTTCTGTTAAATTTTTTTGTTAGTTTGTTTATGTGACACATGTATGGGTCACACATATGTAATTCTATAATTAAAAATTATTTAATTTGGGATCATTCAGTTATTCATATAAATCAAATAAATGGATGATTCATCATGAGGATGCTACTTGTTCCCAAAGCCATCTATCTATCTGGTTGATGCATATGAATGGCTAAATGGCCTCCATATTGAATGATTTTTAATAGATATGATATTTGGATGATGATAAAGAGAATAAACAGTTCCGATAAGATGTTCCTATGATAAAGAGACATTACATGTAAATGAAGAGACAAGTAGGTTTCTCATGGGAGAACAGAAGCATTATAAATAAATATATATTAAAAATAAAAAATAAAACTTGAAAAAGAAGATCAATCGAAACAATTCATTTACTAAAACTAAATTTTATGACATGGAGATCATAGCATCTAAAACCTAATAGTACAAAAAGTAAAACTTAAAAACTACACTGAATCAGCCATCTCATTCCTTCATGATGAAACTGATCATGATCAGCCAAACCTTTGCATTATTAGGTGATCATCATCATCAAATTCTCCAAACCCCAACTGATCTTGTTGACCATGTTGTTGTTTCTGCTGATCATGAAAATTTTCTGGTCTATTAATATCACCCGATCCTCCAAGCCCTAAAAAGTCAACTGTCAATGTATCACCACTACCCACATTACTAGCACCCCTCAACCCTATTTTATTTGGAGTCCCATTGTTTTCATGTTCCATGTTCTTCAAGAAACCATTGTTCTGATGATGATCGAATACCACGTTAAATATCCCCATTTCCGCACAATTAGCGCTGAAAAACTGTGGCGAGGTCTCTAATTGCGGAATGTTATGATCTCTCTGCTGCATAAAGTGGTTCATGTTGTACCCACCAGTAGTTGTACCATAGGTTGAGGGTGCCATGCTTGTTATGGTTGTACTACCAGGGTTAGGGTTAGGACCACCACTCAGAGTTGCACCCATTTGAGCCGCTTTTTGTAGCAGTTGCGTGGCGGATAAGTGGCCTGATGAGCTGGGGATGAGTGATTGACTGTGCCGGCCGTGATTTAATTCGAAGAGTAATGACGATGGTGATGGTGATGATGATGAAGTGTTGTTGTTGAGGGATCTCGGTGACATGTTTAAGGGTTTTGCGGGTATTGGGAAGGGTCGTTGGGTTTCTAGGGTCAAAGGGGTATTTTTGGCATCAAAAATATGATGAAATTGACCAGATGTAGTAATATCTGATCTTGCTGATGGTGGGTTATCGGTGATTTTGTTGTTGTTCATGGGCATTGATGTGGGGATGATGAGCTCACTGTTGGAAAGTTGGCCTTGTTGTAAGTTTGGTGCTCCCATAGTATTGTTGGACATTAGTACTACTCCTTGGTTTCTTGCGTTGTTCTCTTCAGCTATGGTATCACAAAAAGCTCTGTGGGTGATGAAGCTATCTCTTCTGCACAATATATAGACAGCCAATAGTAATCGTAAGCTAAACTGTATAAAGTTCATTTATGAGACTCAATTCAGACATATTTAACAAAATGAAAACTGTGTGCCGTCTAATTTATTATTGCTATAAGCCAAAAAGCACTACCTGTTAAGGGAAACAATAAACATAATACGTCTCTTGATTAATGGCCGGCGTTGTAGAGGACAGACAAAATTAAACAAGATTAATGTCTTAAGTACCATATACAATTATTCTATTGCATAGAAGGTTTAATAACAAATGTTTTTTTTAAATAAGAATGCTTAGAACTTTCAATAATAAATTTTTGAAAGATTAGTTTCAGTCATTCAAGTTGACAATATTAACGATATATAAATATATATATATATATATGTATGTATGTATGTACGTTAATTTTAAATGTTCATGCATGCACAAGCGGCACAACTTATCTATCCAAAACGTCTGTCGTCGTAGTTGTTCAAATTGTGTAATTATCGAGAACACTTTTGCTCACCACTGTAATGTATACTTTTTATACACCTGATTATTTGTTATGTGACCTTTTACTTAATTCTAGTTAACTTTTATATTAAATGTTTTTTTTATTATTATTTTGAAAAAAAATTAACCAAGATTCATGTGACAAAAGATTAAGCGTATGGTAAGCATACATCAAAGTTTAGGATGGTGAGCAAAAATGCTCCCGTAATTATATAGACATTACTATAAGTTTTCTCTATAAAAATGCTAAGGAGACTCTCTCAAAAGTAGGATTTTCCATGGACTCTTTGTCATCTCACGTTTAACGTTAATTCCCGTGCAAACACTATAAAGTATTGTGCTAAAAATATGAGGTGGTAAAAAATCCATAGATAGTCTCAAGTTTGAGAGAGAGCCCCCTTAACAATTCTCTTTCTAGAATACTAATTTACCTGGAGAAGATGGTTCCACAGTCACATTTGTATTGTCTAGTACCACAGATCTTTGAATGAGCTTTCCAGTCCGATTGCACCGCGTACTTCTTGGAGCACTTCTCACATTTCCACTTTTTCTCACCATGCTTCCGGCAAAAGTGCTTTTTGATGCCCGTAAGATCCCCGAGTGCCCGCGATGGACCGTGATGGACGCAGGAGGGTTCTGGGCAGACATAGACTCGCTTAATGATTTCACTGCTTGTTCTTTGCTTAAGCTTCCACGGCAAGTTGTGACCTCTTCTGTGCAATTGGAGGTTTTGGTCCCTTTGGAACCCCTTCTTGCAAATTTCACACACAAACCGGTTTGTGGCCATCAGGGTCTTTGGTGATAAGGCAATCACTTCAGCACTTGGGTCTGCATTTGGATGGAGTTTTAAACAATTAGTACATATGTTTGAAATTAATTAAATTAGCATTTAGAAGTGTAAATGCATTAAGAAATTTGGAGCATTTTTATTGTGGATGGGGAAGCTTAATAGTAAAAGACTATAAAAAAAAAACACTCGATTACAAGGCAGATTTGATCAAGACAGAAAATCGTCAGCAACACGAGGGAAAGGGAAATGAGATGGTTCGCAGACAACTGAGAATGTATTTATGAAGATCTTTTACTTGAAATAGTTGAGCGCACAAATAAAGAAACAAAGGAGGGAGACCCTAGTCAAGGCAAAACCAAGGGTATACATCATTACTGATTGAGATCCACTTCGGATCTCACACTCAGGAGTCCATAAATTGAATAATTCGGAGCGTTCAATCAATCCCCATTAGCCTATCTCACTGACCCACCTTACACACAATCTCTCTCTCCAACACCCAAATGATGACTCTCACTTGAACGCTTTGGATTGCTTAATCCGTAAGCTCCAGAATGTGAGATCCGGAGAGAATCTCAATCTCTTTATTACAATAATCGTAAAACACTGAACCAATAATTGAACCCTTTCAAACTACTCAGAGATATATCAATAAGATATATAGTTCATGTTTTGTGACCCCATCAATATTTTTTTTGTCTGGAAACAAAATAATCCACGGCTCTCCTTCAAGAACTGAATCAAATCTGTTTGAAGATAGCTAGCTAGCTAGCTATCTAAGAACTAAATAATTGAACTAATTATTAAATATATGCAAGCATGCATATTTTGACCAAAAGGATACATAGAATGAAGATTATTACTCATAGACCAAACTCGCGAAAATAATTAGAAGATAAGAATAACATGTATTGAAGAAATTAAAATGAAAGTTTTTTAAACATCTATGAAGCTCGATTAAGCATATTCAAGTTACAAAAGATTAGGCGAGCCATACTACACATCACGGTCCTGTCTGCAGCTGACAAGCAGACTAAATTGGTGAACGTCAACAGAAAAGTAAGAAGTTTGAATTGATCTACCTGGAGTTCCTGGTAGGTTTCTTTTCTTCTTAGCCGGT
Organism: Pyrus communis; assembly: GCF_963583255.1. Lineage (NCBI taxonomy): Eukaryota > Viridiplantae > Streptophyta > Magnoliopsida > Rosales > Rosaceae > Pyrus > Pyrus communis. The sequence continues at coordinate 2,790,588 of NC_084811.1, read as the reverse complement.
GGAGGTTGCTTTTGTACTTGAGCAGTGGAGATACCATTGCTATCGATATTAGTTGTTGGAAGGAAGGAGTTGGAGCCATGGAAGTTTGCATGGTGATTTAATAGCTCTTGTTGTTGCTGTTGAACTTCTTCTCCGCCTGTATTTCCTGAAGAGAAGCTCCCAGTAGCTGCACTACCTGCGATATTTGACATTGAAGGAAGATAGATTTTTATTCACTCTTGTTTGTCTTACTTCCAAACTCTCCTTTGTTTCTTTCCCCACTTATCTTGTTCTTGGTGCTCTCTCTCTCTCTCTCTCTCTCTCTCTCTCTCTCTCTCTCTCTCTCTCTCTCTCTCTCTCTCAAGCAAGGCTATAGCTACTACTTCAAAAATTGATAAATTAATGAGAAACTGAACAGAAAATATGGGATTTTTTGAAGTCTAGAGAAGACAAAACCCAGAAAATTCTCCTTCAATTGTGGTGAAGAGAGTTTTTGTTGGCATAATATGAACACAAGAACCAGGTCTTCTTTTGCCCCTAAACTGTTATCTTTGACGTAGATTATATATATGCCCCTAAAAGTAACTTTGTTGATTTTAATGATATTACATTTAAAGGATGCCATCCTCACACTTCCTTTTATCTTCACATATTATTTGTTAATTTTTATTATTTGATTCTCTTTGATTCATTTAATTCGACAGTTAAAAATTAAAAATATTATATAAAAATGTTCAAAATATTAATATAAGTAGAAATATTAATATGCTAATTTACAAAAATATCAATATATATATATAAATTTATATAAGTTATCTTCCATGAAAATTATAAAAATTTTGATTTTCCTGTATCTTATCAATACTGGCTAAAGTTTGCATATCACCACACCTTTTCTATATATGGATTCTTGATTTTTGAAATATTTTAATAAAAAAAAATCGACAATTCTATGAATATTTTAAACAACAATGAAAATTAAAAAAAGAATGCATGAATAGTATAAACTTTTTAAATAATTCGGGCAGTGGCAGACAAGGGCTTCTCGCCGAGAACTTGTCCGTTTGTGTTGTGAGGAGATTTATTAATAAAGGAATTTTTGTTCCCAAAAGGTCAATTTCAATGAGACAAAACCACAAGATTGCCACTGCACAATTAGCCGCCTTAATGGGCAAAAGGACCACACTACCCTAACGCTCACGGGTGGGCGCTCTGGACGTGTTCTACTTGAAAAGGACACGACATGAACACAAAAATTCTTATTGACGTGGCACATGGTGTAGATCACGAGGTCAATTTGTCAAGGGGTATTTTTCATATCAAAGACAATTGATGGCCATTTTGGTCATTCAACGTGGCCTGCTTCAAAGGTGATAGGTTTATGACGTGTCGTCAACCCACTATCGTGGTAGTAAACAAAGTAGATTAGTAGACACGAGAACCCTAGAATTGACCAGCTCGTAGCATAAACAAGAATGTATGATTGTTGAATCGTTTCAATGGATATTTTTTTTGTTAAACAAAGGGGTTGATTGTTGAATCTTAGTAGCATCGCATGAAGCTTGAATCAATTCACCGAGAAGATTATCTATGGCATCATGTGATATCAACTATACAGCAATTACTGAATCAGACTCCACCGAAAGATGTTGAACTCATTTATTTCAACCTCCAAGTAAGTTGTAATCCCAAAAAAATGCCCCAAATTTCAGCGTTGAGAATCTCTCTACGCCCTAGATTAACACAAAACCCAACATCCCAAGCTTCAAAAGAAAACATAATATGGGAAAATTTTAGTGGACAAATTTTAGTAGATGCATAACCAGGTATTAGCTACAAAAGAAAAACATAACATGGGATAAATTTTATACCTTATATAAATTGGAGAAAAACTTATGCTGAAGTGTTTCATATCATTCGTAAAGTACCTCTCACAAAAACAAAAACAAAACAAAAAAAAAAAAAATCAGTATTTTTATTTCACTAGACCTTATACAATTTTCATTCGATTTAAGAGTACGTTGGCCGGATCAGAAAACCCTCCAGAGTATAATCTTTTTCTCTCATATAGATAAAGGATTGCATGGAGATAGAGCCGTACTTTTATATTAAGGTTTAATTAGTTAATCATCAATTCTTTTTGGTTTGAGAACGATCGCTGGTGATGAAACAAAACTTTTAATAGGGCTCAAGTTTATGATTTCAAATATTCCATTTTTTAAAAGGTGCATTCTATTACTTTTGATCTTTACAAGTTTTTGTTTTATGAAAGTTCTTTAAAAAGGTTGAATGTTACTGAATATAACAACCCAGAAGGGAGATAAGTGTACGAAAATAGATATGAACGCCAAATCTCAACCGTACGTTCTGCAAGTGCTATGCAGCTCAGCTTGCTTTTTGGTCAAAATTCAGCTACGCATGCGGATGATGGGACTTTTGCATGGCCACGGATTTAGTTAACTGTTATATCTTTATTTGAATTTTCTCTGCATTTTTTGTTTGTTTTCCTTTTTAAAGTTATAATTAATGATACTTGGATATTTGAAACTGCAGCCATGCATGCGAGTCTCTGTTATATGTGCGTACGATCGCCGCCAAATTCAGTCCATCACATTATAGAGGACTACATTTGGCTCGTTATGCGATGAGAATGACTTGCAGCAGAAATGTGCTGATAACGTATTGTTTAATGCTAACTAAATAACGTATAAGCTTTATCTTATCCAAAACTAAACCTAAGGTTTTTGCAATCTTAGTCGCTAGCCCCTTGCTCCAACTTGGGGTCAGCTGCAATCACTCCCCACCTTCCTCCCAGCCTCACTCTCCCCTTCCCTGACCCTCTGCCAACCCATTCATTGCTTTTATTCCATTCAATCCCTCCCCCTTGCCAATGTCGTCCCTCCCCCCCCTCCGGGGTCTCCCCTTTCCCTACCCTTTCTTAGCTTTTATAGTGCCTCCCCTCTTCCCCTCCATAGCCCTTTTCCACCATTTTGTGAGTAACTCGTCCTTGGCTGTGTGCCTTTACCCAGATCCAAGTCATTCCCATTTCAAGGTTCCTCAAATTGAGGCTGGTTTGTGGTTTGGGAAGGTTTTGTGGTTGTTGATGGTTGGTTCCACTTCCATCAGCTTGTTTCCATGGCAGTGACGTTCCCCTTAACCGATTTGGTGGTTGCACATCCTTGCACATTTAGATCTGGCAGACATGCTGCCTGAGTGTTCAAATCTGACAGCGTCGCTGTCTTAGGTTTGGTCTTGGTTCATGACCTGCTCACTGAGATGAGCTGACTTGTGGTCCTTTCTTAGAGTAGTGGTTGATTTCGTTGCCTTGACCTACAGTGGCGAAGCCAGGAATTGACGGAGGAGGGGCGAAGTTAAAAGATTGCAAGGTTCAAAAGAATAGCAACAACCAAATCCTTTTATATAGTAATGTCTTCCATAATTTATCAATACAAACAAATTACAATTGTTGCCGGCGATGTTTCATATCATGAAAACGTTGCATAATAGGCTCATTATCAATAAAAGCAAATACATCTCTCTCAATGTAAACAAATATGCTATCACTCAACCATTTATCCCCCATTTTGTTAAGCAATGGTGTTTTCACAATCTTAATAGCAGAAAAAGCTCTCTCTACCAAAGCGGTTGCAACCGGTAACACCAAAGTCAATGCAATAAGCTTATACACTAACATATAGCTTGCACACCTTCCGGTCTTCACCAACTCCTTTGCAAGATCACCAATTCCTCTTAATGATGAAAACTCACTATGCATCTTCATATCGTGAATGTAATTGTCAAGTTGATTTGGAAGATTTATGAGGTCCATATGATCAAAATCTTGAGGATAAAGTTGGGCTATACGAACAATTTTTGCTTTGTCAAAAGATGCAAAATTATGCACCGGACTCAAACATGTCATCCAAAGAAGCAATTCGGTTTCGGTGTTTACCTCATCAAAGCGATCATTCAATTCCTTTAATTGCGTATCAAGGACTTGAAAATAGAGGTCCACACGATAGTAATGGAAGTTTATGAGTCTTTGAGCTTTACGCCTTGATTTTCCGGGTACGAAATGCAAATCCTCCATGTTAGGAACAACAATATCATGATCTTCACAAAACTTTTGTACATCATCAAGCAAGTCCCCAAAATCATCATCTCTCAAGGATTGTAGTCTTTGCTTGCATACTTCCACTAACGCCATCGCATTCACAATATCTTGATCTTTCTTTTGTAATGCTTGTGATAACTCGTTTGTAATTCCTAATATCAGTCTCATCAAAAAAAGGTGAAACACAAAATCAAAAGTTTGTATGTCATGGAATAACTTTTGTATGTCATGGAATAACTTACTTGCTTCTCCAAAATTGTCTTGGTTGGTATCATCTTTAATCCATTCAAGCACCTCCACCATGGCTTCAAACATGACAATAATACTCACTATAGTACCATAATGTGAGTTCTTATGTGTATCACAAGGACGCATGAGACTACTCTCTTGATTTAACCCTCTACCCGTTTCAAGATCACCAATATCAAGAGTTTTCTAAATTTGTTCTAGTTGTTTCTCTCTAAATACATCACGACGCTTACATGATGATCCAATAGTATTGACCAAGATACTAACATTGTTAAAGAAAATGGCGACACCGCTTTGCAACGGCTACAAGAGCTAGTTGAAGTTGGTGTGCAAAACAATGAACATAAAATGCTTGAGGATACTTGTTTAAAATCTTTGTTTTAAGGCCATTTAGCTTACCTTTCATATTGCTAGCTCCATCATAGTCTTGTCCCCGTAACTTAGACATACTCAAATTTGTTGTAGCAAAGAATCTCTTGATAGCCTCTTCAAGCGAGCTACTAGTTGTAAAGGTGACATGTTGCACACCCAAAAACTTTTCAATTGCTTCTCCTTTTTTGTTCACATAACGCAATACCACCACCATTTGCTCTTTAGTTGAAGAATCAAGTGATCCATCAACCAAAATAGAAAAAAATGCACATTCCATATCTTTAGTGATTGCATCTATAGTTTCAATGGCACAAGCACGGACAAGATCTTTTTGAATATCGGAAGAAGTATACTTAAGATTCTTGGGAGCATTCTCAAACACAACTTTCCTAACTTGCTCATTATGCTTGGAAAGAAATTGCATAAGCTCCAAATAATTACCTCTATTGCTTGATTTGAACGATTCATCATGGCCACGAAAAGGCAAACCTTGTCCCAACAACCATCTTGTACACTCAAGTGAGGCATTCAATAAAGTACGATAATTAGTGCGAGCTTCATCAATTTTTTGATATACTATACTCCAACCACTTAAACTTATCAAACCAACTGATGATAAAACATCTTTTGTCACTAACTTTTCTTGGCATGATGTGGTCTCTAGGTTGGCAAGGATCATTTCGGAGATAATGTCTACGAATTGCTTCACGATAATTAGGTGGATAATCAAGCATTCAACGTCTATGTCCAGGGCCTGCAGGAAGATTAGCCAATATTTCATCCAACTCAGTGGCCTCACTTTGTTGTGACCTACTAGGAATATTCGAAGGAGAACTTCTTGGAATATTTGAAGGAGGACTTCTTAGAATATTCGAAGGAGAACTTCTTGGAATATTTTACCCTAAAAAATAATTTCATAATTTCATATCAATAATCAATAACCAATAACCATATTAGTGCATTAAGTGCTTTACTATATGATTCTATACCAATTAAACAAAATTCATTTTAAATAATTAATTAGGGTTAGGGTTTATAAATTTAGGAATTAAAAAATTTACCTAAATAGTGGGTTTGATGGTTGGAAGCTAGGCCCTGGTGGTGCTGCTAAGTGATGATTGGTTTGATGCCAAATGGTGCTGCTGTGCTAAGTGCTGACTGGTTCCGTTCCGTTTTCTACTTCAAAAGGGAGAGCAGCAGCTGCACTTTGCTGCTCTGATTGGAGGATGAAAAAGGGAAAACGACACAGAGAGAAGAAACTGAGAGATTGAATGAATGGGGGACACGTGGTCCCCCCATATAATTTTTTTTTTCTTCTTCCAACTTATCAAAACGACGCCGTTTCATTTTTTCTTTTTTCTTTTTTTTTTTAAATTTTTTTACCAAGACCAAAACGACGTCGTTTTGGCCTGGTTGTTTTTAAAAAAAATTAAGTCAGCTTTGCTGCGCGCAGAGCAGAACCAGGCAGACCACTGAAGACGAAGAGCAATGGTAGCAGAACCGGTGGGTTTTCCGACAGGGGAGGGGCAAAATCAGCACTCTAGTCTTGTTTTTCCGGCTAGGGGAGTGGCAGCTGCCATTCCTCGCCCTCACGTGGCTTCGCCACTGTCGATGTATGAATGTTGTGGTCGTGTTTGCAGTGGTTAGATGTTGTCTTCGATTTATGTGTTGAGTTTGTGGTCTCGTTTTTCAACGATGACTTTTTGTGGTCTCGCTCTATTGGGATGATTTTATGTGACCTTGCATTTATACGATGACCTATGCGGACGCCGATATAAGTCTTGCATCTATCGTGTTTTTGTAACAGATTTGTATTAATGACGTTTTGTATGGTTAGGACAGTGTTTATGGTAACCGTATAGGGGTTTACTATTGCTTGTTTTACTGTGCAAATTTACTCCATATCAATTTCTCGGTCACTAGAGCTTATGTACCCAATTAACAACCTCTATAATTATTTGTGAAGTTTAATGAAATATCACCCTGCCGTTTCGTTTCAAAAATCAGCGTATAAGCTTTTATTTTATGTACGTTGTTCAATGCTAACTATATCGTTTTGACACATCCTGTCTCACAATATTAGAGTCATCATGCCATGAAAATTGCTCTATATTTGTTCATGTGTTGTACGTTACCGACTTCCAGTTTCAGGTTACGTTATCAACATGTCGATGTCAGTTACAGTTAAACAGTTACAGACTTTGGTATTCCTACGCAAGAGCTAGCCCGAAAGGAAAATAATTAAAGAGGATTATATTCATTATATTATTTGCTTGGCTTAAACTAACAATAATATAATTCTAATGATCTGATTAATTAGCTAGCGGTCGGGACGTAGCTACCTAGCTAGCTTGTCTTATATATGTAGGGTTTGTAGTTCAATTCGGATTTATCACTAATCAAGTATTAATATTCTATACAGAAACAAATATTGTATTAGTTAGTACGTGCGTGTGATTACAGCTATCTAGCTAGTCAAATTACGTGTTTGTAAATATATACTAAATAATGTATGATTATATGGTTGTAATCTTAAGTGCAATGTAACCATATATATATATATGTCCAAACGGTCTCTGTCAAACTAACTCTCCGCCAACTGTGGAGTTTTTTAACGTAACGGTCACACTGTTAAGTGATATTTTTATTTCTTGTGTTATAAACTTATAATACAAAGTGATGAGATAGTTAATATAGTTGATATTTCATTAATCTAAGACATAATATTATGAATAAATATGTTATAACACAAGTAAACTGATAAAAGTACGTGACGGTAGTTTTATATGGTCTACATGACAGTGTTGTATGGTCATACGGAAAAACCCAAATGAACACAAATACAGGACGACTGAAGCAACGATAATCACACATGGTTGAGGTATAAAATACTATTGTCCATATCAATAAGATACTGCATATACTATACGTCTTGCATTTTGTAGTCTTATTGCTCAACAGCCTCTACTCTTACATATACACACATCGTCAATTACTATTCATGACGCAAAGCAAAACAATAATTAGGCTTCCACATACATATAGTAATATATACCTATATTTGTCGGACTCGTAACACACAACATTTAATTCTCATATCAAGACTTATTCTCTGTTCTCAAATCATAGGTCCCCTTAAAAAAAACTTAAAAACACCGATACTATGATCGAGTTGTATTTCTCTTCATTTGTAATTAAAATCTCTTAAATTAACTATTATTTGTAATTAGAATGCAAATCATTGTGTGGCATATCGTAAATCTCTCACCGCTTTAAAAATATTATTATACTAGAAAATATAAATAACTAAATAAACTTGTAATATTGGTCCATATAAGTGGAGGCATATGCATGCATTTACCTCAGTTAAACTTTCCATCGCCCATGTCAATACTGATCCGCAATCATTGGGGCAAAAGGTCGATCCATCGAATTTTTAGTCAAGATTCGTGGTTATTGGAGCTAGTAAAAGCAAAAATAGTTGAGAAGATTCGTAGCTATATATTAGATTTAAAATGATGAACATTCATACACGTAGACTTAGATAAAAGTGATTAATCATTAGTTGTACACTTACAGAAAATCATTTGGAATGGTTACCGACTGACCGCCATTTTTATTTGAATAAAGACTAGTTTTTCCCGATCCCATAAATAATATAAAAGGGACCAATTAATGTATTAAAAATAGCTTGTTCTTAGGAGCTTCTAATTTAGCAAGTGAATGAATTTAGCTATCAACTAGGTAAGCAAAACTTGAAGATTAGGAACTGTTTTTAAGTTGACATTGACCCATGCACGTTCGCCATTTTACAGAGAAATGATGCGCTTGTTGGAAAGGGATCCTCTCCGGATCCCTTCCACCAAGTTAAGGAATTCAAGCTTTTGAAATGTGATCCAACAGGGACCCCTTTAAAGTTATAGTAACTTTAGTTGTTAGATCAAATTTCAAGGGTCCGGATTCCTTAACTTGGTGGATTTGGTGGAAGGGATCCGAAGAGGATCCCTTTCCGTGTTTGTTCTTGTCGCTCAACTCGCTTTTGCCTATCCAAAGCCAAAATATATAAAAGTATGCGTAAAGAGAAAAAACTATGTGAAATTTATTTCTCTTTTAAATATTTTGGAACTCGTTTAGAAGTGCTTTTAAAATGACTGAAAATGTTTTTAGTGAAAATGATTTTGAAATTAATCCTTAGTAAAACCCAAGTAATCCTGAAAAAGAAAACACTTTAACTACTTTGTATAAAAAGCACATATATGGTAATTCTTTCAAAAATCACTTAAAATGCTTTTAAAACCCAAAATCAATTTCACCAATAAATGCTTTTAAAACTCAAAATCTATTTCACTAAAAACATTTTCTTCATTTTAAAAGTACTTTCAAACGATCTTTTTATAGTTTATATATTTTCAAATAAATTGGCCATTGAAAATTCATAAAAGGTCTTGGTAGCCCTTCCAAAAGCGAAAAAAAAAAATTATTCACTTTCTAGCTTTTTTTGTTATTGGGATCGGGGTAATAGTTGGAAATCTACTTTCAAAACAGAACCCAAGATTTTGCTGTCTCATTTCGGGATGAATTAGAAAGTGGGGTGTCATCAAATCATCAAATCATCAAATCATGAATCAAAAGGCCAAAAGGTTTTCATCCATGGAATGAGATCCACTTTGAGTCTTTATGTTTGAAGTATGCGGACTGATACATTCCCACCGTTCAAGAGAAAAGAAAATGATCTAAGTCGTTTAAGTTTTTGGGTTTTTGTGATGTGGGTTAATATGATGAGTTAATAGAAGTTGTACGATTGAAATTGAGTGGTCTAAATCTCTCAAATTGAGTGGTCTAAACACAAAGAACCATAATAGATCTCAAATTCTCAATCCTTCATCTACAATGGTTGGTAGAATCATAGAACAAGAGATTGCTTTGCCCTACGACATTTACGATGATCATTTAGTCTTGCGGCTTTTGTATTTACTTTTTTAGACGAAATTCTTTGTTCAAATTCCATAAACGAAAATGGTTGAATTAATAAACAAGAATGAAAAATTTCTTGATGGTAGACAATTAGCTAGGATATATAAGAAACAAGACACGAGTCTATTAGATGGATAGTGATGTGAAAACTCGGGAAGAATATCTTGCAAAGCTAAAGATCCCAAGAACATGCTAAAATTAACATATTTGCCAAAAACAAATATATTAGTATTTTAAACTAGGAAGGTGCATGCATGGGCCCGAAGTACCGAAGTTACTTACAAGCATCGTCGATCGACTCGATCTGAGTCATTCTCTTCTTTTATCTCCTGTCGTCCTTGAATTTTTGGCAAAATGTTGACATTTTGTTCTCAGTTAGAGAGAATGTCACGCTTTTTTTAATTTTTGACGTATAGGGAAATTCTGAATCAAAATTATTGATTGTGATTGATTTTGATTTTACTAATTCTCTATTTGTGAATTAAGTTGATTATATTTTCTTAATTATTGGCGCCAAAGGTGTCCCATTAGCGCCAAAATGTGTGGCCAAAGATGAAAGATGCATCATTTTTTCTTTTCAAAACCCAACTTTTTGATGAAAAGAAGAAAAACACGTAAAATGATTACAGGAAAGTTCCCAGGCAATAGGGCATATAGGTCCAACTCAACATTATAAGACCATCTCCAATCCTGAAAATTTAAGTTAGAAAAGTTTAAGTCATAACCCATAAATTGTTGGAAAATATTAGTATTTATGTTTATTTTAATTTTGGGTTTTGCTTGTTAGTTTAGGAATTGAGCCTAGCCCATCCGAGTTAGGGTTTCTTAAGTTTAGTTCTCTATAAATATTGCTTGTAATATAGTTTGAAAATCAAGTTACTCATGATGTAGCTTTTGGTGTCTTGTAGCTGTTTCAGCATTCTTGTTTGTTTAATAAATTCTTATTATTTTGTAATTTTTATTGTCACTCACATTGATATTCAACTTGGTATCAGAGCAGGTTCTGTGCCCTTGCTTCTTCTTGGTCACTTTGTTTATTTTTTTATTTTTTATTTTTATTTTTTGTCTTTGGATATCCGGTATTGAAAGTCGTGGTAGTCTGGAAAAAAAAAAAAAAAAAAAGGGTTGTCATTGTTCATCGTTCGTTCTTGTCCTGTACTCTAGCATCTGACCTGCATCCCTAGAAATCTCACACCAGCGGGTTTTTTGAGTTTCTGCGCTTGTTCACTGGAGTTCTGCAATTGCTAGCAAAGAAGAAAAAAACAGGAAAAGAAAAGAGGAGAGAAAAAACGAAAAAAAAAAAATAGCGGTTTGTTTTTTAGAGGCCCACACGGGCATGAAAGAAATATTGGTGGTTTGGTTGTTTTTAAGGCCGACATGGGTGACTTGAGAAGGTGGTTGTTTGGCTTGTATTGGGAAGACCCTTTTTGCAACAATCGCTCGAGTGTTTGAACTGGTGATCACTCGAGTGACGTTGTGTACACGGTAAACTGGATTTTTTGTTGGTTTATTCGGAAGTTCGCAATTGGCACCGGGAAAGTTTGCACTAGCATTGGTATTTGTCTTCCACTGGCACTGGCATTAGCATTAACATGGGAATCTTGCACGGGCATTGGCATTAGCATGGGAATCTTGCACTTGCACCAATGGAATTTCGTATTGAAATTGGCATTGGAAGTTAGCATAATAAAGCTTGCATCCACATTGTCCGTTGGCAAACTCATGTTGTGTACAGCCATGAGTTTGATGGGTGTGTTGGAAAATATTAGTATTTATGTTTCTTTTAGTATTTGGGTTTTGCTTGTTAGTTTTGGAATTGAGCCTAGCCCATCCGAGTTATGGTTTTTTAGGTTTTGGTTCTCTATTAATATTGATTGTAATTTAGTTTGAGAAGTAAGTTACTCACAATGTAGCTCTTGGAGTTTTGTAGCTGTTTTGGCATTCTTGTTTGTTTAATAAAATTCTAATTATTTTGTAATTTCTATCGTCACGCACTCTGATATTCAACTGAAACTGCTTTTTTCATCCAATGTTTATGGCTTAAATTTTAGCCCGAGAGTATTAAATTATGATTTTAGTCTTTTTTTTTTTTGGTAACTTTTTGAAAATAAAATTTTTGTAGATTTTTCTAATTTATTTTCATGAACATTTTAACTTAAAAATATTTAAATTCTAATAAATAATTAAAAATCATACAAATACATAGGTATTTATAAAGTTTTATGTGAGATTTGACTTAAATAAATTCTTTAAATTATTTTAGACGTTTGATTTAATTTTGGGTCATCAAATTTATTTTATTTTATTTTTTTAACATTAGATTTGATCTCATTTGATCACAACCATTGAATTATAGGTAAAAAACAAAAAAATGTTTGAAATATGACAGTTTGGTGGGTCCAAAATAATTTAAGCCACACTAATATTTGGGGAAAATCTAGCCCAAAAATATACTTTTTGTCCAAGACTTATTTTAGCCCAATGGTTGGAGATGGTTTGGGGGAGGGGGTTTGAAATTTTATATTTTAAGTTTTATCCCATGAATTGGAGATAGTCTAAAGAAACCAATATGCAAATTGGAATTAAGTATGGACCATTTTTTTGTTTTACAAGCGATATTCTACCTTAAACTAATCTAAATTGTGAGAAGAGAGCTTCAACTCGATCAAATACATACGAGCAGTGGCGAATGTACATTGGGACCAAGTGAAGGTCTTCCGATGACTCAAACTAATCTAAATTGTGAGAAGAGAGATTCGAACTCGATCAAATACATACGAGCAGTGGCGTTTGTACATTGGGACCAAGTGAAGGTCTTCCGATGACTCTTCGAATGTTTGGTACTGATCCCTTTTGTGCCTATCAAGTGTTTGATATAATATCTGCTAGGCATATCTTGACAAGTTGCGTCGAAAACACTCGATAAATTCTCTCGATATCACTCATCATATTGAATCGGCTTATGTCAATATTTGTTTACATGTGCGCAACATGATTTGGCTAATGACAATAAGCTCGCCAAAGTGTTCGACAAAATTACTCAGTGAATAAATTGAATTTGTTTTGCACGCTTCTATCTAAAAAACTTGTATTTTAACATTGGGACTCCTGAAGGTCCGAGCCCTAGATCCATCACTGCATAAGAGGAGCATATTCGCTTTAGCTAATGTATTATGTAACTATACCCACGTATGGAGGAACCAAATATATATTTTTCTGTTCTTTGGTACGAGTAGGAAAAAGTATAAATTTTTCCAATTAACATGACAAAACCGTGTTTATACAAAAACATGTAATCCAGTATCCTGTTAGATAGGGCTTTGTGTTTCTACATATACGTTCTATGTTTAAAACCCCCTCCCAATATGTTCACACTCTTCTGCCTCCCCTTAATATTAGTTTTTATTTTTTATTTTTAAGCAAAGGGTAATCACTATAGTCAACGAAATTATAGCAACGGTCAAATGGGTCAACTAATAAGGCATTTCAATCTAAGCAGGCCCATGTTTGGAAGCCATCTAATATTTGAAGGCTTGAAGCCCTAACATACAAGACCCAACAGACCAAAGCCTATTTCAAGCCCTAAACATTTAAGGCCCAAAGACTAACCAAATGACTTATAACATCAAGGTTTTGAAAGCAAATGCAAAACCCACTTCCATTTGATATGTCACGTTGGGGCCAATGACACATTAACGGCTGAAGCCACCGTCTTGTGTCTAGGCGACTAACCTTAGCATTTCTCATGTGTGGAATCAGGTGTGCTGGGCAAGAAATATGATATAACAGGACAACCAAAGGACTAGGGAATAGAAACCAAATTATAGGGCACAAAATAGCAGTGAGATTATGAGATGTTCTATATAGGATATAGAACTAACTTTCTATCAACAAAAAAAAGGGCCCACCAAACCTTAAAACCCTGCTGAAATAGAAAAAGTGCCAACAAAAAGGTCATCAAAACCAGCCTCGGATCTTTTTCTGAATACATGTTTAACTTACAACCATGATGAGTTCATAAGAGATTATTAGAAATTAAAGTTCTGTTCATCATGTCAGACTATATTATCTATGCAAACCCACTAACTAAACAGTTTTGGAAGAAACTTGAACAGCAAGTGACCCCTTGAAACAGTCATCCATAGCTCAGACGAGAAATTTCTTAGTTACCCCAAAAACCATGAATAGCCATCAAAAGTGCTGTCAAATTCGCCTAGTTTAATCTCCTATCATTGAATTTTCGAAAATATTTGACAATATTCTTGTCCATCTGGAAGACTTCACAGTTACTACTTTGTGCAGTTTTGAAACCACTTAACAAATCAAAAGAGAGATTAGTACCTTACCAGGGTTAATTCTTCCGAAAATCACAACTTCAAGATGACATGAGTCTTCAAACACACCTAGAGGCTAGTTGGCCACTTTTCTCCAGTTTGATCAAGAGGTTTGCTATCCGTATCTTTGCTAACATTCAAACCTTCGTTCACCTCGCTTTCTTCTGAAGCCACAATTCCACTAACAGTATCAGCATGGCTTGAAGTTACCCTGACTCTCTTCCGGGCCTTGCGGGAGGGTCTTGAGACTTGATTTTCCCCAAGGATATCTTCTGAGCTGTTTTTTCTCTTTTTAATGCCTAATAACCCGTCTGCAAGAGCTTCCAATGCTCTAGCTGTTAGCGGTCGGTTTCTTGTGCTTTGCCTCCTGGAGATCATGTTAAAGGTACTCAAAGTGTCTACAACATGTGCTTCACTTGATGGGAGGCACAGGCTGTCTACATTTGTTTCCAAGTTGACCACAACAACTTTTTCACTGTTTCTACTGTCCATCAAATCCTGATGTAAGTTTAGGATGGATGATTCCTGGTCTTGATGATTCTCATTCTTCTCATGCGACATGCGCTCACCTGAACAATTCCCACCATGAGTTTCAGAACTACTCTCCTTTACTGGACTACCTTCAGCAAGAGAAGCAATTGATGGCTCCCTTTCAAGAGGACCCGCTAGAGAAACAACAAGCTCGCCTGCATCTAGAGAATTCAATGGGCCATGGGATCCCACTTGTTCTGACTGCAAACCTTGAGAGCTACTGTTGACGAGGCAACCTGTTTCTGACTTAGCACAAGCAGCTAATCGTCGGCGTTTGGGGAGAGAACCTACAGAATTTGAATGTCTATGTTTCTCTTTCCGACTAAACTTATGTAATGTAGTCCTCTTCGGCTTCTTGTCATCAGACATCCCCTTTTTTTTATTCGGGTGGCCTTCCATTTTTTCTGTAGAATCTGAGCTATTTTTTACTTCCATTTGGTTTGTACCACCAATATCAGATATATCCCTACGGCAGTTGTCGCTGAAATTATTCACTTCACCATCCAATGAAATATCAGCAGCATCAGGCTTATGCTTGCCCAGTAAATCCGCAAACGAATTTTCTTCAGTTTCTCGTAAAAGACCAGTTGACTTAGAAAAACTTTCAAACACAGTTGGCGAGCATCTCAGTTCTGTAACTGTTGATGATTTTCCTCTATGAACTAGACTGGTATCGACAATTGTGAACCTCTTACGCTTCAGGTGCTTGGCCATATTGGTTTTACTGTTCAATTGCATTTCAACAGTATCATTTCCATGTCCATTTAATTTATTCTCACAAGAGTCCCCTTCATTTTCTCTTGAACAATTGGGTTGTTCCGAATTACTTTGGAGTTCAACTGGTGAGTATTTCAGTTCCACTATGCCACGTGATTTTGCTCCATGGACCAAACTGGTATCGACAACAGTGAACTGCATGCGGTTTGGTTTGCTAGTAACGACCCTTGGTTTGAGGTAGCAATGGCGTTGATGATTAGATAGATCATCCTGGTCTGATGTCGCCTCTGGAACAAGTTCTTCTTCACCTTGAAGCTGAATAAGTTCTGGTTCAGATGCCACTTTGTTCAGAACATCACTAACAGAATCAAAATACTGATCTCCCCTTGTCAATTTTCTTCTTTTGAACTTCTTTATGCCAGGCATAAGAAAAACCAAAGAAAATGTAGGTTGCTCAGAATGCCATCCATTTGCTAGCAAACGCGGCCAAACAGCCTCCCAAAAGATATCGTTAGATCGCCCTTTGCTCAACCGAACTCCTCCAGTCAAATATTTAATTATTTCACAGAATGTAAGAGAACTAAACGCTTTGCAAGCTGGTAATTTTGGACAAGCTGGAAGCTCCTGATTGTTCTTTCCAGGTTCCAGGGCAAAGCCTGTGAGATCTTCTTTCCCCTTCCCAATTCCTATAGCTTCCACGAGGACACGAATGCCAACAGTGGACTTTAAGAAGGATACATATTCTTCTAGAGACGTTGTCCCCTCTGCAAATAATTTGTAACCCTGCTAATAACAGATCACAGGAGAAACGAGGAGTGAGAATCATAACATTTAGCTCTCAGATAGATAAAGAATATTCAAGCTACAGCGACATTCATAGGAGCGTTTGTAATCCATTTCTCAATCTGAGCTAAGAATATGTTATACAAGAATCAATCTATTCCGAACCATGAAATATTATGCATCTCACTTGTAACAAGAGAACGTCAACATTGTTATTAATTGTCATTGTTAATAGAGAACTATTGAACTGAGGAAAACAAACTTCCATGAATAAAATTCAGCACTAAATACGTTAACTCTCAATTCTGTTGCTATATAACAACTCTCCTATCACCCTTTAAAGAGCAAGAAAAAGTGAATGAACAATACGAAAGAAGAGAGACTGGAGCGGTGAAGCCATGGGAGTACAAAACGGTATCAACATGCATTAAGTGCACTGTCAAACAAAATATACTTTTCTGGAATCTACAGCATAATAGCAAGGTTTCCTTTTCGACTTCATTGCAAGATGAAAAAAGAAATGATGGTAAATTTCAGTGACATACAACAAGTATGTACACTATTATAATTATTGATCCTATTAAATTATGTTCCAGGGCAAAAAAATATCACATATATACTTAAATAGCGAATCATGAAGTACCTCTGATAAAGATTTTTGAGATTCTTCTGAGACATGAGGAATTATACGAGATAACAGCTCCCGTTGCCTCCACCCTGTGAAAATTTTCTCCCCGAGTATACATTTCTTTCTTCTACTTTTCCGGCACTCTGACCATCTGCGGTATGCATCAGACCTATAAAACTTCCCATAATAAAATGACAGTATTTCTCCCATGGCTTTGTTCTCCATGAATCTCTTCACCTGGTAAAAGCTCTTCCCGAAAATGTA
Source organism: Pyrus communis (assembly GCF_963583255.1). Classification (NCBI taxonomy): domain Eukaryota; kingdom Viridiplantae; phylum Streptophyta; class Magnoliopsida; order Rosales; family Rosaceae; genus Pyrus; species Pyrus communis. The sequence continues at coordinate 2,773,643 of NC_084811.1, read as the reverse complement.
TAAACCCAGAAGAAAGCCATCCACTTCAGCATCACTCCAAGCGCTTCTTGATGAACCGGGAACTGGGTAACAGCACTTGCTTCTCAGCGACTGATTCGCATTCTCTTCCACCACCATCAGCTCAATATTTTCTGCTTTTGATTCATCTACCTCGTCCAACCCAAATAACAAGGGTGCAACTTTGAGTTTTGAACTTTTCTTCCTCAGTCTAGTAGGATCCTTTTTTCTCTTTCTAGCTTCCTTAGAACTCTTTCCATTAACCACATTATCAGGGTTAATTGGAGATTCCAGCCTGTGATCTTCAATGTTATTCACTTCGTCAGAATATACAATTGGTACGGGCAAACCAACTAGAAAGTAATGGGAACCATCAACAACTTTTGAATGAGCGGGATTAGTCAAAAGCTTATACTGCTCAGCGTCCATAGTCATGGAAGGGATTTCCACTTGGTACGCATCACCAACTCGGGGAGCCACCTGCTGCTCTCCGAACATATTGCTTATGTCAGGACTACCTGGATCAAATAAATGCTGAACAGATGTCTCTTCGATGCAATTACCAACATCATCTGGCTGATCTGATTCCATCTGCCAAAGTTTATAGAAACATAACAATAAACACTTAGGATTGGAAAAAGGCATTAAACCTTCACCATGAAACCTTCAGCATACTGCATTGGGTTTTATTTGTCACTATCATCATCTCTCCCGAAGCCAACGCGGTCTATTAATTATAAACTTGGGGATGCAGATCCTAACGAAAAATGAAACCCAAATAAAGATATCTACAAAGAGAAAACGACCCCTGAATGAAAAAAAAAAAAACACATAAAAGCAGATAATTTCAAGATCACCAAACCAAATTCAGATAACCAACCTAGATCTATATCGATAAAGGACACAACAACAAATGCTATCAAGCATGTCGAAACAATCGACACAACAGTTTCACGAAAACAAAAGCCAACAAATAACGAAAATCAAACGTGTACAGCACTCTCTGAGACAAAAACGCAGAAGCTTATGCAAATTGCAACCAAAATATTACAAATTTACAGCCAAAGCAAATAGCATTCAAACCAAACTTTCATAGCCAAACCCTGATCGGATTCTTGTATTAACCCACAAAATTTAGCTCATATAAAACTCCAGAAAAATGCAAACAATAACAACAAGCAGAGAGTTGTTTCACAAGCGTTACAAACAGTATGCAAAAGAGTATTTAGAGAGAGAGAATTCAGTAGTGGCTAACCTCCATGGAAGAGCTTGAAGTCAAGAACCCACGTGAAAAACAAGACCTGCGCAAATGGGTTTTCGCGTTAAGCTTTGATTCACATCTATTACCAAACTTTACTATAATATCAAACACATCGACAAAAAAGTAGAGGAAATAAATAAGAACAAACCAAACACAGCCTTAAGAGTTAAGAGAGAGAAAGAGACAGGAGAGAGCGAGAGAGTACCTGGTTCAAAAGAGATAAACTTTCGTATGGGTTCGCAGAGATGAATTCACAGGCTCTGAAGGGAAGGACAGAGTGGAGAAGTGAGAACCAGAAAAATCAAAGTATCGTTTGGTGTTTGCATAGAGAGGAAGGAAGGCTTTATAGGCTAGGAGGAGGAGGAGAATATGTATGTCTCGTGTCAACAAAGAGTTTTCATGAAAAAATAAATGAAAAATAAAAAATAAAGACTCCAAAAATCCAATTGACAAATCAAACACTTCATTTTAAGTTGTCGCCAATGACTATTCGGCCCAGCAACACCAATATTTTCATTATCGGTTAAAAAGAAGATTTGAGTGTGAATCTCATGAAAACTTTAAGTTGTCGCCAATGACTATATGGTTCATTACAGTCAATATTTTCATTGTGTTAAACAAGATATCTGAGTATTATATTTGTCGTATGAACCTAAAAAAGTAAAAACGGATAAGATTTGAGCAAACTAGCGTAAATGGGAAATTACAACGTTGTCCCTTCGTGATTTGACCAAAATACTCAAATTATGAAGCCTTATGAGATAAAAGAAATTACAACTTTTTCTGTGTCCTCATAATACTCAAATTTCGTTAGATATGTTTTCTTTGTTATTAGTGGAAAGTGGAGATTTGAACTTATAACCTCTTACAAGGTTGAGAAAAAAAACACCGTCGAACACAAGCACTAGTTGAACAACATTAACTCAATCTAAAAGTGCTCATTTAACAAGTGAAAGAAAAAAAATTATGACCAATATAATATCTGGGTTTAAATCTAGTGAATTTGTTGAGTTTAAACCAAAAAAAAAAAAATCTCATGAGTTTGTTGAGTTTAAACAAAAAAAAAAAGGATAATCTTCGAGCAAACTTGTGTAAATGAGGACTGAGAAATTACATAATTATCCCTTTATAATTTGATTGAAAAACTCAAATTATGACGCTTTCTTTAAAATAAAAAAAATAAATTAGGACTTATTCGTGTCCTCCTAAATACTCGACTCTCATACGAACATTAGCCATTGTATAAATTATTTTAAACAACCTTAAGTCGATCTTATGGAAATACCCATTTAGCAATCGAAAGTGAAAAAATATTAAGACCAAAAGTAATAGAGGTGAAAGAAATGCCAGAAAAATATTGATAATATCGGCAAGATAGAAAGGATATTATTGCTTTTTTATGTTCGAATTTTCTTATTGTAGCATGAATTGATCACAAATTTTTCAAATTTATAATAAAAAATATCAAAAATTTATTGATTTTTTTTATTCTGTTGGACAGGGTTGCAAACTCTGAACGTAGTTTGCTCTTGGTCATTACTTCACACTTACCCTCACCCCTAAACTAACCCAAGTGACATCTTGTCACTACAATTTTATATCATTGGAAGTGTCTAAAAGATAAGATGCATGCTTAAAGGTTGGTGTAAAAGTTGAGTAGTGAAACATGCAAAATGTTTATCTTCAAGTGCATGATGTGTTGGCAATTACATGATACTTTTGGATGCTGAAAAGTAGACACGTTTGTGTGCCAAGTATATATGAAACATTGGCTACAAACTCATATGTATGCAAATCATGTAAAACCTAGAACCTACCTTATAAATCTTGTTCCATCACTTAAAAAAACGACATGAAAAAGCTTATCGAGATATACTTCGGATCGTTTCTTTTCCCTACCAAGTGTCTCAAAATTTTCATCTTTGAAATGTGACCAGATTTAAGTCTCACGTGAATAAGTTTGATCTTCTTGTTAATTTTTATATTTGAAATGCGAGAAAATTTAACTGTTCACACACTTATTTTTATCTTTTACATATTTGTTAATTTTGTCATTTGATCTTCTTCAGTTCATTCGATCAGACGACCAAACATTAAGAGGAGTGTGTGAGAAATAAAAATAGGTGTAGATAGCAACATCCTAACATTAAAGGGAGTGGTTATTGAGACTTCAAATTTTGTCACATTTTGTCAAATATTTATGTGATATGCACTAAAGTTGAGTTAATTGTTCGACCAGATGAAACGTCGAATAGCGTAATAATTTGTATCGAGGTTCTCTCCTGCGCAGTTTTTACATGAGTGAATGGTTAAAATTTAACTAGCTGAAATTTAGTTAAATCTCAACTGTTCACTCATGAAAAAAAAATGTGCAGGTGAGCAAAACTCATAACTTGTAACTTCTAAGATTTGTCTTTTTAAATTCTTCACATTGCCAAAACTTATTGATGCCAAATAGTGTCATGTAAAAGAATAACAGCTGCTAACTTATTGTGAGGCTAAGTCTATTCCTCATCTTTAATGTAACAGCTAAACTAATAGTCCAATGGATAAAATGTTTAATAATGTAAATAAAAATCAAATTTTGAAGAACAAAAGCCAAAATATTTACCCTAAATCATGAGAAATTGTTTAGGGCGCTGGAAACACAGTCTGATACACTAGGTGTTACAAAACAAGTGAATGGATATTTGAAAAAAAAAAAAAAAAGTCCAACCACTTGTATCATGATACTTGGTATAACAATATCAGACCGTATTACCAACCCATGAAAAAAGTTTCTCCTAAACCAAAGGAAGGCAAAATATAATGCGATATGCATTTATCTTACCCTACCAAAAACACAAATAAATTCAAATTCGAAAAATATCATCCCATAGCACGATAACTTCGTCAACCGTTTTACTGTTAGGTCACACGACAGCTACAGTAATATTCCGATCTCGGTAAACACCAGTGCATGTGATAAAACGACGTCACGTTTCCCTCCTCTCCCGCCATTTTAGGGTTCTCGCCCTCCATCCATCACATGGAAATTAAACAGGCCCAAATCGGGTTGACCCGGCACACAGCTACCATCCAACTGGTCACCGCTGTTCTTCTTTCAGCTCCAAATTTGTAAAGTCAACTCCTTTTTTAATATATTAAACAACCAAGTGTGCAGAAGATTTAGTAATTAATTATATATATTTTTTTTTTTGGCCTGAATTTAATTATATAAATTGATTTCTGATCAGGGTTCTTCTTCTGGAGATTCGTGCTTCAATGCCTGTTGAGTAAGAAGAATGCTGCTAAATAAATTAAATAACAAAAAGGGAATAAATAATGGGGAGTTTTGTGGATTTTGTGAGTTGGGTAAGCTTGAAAAATACGAATTTACAGCTCTTAATGCTCAATTGGGAAGTGTATTATTTGGAGTAAATTTGAAGTATTACTAAAAGATTCAATCTTTTTTATCTTTCAGATATTGGGTTTAGAAGATATGTTAAGTTTATGCACAGGAAGATTGATTTGGCTTCAGTTTGATCATGGAGATTCTTCATCTGAGTAAGTTTAAATTTGGAAATTTTTTATTTAATTTATGGTTAAGTGGGTTGTTTTCAGCTTCATTTGCTACGTTTCTTTTGTTAAATGTTGTTTGGATGCTGGGAAAATATGAGGGAAAAGAAAGTTTAAAATGTTTTAACTTGTGTTTGATGTTTTGGCTTCAGTTTGATATATGTTCCTGGAGATTATGGTTGTGGTTCTGTTTAAATTTCGGTTATTTATTTCAGTTATGGTTTGAGTAGCTTACTTTCAGCTTCATTTGGCTATCTTTCTTTTGTTAGATGTTGTTTGGATGCTGAGAAAATCTGAGGAAATGAAAGGAAATTCTGAGTCTTTTAACTTGTGTTTGATGTTATGGCTTTTGGGAATGAAATGTAGAAGGTTTAGAACTAATGGAAATTGGCTCTTCTGTGAAATTTTAGAGAAAATTTGGCTTTTCCTTTGTTATAAATTATTTTCAGAGAAAATTCTTATGTTTTGCTTTTGTATTGTGAGAGAAAATTATAAATTGATGTAAAATCGAAGTTGCAAATGTTTGGCCTTGATTCATGTTGTTTGAAATTTACACATTTCTGAACCTTGGAGTTTCTGTGTTCTGGTTTTTACATTATATAAGACTGGATGCTCATCTTACGAATCGCAATCTGTTGTGAGTTCATACATTTTCTTGGTAAAATGATCCGTTGTTTTAATTGTGTAAGTTCGATTGTGGCTTGTGCTGAACATTTTATTTTCCGATCATTTTGTAATCACTATGATTTGTTTTTTCAACTAGGTTGAAAATCCGAAAAAAGGAAGTACAGAATTAGTGTTTGGTTAAAAGGAAAGTTGAGGTTTTGTGCTTTATTCAGGTGGTAAGGTGGTGTCATCCGAAATGTAGGCTGCGTAAATTAATGGGTTGGATTCAGATGCTATTGGGAGGCCTTGGTATAATTTTCAGCATATGCAGTCTGTTCAAGTTCTACTCTGCAGGCTTTTTCTTTCACAATGAAGACATATCCTGACAATTTACTGGCATCAAAGATGCGTACGAAGGTTTTGACATAAAAGCTTTGTCTGATCGAGTAGGGGAAGTTCTAAATAAACTAGAAAGCTTACAAGAAAAGCTCGAGTCAGCGGTGCAGCAAATTGAGAAGGACAAGGAGGCCTTGCATACAACTAACATTACTAAATTTGAGTACAGGAAGTATCTGGAGGAGAAAGTAATCAGGCCTCTTTATACCGCTCAAATTTCTCTGAGGCTGATTCGGTTACCTAAAGCCGAAGGTATTCACAACTCAATGATGAAAGAAGAGCCTTTGATTAACACTTTTGTGATCGAAGAGTTAAGGAAGTATATAACCCCAAAGGAGAGTAGAACCGGGAAGATTAGTATATACGGAATAGAGAGGATATATAATACAATTGGACATGCTTGTGTGTTGTACAAGAAAGAGTTGGAAGAGTACATGAGCTATGACATCGGGTCTTATTGCAACGATTATTGGAACTTAGCTAAGAAGCTGATGCTTAACGGTTGTGATCCTTTGCCCAGGAGGCGGTGCTTGACAAGGGCGTCCATGGTCTACCAGAAGCCTTACCCTATAAACGAGTCTCTGTGGAAACTTCCGGATGATAGAAATGTGCGGTGGAGCAATTATCATTGCAGGAACTTTGAGTGCTTGATGGAAAATAACACCAAGAGGGGCTATTCCAAGTGTGTTGGGTGCTTTGAAATGGAGAAGGAAAAGCTTAAATGGGTTACCAATAGCTCACTTACTGTAGATTTTCGGATCAGTGATGTTCTGGCTATTAAGCCTGGGGAGATGAGGATTGGTCTTGACTTTGGCATTGGCACAGGAACATTCGCTGCAAGGATGAGAGAACATAACGTTACAGTAGTCTCTACTGCTCTTAACCTCAGGGCGCCTTTCAACGAGATGATTGCACTGAGAGGTTTGGTTCCATTGTTGATAACATTGAATCAACGCCTACCGTTCTTTGACAACACAATGGACATGATTCACACCGCTGGATTGACCTGCAGCTGCTGGATTTTATCCTGTTTGATTGGGATCGAATTCTGAGGCCTGGCGGATTGTTATGGATTGACCGGTTCTTCTGTGTTAGAAAGGGTTTGGATGATTTCATGTACATGTTTCTGCAGCTGAGATACAAGCAACACAAGGGGGCTATTTCCCCCAAATCAAAGGATGAAGTCTACTTTTCTGCATTGTTGGAGAAACCTCCAAGAGCAATATGGTTACTGACATACATGTTTGTACTCAGAAACCATGAGGCTTTTTGTTTTCTTTTTGCAGTGAGAGGTTTGGTGATTTTAACGCTCGTCTTTTAGTCTCCTGCACTCCATTGTGATCGGCCAAAAGATTGCAAAATATTCGGGTTGAAATACATAAACTCTATGTACTAAAACCCCATGGAAAAAATAACATTGTTCTTAAGCACGGTAAAAGAAGAAAATACCCCTCTCTTACTGTTTGATTCCTCTTTATTTTTAAGCCGGTACAATAAAATGTCAAAAATGCCCTTTGAGTTCATGAGTTGTCGAAAAAGAGAATGACATCAAAGTGTACCCCTCCAATGTTGAGTTCTTTATGTAAGAGTCCGACGGCCAATGAGACTTTTGTATTCAAGTATCATGTACATAGACATCAAGTATTATATTTTAGGAAAACTAATAAAAACAAGTTTGAAAATTTTGAGTTTTAACGATAAGGACAAAATAAAGGGTAAAGTGAATAGTACCAGGATTGACTTTTTAGTGTAAAGATGTGGTTTTTCGTTAAAGTGAACAGTACCGCGAATTTTTTTGTTAAAACTCTCTTATATTTTATATGTAAACAGTACTATATATATAAATTTCGTGCGGTTTTCAATCGCACGCGATGCTGTAGGCATCCCTTGCTATTTGTGCCTGAATCCCTACTTTTACCTATGACCCCAAGCTAAGCGAGGCCCAAATACAAGCGTAGAATCCAGGCTAGAAAACACAGATGAAAACCCAATATTTAAAGGTCGGTAATGTTAGAAGACGACTGTCGATATCTGATGGTAAGATACCTATGGTCGGTATATCTTTGAAAGCTTAGACAGAGAGAATAAACAGACTCTTCGGGGGCTACTTAAGGCACTTTAGTGCAAATCAGAATGGGATTGTTGGATGTTGCTCAGTACTACTATAAATTAACAACCAAAAAGCACTACGTCGAACTTCAGCCCCTTTGAGTTGGCCGCAGAGTAACAGCCTCTGCTGAGCCTCTTAGCTCCTGGACTTATCAGTGCAGGCTTCAAACTAAATTGCAACCCATTTTTCAATCTCGTTTTGGGCTTGTTGATAACAAACCAAATCCCACATTTGAGCATAACATTTTGAAGAGGAGAAATTCTGAGGTCCAACAACCAAACACCAAAAGCACCCCTTATCCCACCATCTGTGATCTGTCATGCTAATTCTGACCCACCATTGACCTTACCCCCTCTAATAATCCTTCTGATCCGGCACGCGTACAAAAGACTTTCTCGTTGAAGAGTGTACCTATACTGATTGGTTTTATTTCTAATTTATCAAAGTTTTTTGTGCTACTTTCACACACTTTGGTCTAATAGGTGGTGGAATTGAAGACAGTATCAGTGCTTGACCTTTTAGTAGTGGATTCATGACCTTCTATTTAAAGTTTTGATACAATAAAGTAGGGCTGGGCATTTTAAAGAAAAAACCGATTGAACCGTCCGCACCGCGCAAACGGGTTTGGTTTTTTTATTTTTTTATGAGTGATTAAACCGAACCGCACTAACCTTAATTGGTTCCCAAAATTCTTAGGACGCGGTTAACCAAATCGACCTGCATATATTTATTTTTTAATCATAATTAATATGTATAGTAATATAAATGGTTAGTTACTTACGAGTGTTTCCACCACATGAAAACAAAACCTAATTAGTTTAAGAGTCCCCTTGGAGAAGAACAAGGGCACCATTTGGAGAACGCAGCAGCTACTGCTTTGGTGCTCTCCTTGGGCTGCTTCATTTGTGCTTTCCTTTGAGCAATCAATCATATTGGTGTTATGTTTTGTAACTTTTGGAAGAGAAATTTATTACGTATTTTCGTCTCCACATAAACCGAGAACCAATCCAAACCAACCCGCCACAGTTGGTTAATTGAATTAATTAGTTTTAGACCCAACTTGGTCGGTTTTGGTTGCAATTTTGGCCAAACCAACCCGCACCCACCCATACAATAAAGTTTACTATTGATCAAGACAATTGAACGAATCATGTAAGAGTATTGAGCGGAAGTCTTGATCGAATCATGTAAGAGTATTGAGCGGAAGGCCACACTAGGTCTCCATCAATAACAAGAGAACTATGTACTTAAAAACGAGAAAACCTCCAATTGCGAATCATTATTTTCATATAACTTTAGAGAGAATGTGTATACATATGTGGTCTTGTTAAAAAAACAGTAGAACATCATCACAAAAGGAAGTCATAAAAATATCCACTTGTCGGCTGGAATATTTGATCTAGCTAGAATATATAGTACATATATGTCTATTTTTGGCCGAGTAGGATTATCTCCAATCCAAATCCCCTCATCTTCTCCCCTTTCACTTTCTTCTTTGTCTTTCTCATTCTATAAAGAAAACAAAAGATATTGACGTAACTTAATCGTCACCGTTTAAATAAAAAAGGAAGAAAGCGGAGAATTTGAAGAAGGGACTCCATTTTTAGCTGGCTAGGTAGTAGCTAGGTATCCAATATCTGCTCCTGCTGGACATCAACAATAATATTTCTCTCTAAAGCAAGTCCAGAACTTTCCATGCAAAGGATTGACTGAAGAAGATTAAAAAGTACTTCTTCATTTCCCGTCTTAATCGAATGCCACCCATCAGATAGTAAGGTATAAAAGAGAAAGAAAGGAATCAAAACAAAGTCGGATTATGGCCTCCACAAAGAGGTAAGTACAAGATGTGTTTTATTCTTCTACGTTTGCAAGTCAATTAGTTAAGAGCATTTTTTCTTGTACTTGAAGTTCCGAGTACTTAGGATTTTTGTGTCATGGGTTGTGCCCACCCATCTCCATTTGTTTATTACCATATCACCAGTGCACCATACGTTTTTTTAGAACCTTGACGGTATGAGGAAATTTTATTGATATGAAAAAATGAAGTTATACTTATTCAGGGAGAACGTCAACCTTCCCCCTCTTAAATAAAATACAAAAAAAACAAAAGAATAAAAAAAGAAAAAGAAAGAAGGAACATAGGAACAAACTCCTCTACTTAATAGCCAAATAATTAATTTTTCAAAGCCTAGGTTTTCTTAATGGAATTGAAGAATCTTTTGTACAAGTTGGTTCGTATTTAATTCAAAGCATATATGCTTTATAGGCCTAACCCGATCTTATTTGTAAGCGAAGTTTTAGTTTGCTACTAACCAGTCTAATGGAGATCGGATATCTCGATTGATGAATAAACAATGGAATTATGTGGATCGTTAATGTAACATCCCACATCGACTAACGGAGAGGGGGTGATGTGCCTTATATGCACATGCCCACCTCCATATAGCACGAGGCTTTTTGGGAATTTACTGGCTTCAGAGTTCAGCGAGTTGGCGAGAGAGCAATCCCAGGATGGGTGACCCTTCTCGTGTGAGTTCTCAGAAACAAAACCGTGAGGGCGTGCTTGGGGCCCAAAGCGGACAATATCGTGCTACAGCAGAGCCGATCTGGGATGTGATAGAATGGTATTAGAGCCACTTTGCCGTTTGGTGTGAGTGTGCCGACGAGGACATCGGGCCCTTAAAGGAGGTGGATTGTAACATCCCACATCGACCAATAGAGAGGGGGTGATGTGCCTTATGTACATGCTCACCTCCATATAGCACAAGGCTTTTTGGGAACTCACTAGCTTCGGAGTTCATCGGAACTCACTAGCTTCGGAGTTCATCGGAACTCCGAAGTTAAGCGAGTTCGCGCGAGAGCAATCCTAGGATGGGTGACCCACTGGGAAGTTCTCATGTGAGTTCCCAGTAACAAAAACGAGTTCGCGCGAGAGCAATCCCAGGATTTTCAAGTCAAGCATGTTAGCTTTCAGGAAGTGTTTTGATATGTGTATGTACACTCTATGGACTCTTGTGATTGTTCATGGAGCATGTGAATTTTAGTGTTGGGTTATCCGAGGAATATGTATGGCACACGGGGACGTTAGGAGTCATGTGGTGAGCTACATTTTATGATGGATAACCAACACACGAAGAGATGATGTGATGTGGAATTACATGGTTAAAGCTTGATATTATTATCATATTTTATAGTATATGTAAAACGACACATTTGATTGGCATATTACATATTCTACTTATCAACGATGGTTGTTGCTTATCATCCTCACTTTTCATTTTACATGTGAGTTATTTGGCAAGACAAGGATTAGACGGGCTGAGATTGTGTTAGATATGAGATTTGAGAGTTATATTATTTTATGTACACTAGTAAGGAATTTTGGGTTATTTTTTCAAGAGAAGTTTTATATCGTGTTTATTTTAATTTCTCTTCTCACACAAGACTCAATGCTAATTTTCCACCGACCCCAGATCCGAGATGTGCCAAATACCATGTGGCCTTAGGCCCCATTTCTACTAGTGAGTTGGAGGATCGACCTGACCAAAACCTAACATACTTGCATCATTCACAGCTAAAATTAAGGAAATGCATTGCCTGTTTGTTACCAAATAGAGTGACAAACTCATTATTTAACCTAATGCATGAGCTAATCAAACACTAAGGTTTTTTTTTTTTAGGTAGGTTTTGGTAGGATCCATCCCTAAACGGCTAGACAAGAAACGTGCACAAACGCCATCCACTCAACTGATCAGGAGTACGAACTACAAGAACACTTTAGGATTAATTAATTTTAGATTAGTAAGAGAGATTAGAGGTTTGGTGGGGACCATTGTACTTTAAATCTTAGATTGGGCTTAAAGGCTTAAAACCACCGTCTACATATGTTGAAAACTACTTCTCTTTCTCAAATACGGCTTCAGATGCTACGGACTGATTAAAATATATATTGTAGAAATAATGTAAAGAATTAGTGGTTCTTTCTTGCTAATTAGATCAATTAGTTACTTAAAAGTCATCCTAAGCTCTATTTTGACCATCATATTATTTGGACAGGTTGGACTTTATTAGTAATACTTCATTAAAATTTGAAAATTTATTTTGATTAGTAGTTAAAAACAAATATTTTTCTTATTTTAATATAGAATAGTTAGGGTACGTATCATCAAATACTAAACCACTTATAGAATTAATTAATATTGGTGAATGACTTATGACGTCGACACATATGTACATACACACACATATACATAAACATCTATAAAAAAACAAGCGTGAATTCTGATCTAGAGCAATGTGTCTGTCTCAGAAGAGATCAAATTAACTCCTCCAAAATCTAATTGTATGGATCGATCAATCAACATGGTAGATCAGGAACAAGATGGAATGCTCCCAATTGCAAACGTGGGTCGAATCATGAAACAAATTCTTCCCCCAAGAGCCAAAATTTCCAGGGAAGCCAAACAAACAATGCAAGAATGTGCAACTGAGTTCCTAAGTTTTGTAACTGGCGAGGCTTCTGACTAGTGTCACAAGGAGAATCGCAAGACCGTCAATGGAGACGACATCTGCTGGGCTCTGAGTGCTCTAGGGTTTGATAACCATGCCCAGGCTACTACAAGGTACTTGCACAAATACAGGGAAGCTGAAAGAGACAAAGCTGCAGCTAACAACCAAAACACAGCACATATTAAAAGTCATGGAGGCCTGCAGGTAGCGCAGCAAAATCAAACTTCAAATCTGGAGTTTCTGGTGCTTGGGAAAGTTGACAACTCCCTTGTTACCAAGCCATGACCTTGATCAAGAATGCAGTTCCGATCGATGGGATCTGGGGCCAAATAAAGTTTCATTTGAAACTTAAAAAAGTTTCCGGATGATGTTTTAGGTCAGATTTTTCATCATACCACTCGATGTTTGAGTTTGGCTGGCATTAGTTATGCCTGCACTTTTTCCGTCAGTGAACTGTCAGGTTTGATATGAACTGGCTTAATTTACTTGCTAGTAAGAGGAAAATAATCCAAGTTTCTACTCAAATATTCATGCTTAATTTCTTCAGGTGTTTTCCGCTTAAGTTTAATTTTTCTTTCCTTTTTTTCTCTTAGTTAAGGAGTGGTATAGCTTTCGGATAATGAGAAGAAAAAACAGTATTGCATCTGCGTTTAACAGTGTATTACGGGTTCGCTCGATTTCTCTTTCAAGATCTGGCTATATATCAACCTGAAAAAGAAAATATATATATTTGAGCTATCTATATATATATATATATATATATGTATGTATGTATGTATATGATTGGGATTAAGAATTTCTTCTCTTCTTTCTTTGATTGCATTTATTAGTGCTAATTTGCACTAATTGATTTCAGATTTAAGGATTAAGACAGAATTATAAGGTAAAATTGTTTGTTTAGACTATTACAATTCATAGATTCATGTCAGGATTTTGACAGAAGAAAGAAAGTGACGAAACAAAGAAGGTAGATTTCAAATGATTCCTAGTCATTTAAATTCTATTTCAAATGTGTATATATCATCTAGCTAGTTGTATATTTCAAATGTGTATATATCATCTAGCTAGTTATATATTTCAAATTTAATCTAATCTTTTCTCTGGTTTTTGTAGCAAATTATCTTTTGTCATCAAATTTTTCCTTTGGTCCATTCGAGCCTTGAATAAATTTCCTCCATGACTATATCTTATGAGCTGTACTGTATCTCATTCCCTTATCCATCTTAGAAATTTCCTCCTAAACCATATATAGGTGTTCTTGGAGATTTGCAATTACAGTTTACTTGTCTAATAAATTATGCCAAATATTTACGGGCTAATTATGCATGATTTCTTGATGATATAAGAATCTTGAACTGAATAATTAACTAGCATGTCTAGTCCATCAAATAGCACAACCTAGCATATCCATGAGAGTTAATTAACTAAGTGCTTGTTTGATAACCATTTCGGTTTTTGCGTTTGGTTTTCACTTTTTTGTTAGCGATATAGAGAAAATATAGAAAAATGAGGGATGGAGAAGAAAGATAAGGATGATGGGAGAGATTCGAAGAAATAGATAAGCAATGAGATACAAAATGAAAGCAAAAAACGCAAAACCAAAAACTATTATAAGTTGTTTCGCTTTGTTTACATTCATTTTTCCTTATTTCTTCTCCTCTCTCTCATCTCATCACCTTTTTCATCTCATCTTCACCATATATGTACTTTTCTTATATCTCAAATATAAAAAGTGAAAACTCAAAAAACCGAAAAAGAAATGGTTAGCAAACATAACCGAACTACTATCAAAGTGAAGCTTTCCTATATATATATATATAATTGCAGATTAATTAGTCATTAAGAATCGAATACAAGTATACTGAATTAACAATGCAGTATGCAGTACTAGGTTTAGGGTTTGCTCTTAACCCTAGGATTAGGACCACTAATCTATTGTGGCTTTAGATAACATGAGTTACTGTGAAATTAAAGTAGTCTGATAGAATCTCAAGCATGCTTAATATAGTTTACTATATGCTTCTGGAATATGGATTAGGGTAATCTTCCCGTTAAAGATTAGTGCAAAAACCCTACTCTATGTACTAATAAAATTGGAGTAGGATTATCTTCCCTCTTTTTTTCCCTCTCCTTCCCTCTCCTCCTATTTGAACGGTCACGGTTAAGCCACATCAACATCTTATATTAATTTTTTATAGCAAGAGAAAGACAAAATAAGAGAATGAGAAAGGAGGGGATGGAAGAGGATGAAAAGAGGAGGTAAGAGAATCATAATCCAATAAAATTACAAGCCGTCAGAGTTAGGGCTCAATTAACATGCTTCCTAGGGTTTCCATTTATAAGGTCATATAGCTAGGGGACCACTGATCAACCATCACAAACTCTCTCTGATTTGTCTCACCATATCATTAAACAAGTACATATATGAACTCTTACGCACAAGGTTAATCAATATATAAATTAAAGGAATAACGATCTTAGTAATGACGTACGTTACTAGTACTATGTCATGGTTTTACTCATAAATAATATGATCATATGGTACATTCGCAACAGTGAGTTCTTATTCAAGTTTGACTCCCAATCAACTCTAAATGGATCGGTTCTCAATGCCTTTGTCTTTATTTCGCAATTGCACGTATTGTGGACCCAAGTTACCTAATTCGAAACACAATCTCCAAAAGACTTAGCGGTCACAACATTTGTCTTCATTTAACTGTTGGACAAGTTGTGGGACCAGTTCTTGGTTTGTCTTCTTTCCTCATTGGTGTACACCAACTCCGGAATTGTTTAAGAGCGCAAAGCAAGAGGAGATTCATGTATAACAGAAATAGTAAATTCCATTTAATAAGAATTGTAAGAATCCATATTTCATTTTCCATGAGAAAGGGCTACGAGATCATGGGTTATCTGTGTGAGTTGCAGCTGTGTTCAACTTTACCTATGAAAAAGGTGACCAAATTAGTGTCTAGAGTTACAATCCGTCCTAATCAAGACACATTTCGAAGGCTACATTTATCTTGTTAGGATTAATAAACAGCACAACATCAGACCATGTTTCTGAGGCATCAGCCTACACCAGCTTCCAGCACAATTCCGGCCAATGTTTGCTCTTATGTACCTTGCTGGTTTTTGAGCCTCACATATTAAAATTTGAACAATTTTTACGCATTTTCATCGACAAATTGGACGTTGTTAACACATACAAAAAGTGTTTCTCGAATGAATCTATGAAATATCCCAAAACATAAGGAGAAAAAACATGGAATATTGAAAAATACTTAAGTGATTGGATTAATAAAAGCTTCCACATAGCCCCATCCATGATCAATATCAGGTCCAACCCAATAACCAAATATGATCGTGTGGCTACAAGAGTGTACATTCCTATAACAAGACATAATTTTCAAAAGAGGTTTTGAGGGCGCCCGAAGATGATCTTGACAACTCCGATTTGAACATGGTATGGTTTTATTTGTACTGCTGGAGGCAGAAGGCTTTGCGGCTGCAAAGGTAATTCATACAGTTAGCTTAAACAGAGCAAGAAGGAACAATAAATGTATGGGGGTTCAATGCAAATGCCCTAACGCTTAAGTTCTTGATAGGCTTGTCAGCTTACCATGAAAAAATGGAACGCCTTTGAAGTGTTGAAGAAGAAAGTATTACTTTTTTTTCATTTTCTCTGTTTTTTTTTTTTAATTTTCGTTTCTTCCCTAATCTGTTATATTCAGTTAACATATCATCGAACGGAATGCTAACTTCCGGAAAATCAGCAAACTCAGGCAGAAGTTTCTACCTTCACAATGGACTCATGCTGGAACACCCCAACCTGGCAGATGATTTGGAGCCTTTGAGGTTGTAGTGAAACAAATCCATCCTCAGTCTAAACATTATCGATGCAGTGGATCATTAGGTGCACGCCTAAAACCCTATTTCCGTTGACATTGTATTTCATCTCTAATCGTAATACATTTTATACCTTTTGACGCACCTAATCACTTGACTAAGTACAGTTTTAACATAATGATGAATACAGATGAAGATCATCGTATTTCATCATCCTCTAGAGAATAGGCCACTAAGTCCTCAAGGACGAAACAGATTCAATAGAATCTCAACTTTCAGACTCCCTAACCCCTTTTGGGTTTTTTGTTCCGCCCATCTCTTTCTATGATTTTATCTTCTCTGTGTCCTCTCAAGCAACATAAAGACTCAAGGTTTTACAGTTAATATGCTAAAGATGCCACATTAGGACGCCAAGTGAACGAAAACCAACATCAAGGCTTAATTGATTCCACCATGAAAAACTCATTCATGTTATACAAATCGGGTTTAGGTACCACAGTTACAAGGTAGGACTGGTTTCAGCTATCAGTAGGCCAAATTTCCGGACATGTATGGTCAAGCACGGTATCAGTATTGTACATTACTAGTATGATACCTGATGCAAACTAACCAGTGAACTAAGCGTAACTGGATACGAAAACATGGGCTTACTAACTTATACACTGGCATTGTATTTCATCTCTAATTTTTACGCAATAGTCGGTTTTAAGCAAAGTTCTCGGGTGTCCGGAACAGCCATGAGTTCATCTGAATGAAATTGTCAAAGCTGATTTCACAGACAATTAAACAGGATGGAACTTTAAATTAAATAAGTGAAAAAAAAACCGATTCCGGTTCAAATTCTCTACCAAAAGCACAAATGGAAGAAATCGAGAAACGAGATTGAAGAACAAAACCTGCTTCTGAAATTGGTTGGCATGAAAGCCTGACCAGAAGTGATAAATTTCTTGGAGGCATTTCCTGTTTGTTTTCCATAGCAAAATATAAAAAAAGCAGAAAAAATAACAATCTGTATTTTACAGTAATGAAACACTTACTTCCTGTTTGGTTTCCGAGAAAATACGGGCAAAAGCTAGGGTTTCTTTCTTGCTGCCTTTCAGGGTATAGCAGTGGGAAGTAAGGAGATGAAGGGTTAAACGGCGACGTTTGTTGAACTGCTCTGAGCTAACGGTGTGGTTTCTGTTTTTGTCCGAGACTAGGGAGCAAAATACGTACCCAAACCCAAAATACGAATAGGATTTAGAATAAATACGAGTAGGGGTGCAAAATCAGAATAAATACGAATAGGATTTAGAATAAATACGAGTAGGGGTGCAAAATCAGAATAAATACGAATAGGGTGCTAATTTAGAATAAATTTTGTCGAGTACGAGGAAACCGTTGCGGATTTCATGAAGAAACAGTTGCCGGTGTTACCAACTTTCAACTTAATTACGAAACTGTTACTGTGCCCAAGCTTTAATTTATTTACAATATTAGCACCGCCACTTGTACTAATGATTAAAGAAAGTTTATAAAGTGTTTTTGAATTAAAAAAATAAAACTGTGGAACCCTTTTCAATGACTTTTCTCGAAAATCCCAAAAATACTCTCTAAGTAAAATCAAGATGATTCTCTCCTTTCATATTCTCGTCTCATTCCATCCCTTCCTTTTACGCATTGCTTTTGTTTTATTATTTTTATAAAAAAATCAATATAAAACGTTGGCATAACTTAACTATGACCATTCAAATAGAACACATAGAAGCATAGAGAGATTAGGAGGATAAAGAACCCTTCTCAAAACCATTCATGAACTCTGTAACCTTACTATTTAACATTAATTCTCGTATCAATATTATAATACACTAAAGAGTCGCACTTTTGAAAATATCATTTGCATTTCTCTATCATCTTTCCAGCGCTTCCAAATAGAAGCCCTATTTGTTAATGATTATGGTCGAAACCAAAAAGCTTTGCATTCTTTTATGGAAAAAAACACACATTTTGTTGAATACAATGGAAGTTACTTTCATTACTGTGAAATGCAGGGTTCTTTTTTCCTTTTTTTTTTTTTTTTTTTTTGGCAGATAAAATTCTTCATCGCATTCAAACTCAAAGTCATAAATTAGATTAATTTGACAACAGAACACAAACGAAGATAGCAAGATAAGGAGAAAGAAAACATTAGTTAAAGCACGGGTAAAAATTCTCGTCGTCCGTAAGGTACAGGATGACTGGTTGGAGTATTTTTCCGAGCCTGACGAACTGAATCCCAGGGAAAGACCGAGATAAATTTACCTGAAACCATACAAAAGGTGTTAATACGGTAAGAAAGTAAATTTGGCTCTCTCCAACTGTTCAGACACCAGTAGCACCAGTAGCAGTGTATCAACAATCTCTAAGGGACAAGCACATGAAATTGCCCAGAAACCGAGATAAGATGGCAAATTTCACAAAACTAAGCCGCCAAATGGTAGCCTCACTCGCACTAGACCTTCGATTAAAACAACAGAAAACAAAAATGGGCATACATTTGAGCGCGAGATGGTAGAATTTGTGCTTCATTTGAACTCCTCTTTGACTTGTGCTTTGATTTCTTATCCCGCTTCTTGCTCCTGAAAAGTAGTCAATGTATGGCAATGATACAAAAGGAAAAGGTAACCAGATTAAACGTGATTCAAAGGGAAAAGGTAACCGGATTAAACGTGATTATCTCAAGATAAGGAGCATACTCGTCATGTGTACTAAGTCCCCAACAAGATTTCAGTTTCCGGTTGATGTGCTTGAGATCTTTGTCTGAAGGAAACTTGTATCTTTTTGCCTACATACATAAGACATGAAGAAAAGAGATTGGAAATTTTCACAAACGTTCGTGCCACTATCAGAGAGCCTATGAAGTTTGCAACACACTTATATGCTGATTGCAATGAATTTATACCCAAGAATCAATTGCATTGAGGAATTCGACTAGCTCTGAAATGGTATGTGCAGAACTCTGCCGAGAGAGAATGCTACTCAGGTATCTGAAAATGAGCATTCATGTAAGAAACTTTTTTAGTGTCGTCCAACAACAAACCCTATAGGAAAGTTGGCAGGAAGGCATAAGTAGAACTATACAGGAAAGAAAACTATTAACAAAAACGATAGGAAACCCGAGTGCAAATGATAACCTCTCAAAGTCAGCAACTCTGCATACATGATTTGCACTACGCAATGCAGCCAATGCCAACTACATCAAATTAAGATAGCTTGAAATTAATAACAAAATTCTGAGCTGTAAACAGCAAGAAGCTTGACTGACAAATCATACCTGCCCAGGAGGGAAAAGGAGTAGTGCATCTGTGAGCATGATTTTATCAACTTGCATCTTTGCCGCATCCTGCAATCTCATCAAAACATCCATCAACATATGTGTAGCGGTTAAGAAACATACATGAAGCAATACATTGCCTGTGACTGGTTATTCAAAATGCAGCATCTCAACAATGAATGACTTTTAAAGATTCAGTCGTGTAGATACAGATACTCAACATGCTATTCAGCCAAATAACAATTAACATAAAGCCAACAATTACCTTGAGATGTTGGAGCTGGTTATCCTCTAATCCGCAGAATTCCTAGAAATCAACACTAATTGTCACCAAGTGCGTGGAAGGAACTTCTAAGAAAACTTAAAAGTGCATTATGAAAAAAAAAAAATATATATATATACATACACACACACACACACACACACATACCAGGCCCTTTAACAAGAGGGATCCCCATTTTTCAAAAAAAAATGGGGACACCTTTAAAGGATTCCTAAATATATAAATATATATATATTAAAGTTGCACTAGAGAAAACCGTAAGAAACTTTACCTCCATATCATTGACAAATCCTTCAATTGAGCGGTACGGTGCATAAACGATAAGATCAAATTCCAAAGTCTGCAAGATAAAGGTTTATTATATTTAACAAAGAAAACAGAAACAAAATAAAAACAACAAAGAAATGTGTGGCACATCCATGCCTGATAAACTATCATCTCATTATTGAGTATCATTTGATGATCCTGTGAGATCCCCTTACCAAGCTCCTCCGCTGATACGTGGTTTTCCTCTATTTTACAAGCTGCATATATACAGGTTAACCTGTGCACAAGTCAATCAATTTAAATTGAAAATCCACAAACAATTAGGTACATGTACAAACACAATAAACATTAGAAATATGACCTGATTTTCTACAATGTCTCAACATCTTAGTGAATTTCTACCTAGAAGAACCAAAATTCCACACAATCACGTATGCTGACAATTGACAGAGATACTTAATAGAGATAAGCCAACCTTACATTATATTTTTGGGATGATGTTGCATCACCGACCAGTGTAAATAAAACCTCTTGAAATATATGAGAGCCGTTGCCTGCAAATGAAACCAATTAGACATGGATAGTGCCAAAATTAATAATAAAAAAAAAATTAGTTTCATTCTTCCTAAATAATTATTACTATTTTTTTTTCTGTCAAAAGAGGAGACCACATACCTGAACTTTATGCGGAAAGTGAAAGTTGGTACACACTTCTTGAAGTTTGTTCTCATAAAATACTCGCATAAATTGCTCCTCATCAATGTTAATGGGTTTTGGACGGGAATCGTCTGTATTTAAAGACAACAAAAAAAAAATTAAAGCCATTGAAAACCAGCTCCGTGTGCGTGTGTTTGGGTGGGTGGGGGAAGAGTGGGGGTGGGGGGGGGGGGGGGGGGGAGGGGGGTGGGGGAGGGGGTGGCGGGAGGGGGGGGGGTGAGGGGGGTGGCGGGAGGGGGGGGGGGGGGAGGGGGTGGCGGGAGGGGAGGTTGGGGAGGGGTTCCTCGAAAGAACATTACCATTTACTTGGGGTTTAGGGTATGATAATGTTCCATCAACATCCACTTCCATTAGTGTCGCTCCATACTACACAAGAAATTATTTGTTATAAAAATTGAAAACAATTCAAGCCACTTTGCGGAAAGATAACTATTTTCCTATGGGTCAAAATGTGGACATCTTCGACATGTAATACTTCAAATGACATACAAATCACATGCATTAGTAGAAAGGTATAATTATATCCTTAAACCAATATGTCAAGACATTGCCCTAATTTCATCACATCCTCTGCTAGTCCGCTTAGCCAGTAAACATCTCCTAAAACCATCAAATAAGGTACACTCGATGCATTAGTACATACACTCTCACTCCAACAGACAAGTGAAACAATCAGCTATCAACGAGAGTTGCATGAAGATATCAGTTACTTGTTTCGATCAAACAATACGTACCTTCTCCAATGTTTGCACTGCTCTTTGATTAGCAGCCTTGTATTTACCAACCTATAACATTGAAAAATCAAATCAATAAACGCATACGAAATTTCAATTCAACTTCAAAGCCTTGCAAACATCAATGCCCCAAAGAAAACAAGCTTCTTCATTTAATTTCATCTAAAATTCCTCCAATTTATAACTTGGCCACCACTTCAATTTTTTCACAGAGGAAATCAAACAGAGAGCGAAAGCAAAAGCAACAGTTAAATTTTCGGCACAATCGAAGCCAAAATCAACGACGGAAATAATAAACCTAGAAAGTTAGAAATTATATTCTCCTTCATTTTCTCGGCAACCAAACAGGCCTTCGCTGAACACCAAAAAAAAAAAAAAGGCGAAAATACGGAGGAGGCGAATTACCAGTTCTTCGGGAGTAAAGATCCACCTGGCTCGGTGAGTCGAGCTCTGGAAATCGGCCATGGCGACTCCGAAACCCTAGCTCAGTTGATTGCAGAAAGTCAGTAGAGGAGAGAGAGAGACGGAGAAAAGGGTCTCGTGTGCCTTCCTTATTTTGCGTTTTTCTATAGGGGCGACATGTCGTTTCTTTCAGACTCGTGCAAACGGTACTTCACTCTTTCCCGCCTATATAATCTTGTCCGGACGTGGCCCAATATGATTTTAAGTCAGAAGCCCATTCAAAGAAAGAACAAAAGCCCAATATGACTTTAAGGTAAATACCCCAACCGGCATAAGCTTTTAGACCATTTCCAACTTTTGGGCTAAAAGTCAAATTTTTTAGCTTGAAAAAATTTAGTTTTTAGCCCAAAAACTGTTTTTCTGCTTTAACATTTATGGCCTAAAATTTAGCTCGGAATTATTAAAGAATGAACTTAGGCTAATTTTTTTCTTAAATCAATTTTTTTTAAATAAATATGTAGACTATCGTAAATTAATTTTATGAACATTCTAATTTAAAAATATTTAAATTTCGATAAATATTGAAAAATCACTCAATTTTTCACAAAACAAGCCTTCAACTTTCACCAACCGTTCAACACCAAACTTTCAACTCTCAGCAACCGTTTAACTTTCATCAATCATCCTCTATATAAACATAGGTCCAATATTAGTTGATCACACAATTTTTCAACCTTCAATCATCCTCTATATTCACAAATCTTTCAACTTTCAAAGAGTTTTTGTTTCCTAAAAATCCTTAATATCTCATCAAAGGGTGATGGAAGAAGGTGTAGCAGGGCAATGCAAATGGCACAATACCAAGCAACTAATATTGATTTGCGCCAACTGCACCATCTTCGCTAACTGAAACTCATGCCAAGCATAAAACAACATCTTCTTCACAAGTCCAATTACAACCTCGAATATGTTCTCTTGCCATGTTGAACAATTTGGAAATGGAAATAAGTGGTAAAAAGATAAATTGGAAGAATTGTAGGAGAAATTTGAGTTTTGTGTGGATGTTTGAACAAATACATAGGTATTTATAGAGTTTTTAGGTGAATTTTGAGTTAAATAATTTTTTTTAATTATTTTAGTCGTTGGATTTAAATTTAGACCGTTAGATCTTTTTTGTTTTTACCGTTAGATTTGATTATATTTGATCTCAGCCGTTGGATTCAATGTATTTTAAAATAACATATTTTAAAAATAAAATTTGAATATGGACTATTGGATCAACCAACGGTCCTTAAATGCTAGTCATTCGATGAGGAAAAGAGCCGTTGGGCTTGGGGAAGTGGACGACAGGGGCCCTGAGAGTGGGCCCTCAGCTGTCGAGAGCTAAATGGAGGCGGGCCACGTGGGGGGCGTCAACGAGTGGGCGGGCCGAGACTAGCCCAAAGTTTGGCGAGTCCATGCGTTTTTTTTGGGGGGGGGGGGGGGGACTTGGGGGGTATTTGACCCAACTTTAGCATTTGGCTTTTAGCCCAATGTTTAGCTTGGGTTAGGTGGTGTTTTGGGGGGAGGGAGGGATAAATGGGTTAATTTGGGATTTAGTCCAAGGTTGGAAGCCTGGTATATACTCACAATGATATTATTTGCGCGTTGAAAGCCTCAATTTTTGTTGACATTAACGAAACTAACCGAGCGCAAATGCATTTATCGGTAAGAAGTAAGCTTTTGGCACTTTCTAGTTTATATATAAATGAGTTGCACATTAAAATCGTGTGTTCTCTTGTCAATATTATGAAAAATGATGGGACGCAAATGTCGTTAAAGTGAGAAATAAAGTTTTTGGCATTTTGTAGTCAATAAACAAGTTGAGCGTTGAAAACATGAAATGTTTTGTAGACATACCAAAGGAAATTGTTATTAGCACTAAAAAAAATCTAATTCTACATTTCTAACAAGTGTATTTTTCGTTCTAATTATAGAAGGTTTGAATTACCAAATGAGATTTTTAGAATGCTAATAACAATTCTCATACCAAAAACAACATAATAGTTGAAGTATTTTTCGTTAAATATAAAATAAGTATAAATTAGGTTCTCTCCTCATTTTCATTTTTCATGAACCGAAACCTTACTTCTTGTTCATTTTTTTACCAAAGGTTCTTTGACTTATTCACATCATTATTTCAGTATTAAATAATTTACATGTCATCGTATTTCAATTTTAATATTTAAAACTTATTTAGTCATATTTAAATACATCCCTTTCGATATTTTTCATATATTTCTATCTTTAATATGTACCCATTTTTTTAGTTTTGTACCAATATCTTTTTGGTTTAATTTGTACTGATATATTTTAATTTCTTTTCGTGCCTATCTTTATTTTTTAAATTAATCTTTACCGCATAATTTTGAATTTTAATATGTTTTTATATTTTTTAGATTAATTTGTACCATATATTCATTTTACTAAATGTACACCGTACTAATTATATATATTTATTTTATGATTTAAAATATAATAGTGACCGAAGCTGACAGGGAGTCATCAGTCCTGGGCAGTTGTAGGCTTAACGTCTGATGTGATGTGATTCCGTGGGGTCCAATTTACACATCAAAATCATGATCGTCAAATCCAATTAACCCAATTTACGGCAAATACCCAGCGGGGGCCAACCGCCAACCCATCAAATTTTGGTCTTTTTGTTTTTTGTTTTGTTTTTTTTTTCTTTTTCGAATTGTTGGAAACTTTAGAGATTCATCTAAACTACGAGGAAGAGAATTCGAATACAAAATCTCATGTGTATGGACGAATATTCTTAATCAACTGAGTTACAAGACACTTAATATTACGGTCTAGTGATATTCATATTCCTTTGTAAGTGAGAGGTCTTAGGTTCGATTCTCATCAAAGACGAATTTAACCACATTATTACTAGCTCATTATGAGATTTAGTCCACTACCTTTCCCTCTTAGTGTAAATAATATCGTTTGGAAATACTTTTAAAATAGATGAAGGCGTTTTAAGTGAAAAGAGTTTCTGAACAAATTCTTAGTACAAATGCAACTAAATCTTGGAAAAACACTTCAAGTGCGGTTGGAATCCAAATTTTTTTCTCTAGGCTCTATCAATCATATTAAAAGCATTTTCAAACGAGTTCATATACTGCAATTTCAAGTGTACTTGCAACCTTATTAAAATTTTACATTTTTTTTAGAACAATGCTTGGCTACTCAAGGATGAGCAGGACTTCCTACTCAAAATTCTTCGTGTTTCAAGTAAAGAGTTTTTTGTTTATGATCATAATTATTCATTTTATGGATCACTTTGTAAAGATAATCTTTGCAAAAAATGAATTAAAACTAAGATCATTTAGTCAATCTATTGTAGCAAATACATAGACATTTCGTAATACATTTTCCAATTCCGTTCATTTGTTTTTATATAGTTTGATGACTAAATGACCTCAGTTTTAATTGATTTTTTTTTTTTTACAGATGCGATCTTTATAGAATGATTTATAATATGAACAGGAAATTCCGTGAATCGGCAGCAAATAGTTTTGGATAGGAACTTCTACTTGTTCTTTAAGTAGTAAAGTATTGTTTTTTTTTTTTTAATGATTGTGCAAAGTTATTTGATGATCAGAAACCAAGCGTTGCAAATATGATTCATCTTAGATGAATAATCGATTCAATTTTACTTATGTTTTGCAAAGACAATTCGAACATCAAGTAATGTAATAAGATGATAGTATAAAAATGAGATAGTTGCTAGTATTCATTAAAAGTTTAACAAAAGTCATTTTCTCTCAGATGAAAAAAACCTTTTGTCCTGTTTAGTGAAAAGATGAATAAAGGTAAAGTAGAAAGTTAATCTAACTACTACCCTTTAAATAATGATTTTAGTTCTGGAAATTTGCCATCATTGTCATTAAAAAAAGTAATTAACTGCTAATATAGTAATGATCTTAATTTAGATATTTTGTGTGAATCAGAAAACACTTGTCGTGTTATGTATTTTTTTACGTATTATAATGCAAGTGATTAACGAGATTGATGTCTTACACTAAGCATACATGTTAATTGAAGTAAAATTGTTACTCCACATGCTAGTGTTAAGATACACCGAAAAATTAATTAACTATTTTATTTATTTTTTGCAACTATTAGTTTATATTGGGGAGTGTTTGGATGTTTTCCATCAGATTCTTCACTCAAGAGGACACAGCTTTTGGAGATCCAAACCCAGCTCTCTCTCTCTCTCTCTCTCTCCCCTCTCTCTCTCTCTTCAATATTTCAGTATTAGGGTTTTCTTCCAGTATCTTTCTGTTGCCCCCAAAATATGCACTAAATTACAACACAACCACTAGAGTAGTCGAATTCCTCCACCTAGTTTCAGAGACACAGAGCTCTGGGATGGGATATGGTGGGAAAGTCTCTGACTTGGAGTAGATCACAGATCAAATTGTGGAAAATGCCCCGGCTTTTTGCTGAGTTTTGTGGGTTTTCTTCCTGCCCGCTTATTTGTTGACCTTTTGGACTGAGAATTTGATCAGAGAGTGCTGAGATTGAAACATATCAAAGTTTGTGTTTTGGGTTTTGATTTGGTGGCACTGCATGTGCAAGCATTGAGGGTCCTCTGCTCAGTTGTGGAGGATCCCCATTACTAAGCAAGAACAAAGGAAAAAAACAGAGTGGGGTTTTTTTGAAGTGTGATTTGATAAAAGGGTTCTTAAATTCCAGGAAAAGTAGTGTACTGGGTTGGTGGGATTTGAGTTTTTGTGGCAAATAATCAACTGGGAAGGTGTCGAATTTTGCAGTTTCTGGGATTTTTTGTAAAAGTTAATCTAATTTGGTGGGAAATGTTTGGGTCTGGTTCGGGTGCTGCACATCAAAGCAGTAGACTTTCAGTACCAGTTTTAATTCCGACGCGGTTTGTCTGGCCTTATGGCGGAAGGAGTGTGTTTCTCAGTGGTTCTTTCACAAGGTGTGCCATGACATTGATCAAATTCCAGTAGTAGTTCTTGTTATTTGAGTGAGAGTCGTTTTTCGTGTGTCAATGCTCAATGTATGATTAAAGTTGTGATATATTCCATATATTTTTCTGTATGTACAGGTGGTTAGAACATATACCTATGGCTCCAGTGGAGGGGTGTCCAACTGTTTTTCAAGTTGTTTGGAATTTGACGCCCGGATATCATCAGGTTTATTTCTTACACTTATCAATGCTATTATACTCGGTTCAACTTGCTGAAGTTTAAAATCTTACTTATTGTTCTCAATTTGAGTTCTGTAATCATTGGTATTGCTATTGTTGTGTGGTAACGGTTCAGTTGAGTTTGCTTGCATAAAGGATAAGCAATGTAATATTATGAATCAGGATTCGTGAATGCTGTAACATTGTTTGTTGCGTGCTTATGTTCCGTCTAATACTCAGAAAAGGGAAGAAATTGGCATTTCTTATTTGTTACATTCCAGTAGAGAGTTACGAAAGAAAATTATTTATGTAGGAAACTCTGATTGGTTCAGCATGCACAGGCATCAGGCTTTTATCGTACAATATGCTATTGGCTATAAATAGCACCCTCATAATCAAGGGCATAGCGTGAACATAACCATAAGGGTTGACCTTCTACCACAAATTAGATCGCCGAATGAAGTGAATAAGTATATTTCTGCTAAATAAATGAAACTCGAAGAAATACTCCTAAACTTTTGTCCTGCATCATTAAAATATATAACCTCTGAACCTCTACAAATCAATGTGCTAAGATTATTTACATTTTTTTCTTACCCTATATGCTTTAATGTATGTAAAGGAAAGATAATAATACCATTCCCTACATGCTTGTTGTGGTGGTAGATGCTCCTAATACGCTGATATCGTCTAGTTGCTTTCTCTCTGTGGCATCCATAAGATATTCTCACCCAAGGGCTACATATGCTCGCTTACTGCTACATCATACAATTTCTTTAAGTGTCATGCTGATATTAAATGTGTTATTTCCAATAATTGCAGTACAAATTTTTTGTTGATGGCCAATGGCGACATGATGAGCATCAGCCTTTTGTTAATGCGAATGGTGGAGTAGTGAATACCATCTTTCTAGCCGGAGAAGATATGGTTCCTACAAGTTTCAGTCCTGAGACTTCTGGTGGATCCAGTATGGACTTAGATGTGGTTCCTAGATATGTAGTAAGTTTTTCACTTGTATTTAAGTCAAGGATTTGAGTTATCTTGCAGTACAGAATAGGTCATGTTGTAAGTTGGTCTATTGCAGGAAGCAGTTCCTAGGTTCTCTCAAGCTGATCTCGATATCTCTCGTCATCGTATATCTATTTTCTTGTCTAGACATACTGCTTATGAGTTGCTTCCCGAGTCAGGCAAGGTTTGAATGCTTTACCCTTATGCAGCTGCTGGCTATAGTAGGTAGCTTAGTGGGGTTGACCACCATTGTCTGGTAATTTATCATTCTTATTTTAATCATGTTGCTATCACAGGTCATTGCCTTGGATAATAGTTTACCTGTGAAGCAAGCATTCCATATCCTGCACGAACAGGTGAACGTCTTTTCAAACGCTTTCACTTTAACAAACAAAAAGTGGGAGGGAGCTTTAATTCCCCAGCTTACATAAATTGATTGTCTCTGCTTAATTTTCATCAGTCCCTAGGAAATTTATTCCATTTAAACAGTTTCTGCTTTGGTAATAATTTGCATTTTGTACCTATCTATATGTTTGGTTACTAATTTAAGTTCCTTTTAAGGGATTACCTATGGCTCCTCTGTGGGATTTTGAGAAGGGCCAATTTGTTGGAGTTCTTAGCGCAATGGACTTCATCCTAATCCTGAGAGAGGTGTTTCCCGTGTAAAACTTTTGTCGTTCCTTATTATTAATATATGCTTATGCTAGTTCTGGATGAAACACAGTAATATACACACTTTTATCAATTTATTATATATGTTTGAAAAGTTTTAAAGTTTTGAGGCGTACTTGTAACTAAGAGGCTTCTAAGCTTCAACTATGCTACAAGGTGCATAATGCATACTAATGGTTGTTCTCGTGAATCTCTGAACATTCATATTATAGACAAGTAACATCCTTCCTGCCATCATACTTAATGTTGCGTCTATTTTCTTTTTGCAAACCTTGCTGGAGTCAATTTATGGTGCTTGAGGGAGTCTGCATCCTGAGAAGTTGGTTTATATTTGACGGCCAATACAACACTTGATACGAATTCTCGGCACACAAAAACGGTCTTTAAATTTAGTCTTTTTTCCTTCTTTCCCCATTCCATCTATACGGTTTCCTCTATTACAAATTTCTTGTTTCAAATAACCTTAAGTTCTTTATTATCCTTACCCTGAAAATTGTTTCACGCAGCTCATGAGTTTTCATGGTTGCCAATCTCAGATTGTGGTTCTTAATATAAGTTTATTCTGGAAGTGACATGCTAAATTAATTAAAATGTATGGTTCTTATGAAAGCTTGGGAATCATGGATCGAACTTGACTGAGGAAGAGCTTGAGACTCATACTGTAGCAGCATGGAAAGAGGGAAAAATAAATCTTAACAGACAACTTGATGACAATGGGAGATACCGTCCACCGCGTCTTGTCTCTGTAAGTTCTTCATGAGATGCTAATTTGTATTATATTTTTAAATGACATGTTATCTTTGGCAATTATATAATTCAGAAACTTCTATACCTATCATGATAATGCTTATATTTGTACTGTTTTGACATACAGGCTGGCCCTTATGATTCTCTCAAAGAAGTTGCTATGAAAATTTTGCAAAACAAGGTGGCAACAGTTCCAATTGTCCATTCAACTTCGCAGGATGGTTCATTTCCACAACTATTGCACCTTGCTTCCCTCTGCGGAATACTAAAATGTAAGTATTTCTCTAATATATCGTTAAGGTTACACATTTAGTTACTAATCTGTAATAAAACTTCAGGCATATGCAGGCATTTTAGACATTCTTCTAGCTCCTTGCCCATACTCCTACATCCTATATCTGAGTTTCGTTTAGGCACATGGGTTCCAAATATTGGAGAGTCAGATGGACGGCCACTGGCAATGTTGAGACCAAATTCATCTCTTGCTGATGCCTTTTCTTTGTTGATACAAGGTTATACTTCTTCTCTTTTCTAGCTGTCTGCTTCACATCTTACCTTGTTTTTATTACTTGTCTCCAAAATTAGCCAGATGGTTTTATTTACATCAGTCCTGACTCCTGCTTCTATGTGGCTTATCCTATTTCTTATTTTCTTTTGCAGCTGACGTTAGTTCAATACCTATAGTGGATGGTAATGATTCATTGCTGGATATTTATTCGCGAAGGTAATCTAATGAATTTCATTTATATTTGCATCATACATAGAGCTAATTACCTTGTTCTTTGACCAATTGTTGAATGTGCTTCTTGTATCTTCCTCAGTGATATCACTGCTTTGGCCAGAGATAAAGCTTATACACAGATTCGCCTTGATGAATTGAGCATCCATCAGGTACTTGCTAAATGGTGCAAGTTTGCGTTACCTCTGTTACATTCTATGATCTTTACATGTGGGTGATGTTGTTAGCCTCTTCAGTATGTCTTGAATAGTTTCGGTGTGCAACAAAAAGGTTTATGTGATTATGTGAGTCCACAAATCTTGGAGTTTAGTTGACACAAACACATAATGCAAGCCAACCTATTAGTAGCGAAAATATAGACAGGGAGACAAAATACAAAATCGAAAGACAAAAATACAAAATCGAAAAACAATGAGTGATGAAAAATTTCTCTAGTGCAAATTTTCAGTTTTGAAATGTTTGGTAATGTACACATCTCTGAGAACTGAATGTGCCTGCCTGCATGTTGTAGGCATTGCTACTGGGACAAAGTGAAAATCCTCCTTATGGCTTCTTCAATGGGCAGAGATGTCAGATGTGTTTGCAGTCAGATTCTTTGCATAAAGTGATGGAGCGCTTGGCTAATCCTGGTAAGTTGCTTGCCCATCAGGTAAATAACTTTGCTATGTTTTGTTTGTGTTAGTAACAAGTTTTTTCACACGTCGCTTCCTTGCTAATTTTTAGGGGTTAGGAGACTTGTGATTGTGGAGGCCGGCAGCAAGCGTGTAGAAGGGATTATTTCTTTGAGCGATGTATTCAGGTTCTTGCTAGGCTAGCTTAAACATGTCGGCTGCTATATACCATGACTTGGCTTTTGAGGTGGGATTGGGGGTGATTTTATTTTCGGCACGTTTTTTGTCTTTGCACATGCTGAATGGCTTCATTTAATCACTCAAAAGTCTTTTATGGGTGCCTCGTGTTTCCGAGCCCTGCCTTACTTAAGAATAGAAATTTCAAAGAGAAAAAAAATCTGTAAATTGTGAGGATTCAAATTTTCCCCTTTTCATTTGTATAAACCTTTAATTTATCAACTCTGCTTTGTCTTCCATCTCTTATATTGTGTAAAGTGTATATGGCTGTTCAAGTTTTTGGGTTTTTGTGAAGTGGATTAGTGGGATGGACTAATGGGCGTTATAGGATTGAAATTGAGTGGTCTGGATCTCTCTGTCTGCAAGCTCCGCGCACATAGATTCGGATTGGATCTCAATCCCCTCTCTTATGTTGTGTATAGTGTATACGGCATCCATGATTGTGGTGGGCTACATTTAAAAGTGGGTTTCAATGTTTAGTTATGGTGCACATTTTTGCAAAGCACTTGCGGTACCTTGCATCGCAAGAAACTAACTGCTACAGGTATTGTTACGTTTTATTCTCCGAAATTATATTGGATGTTCTTAATATCAAAACGGTTACAGTTCTTATATGGCTCACCTAAGCAATGGCTCACACCGGCCGTGCCACCGTGGTGTTGCCCAATTCGGGTATTGTGACTACGGTTAGGCGTTATTATAGCTTTAATTGCTTGTAGAATTTTTTCCAAGGTAAATTAGTCATACATTTCACTGGAAAATGAGTGAGAAGCTGTAGAAATTGGCAACCATTAAGCAGAAACATGTACTCGTTTTTCTTTTGGCCAACAGGACATCAGAGAAAACGAGGACCGAAAACCAAGCCCTTATCGACTATATACACGGAACAGCTTCTAATTTACAGGCCTAAGAACCAAGAAACTCAATCCGATGCGCGTAATTGGCAGTCAGTTAAGTTTGTTTGGTCTGGAATAATTTTAGAAATCAAAACAACTCCGGAGAATGGAAGGAAGCATCGGACTCAAGTTGGTACGAGTGCTAATATCTGTGTCTTGATTCTGCCCATGCACATTTGAATTTCTCTGTAAATTCCAACGTTCTGGGGACAGCGTGGATGCAGGCTTGTCACTGCGTAATCTAATACTTGAGCAACAGCGGCCGGAGGAAACTGTCGTTCAGTGCATGTCTGCACATGGACAAGTGAAAAATATTCAGCAAAAGTGAAAACTAGCATTTTTCTCTACCGACCTATCTCGACACTAGCTCAGTTTACCTGTATCATGTGTACGGCCATCACGCATGCAGAGATGACCTCGGAAAGAATCTGAGCCTCATTTTTGTCAGCGTCGGTATGCAACTTCGGGGCAGATGAATCACTGGTCAAGTTGGGATCTGATGTGCCGGAACTTATCTGATTACGTTGGCCCAAACTGCCATTTACTTGCTCTTGAGACCTGTTCACAGGTAATCTAGACTCTGATATGAAATGCTCGTTATCGATGGAATCTAGAGCCTCTCTTATCCCAACGTAAGCATCTTCCCCGCACTTCCCTGACGCCATTACCTGTAATGATAGCATCATTGTGTTACCGCACTAACTGCATTCAATTTCAATACCGAAGAAAACGAAGAAAGAAAAAAGAGCAACTGCTTGGATTTTCCCCAGCGATAAAGAAAACTAATGTTTGGATTTTCAGCCATTTGAAAAAATACCGTCCAAATGTGAAGACCAATATCGTACAAACCCAAAATTACAACAAATCCAGTTACCTGAATAGCAGCATTAACCATCATATGTGCTTTCGATTTTGAAACTTCAACAATGTCAGCAACACTAGATCCTGACTCTTGAGAAATAGAGCTGTCGAAGGAACTTGGGTCACCATAGATGGTGCAATTGGCTGGTTGTTTCATCCAAGGAGGCAGGGAATTTGCAGGGTAAGTATTACGTTGCCTCAAATTAACCAAAGCTGAAGAAACCTGCATGTGGAAGTGATTATTTAGGGTCGCTCCAAGGTCAGAGCAGAATATGGTATACCAAAAACACATGTGAAGCATGATATAAATTCACGGAAGCCACATGCCTGGCCACCGGCTTCCTTTAGCTGTACAAGTACCATGGCGTAATGCTTCTTAAAAGGCTCGCTATCTTTTAAAGTGCATTCTCCACTGTTCTGGTTTTCCAAAATGTTATTATTTGTGTTCCTAAGCTCCATCAACAATGCCTCCTAAAATTTGAAAAACAAAATCAACTCTTTCTGAGCATCGTTACAAATTCAAGGAAGTTTAGCAAAGAAGCTTGATGCCGAAAGATTCACAGGGATGGATAAAGACAACACTAAGACAGCTGACCAAAGTGGGAAAGGGCACCGACAACCATAATGAGGAAATTAGAAGACCTAAGGAATTCAGGAGGGAGTGGCTTAAAGGTTGAAAACAGAAACAGAAGTTTTACATACAGAAGACAGCTTTCAAGCTAACTGAATTTATGATAAGACAACGAAATGCATGCGTAATGCAGCATCAGGATGTTCACAATTTCACAATAAATACATCTATTAATCAGCTTCAAGGGTGAAAAAAAGGATAACCTTCTTATCAAGAGCACGATTCAACTCAGAAAGAGCTCGTATATCAGCTTCCCTTGCTTGATTATGTGCCACCACCATACCAGGTTGACTATATGATGTCTGTTGTGCCCTACCAATATCAGCTGATGCTGCTTTTGGTTGTGCAGTTGTATAAATTGCATTCCCCTGTACAAAATTTTAAGAAAATTAGTTGATTGCTCATGAAAACTAACTAGCATCCAGAATTTTGAGACTGATCTATGTTGCCTGAACATCCCCCCTTTTATTCCTCTTTACAGACATGAAATGCAGTTCAACCGTTAAGAAGAGTTCGTTCAACAATATCAGTTTTTTCCCCTTTCTTCCTAATCTATGCAGGAAAAGGTGCCTACTCAACATATTCACTGGGCGGGCCACTAAATGCCTGTTACCGGTAGAAGAAAGAGAGTACCATTGAACCTATGGGCATTATGACGTTTGGTGCTCCCCAAGCGAAATTGTAGTAAAAAAGCCTGGTCATTGGGGACCTAAGCTCTGTTGTATAGTTAGGTGAAAAGGCAACTGCCCATTTCTCAAATTTATTTTCTCCCAACCACACTATGGTTTCTAGAACCGGCATCCTCATACATTCATCAACTAGATCTTATACCATCAATCATGTCAGGTGGCAACCATAACCATAGGCCGTAAAATGTACAGAAAATGTTAATCAAAATGAAAAGATATAACTGAGGTCAAACGCAACATCTACAGCATGAAAAAAGACTTCCAGAATACAAGATAAGCAGTGGATTTTATGAACTGCAAAGAGTTTTAACAAAAAACAAATTCACAAATTTGCTTTAGTAGAAATGCTGACCTTCTCCTCCTTTATGAAGGCATCCATGGGGCTAGTTGCTTTCACCAAATGCCCACTTGAAGCAAACATCATAGGCCCTCCAAAATTTAGATTTCCATTTTTATTTGGCTCCTTGGATGTACACGAGAATTTGTCAAAAGCAATATCCCGTCCCCTAAGAGCTTCTGGCATATTATCCAATGGGTTCAAAGGCATACAATCAACATCCTGCAAAGAAATTTTCTCATGTCATATCTCAAAATAAGTAGATGGATTTTCTTGATGTAGCATTCTGATTCACTAGCACTTGATAGCACATAAGAAAAGGAAAACAAAAGAATAAAATATCAAATTATCAAGCTGCTAGCGAACAGCAGTGTCATCTGAAATCTTTTGGGTTCATCTTCTTTTATTAGTATATAATCAGTCTGTAACCTTTGAATGCATAACCTAAGGTTTTTATGGTTCGTGTAGCAGCCTTTATTTGAATCAATAGCCACATAATTTTATTTCAATTTCTGATAATAAAACAATTCAGTAAGAGCTAAACAGAAAACTTGAACATAATTCACTAAAAGTAATAACTTGAGTGATATATCTGGTAGAACCCAGTATTTAATTAACAACATAAGGTCAAGCATCTCAATCCAAGAGTCATGCACGCAAATAATCCTCAGATAGGATGGTCAAGGGAAAACAGTTTACCTAGCATTGGTAACTATTGAACTCACTAAAGATCAAATAAGCTAGTATTTGGTGTGTGAAGATGGGTGCAAGAGTGTCAATAAGTAGTTTGTCGAAAATGGGACTAGAAAAAGTTTCCACGATGACAAACGAATACAAAATGGAAAAATGACATGTAGACAAGTTAAAAGGATCCCCTACCATGACAAATTCAACTCCAATATCTGGACGGTCAAACTGAACCCTGCACTTATCATGATCAACGGTGAGCACACTTCCATCGTGAACTTCTCGTGTTTTAGGATGTAGAGCAATCACTCGTTGCCCAACTGATAAAGGTCTTGCTAAATCTGTTGGGAGTCCTTCCCTAACACCAGTACGAAGTTCAGCATAATGTTTCCTCACAGATTCCCGATATTGTTTAAGTTTCTCCCTTTCTTCATGTAGAAAGTGCTCAGAAAACCTCCGAGGTTTGCCAAGGGAACTGCAATGTAAAGAAAACAATGCAACAATATTCAGTTAATATTTTCACAATTTACACACCATATTCTATCTACTTGAAATATGTACCTTCTAATGACTCCCCATTCTACACGAGTTAGTCTTGGAATGTGTCCCAGTCCAACATGATTTAAGTACTCCTCAAACTCCCTTTTGGCAAACCAAGCGTAGTCAAGTGCGCTATAAAACCACTCAAAAGTGCACCATCTACGTAATAAATCTGATGACAAGCAACAAGAGATCTTCTCCTGCAAATTAATTATATGAGAATAGAATACTTTGGTTCTAAACATGGAAAAAAATTAGAGAGAAATAGGACACATGACTGTACCTTTAGATGGAGTGCTCTGTCCTGCACTGAATTTGAGCGTGTGTTAAGTTGATTTTTCAATTTTTCCTCACAAGACTTCTCTTTGGGGTGCAATGTTCTGGGCATATACATTTTACGTCTACTTGTTCGTTTCATTGGCAAATTAAATTGGCTTGATGTGGGCACTTGCGCGGTCGATCCTGTTAAATCAGCCAATGCTCGCCTATGATCGCCATTCAAAGATCCTTCCAGTGATCTGGCTGATTTCCATTGTTTCGAAGGAGTAGAGACTTGACTGGTGCGTTTTCCTTTAGTCACTGGTTTATTTTCTTCTTCACCAAAACCCTACAACATATGGCATGGAAATGAAGTAAAACATAACTCAAACAAAATGACAGGTAAAGAATCATTTACTTCATTCAATATAACGTCCACCTCAAAAGATCCAGAATTTGAAGCCATAATGTACATGTGTATATATCGTCCTAATGGAAATGGAATGTGACTGCATTTGGTGCAGAAAAAGGACCATAAATACAAGTGAAAACTAAAAACATACTAAAATTTATCATGTTCAAAATGATAAACGTCTAATTGGATAACACATATACAATTGTAAAATATCCAATAAACTTACTACCCATTGATAAAATGGTACCAAACATAATACATTTATTTACCGGTTATATCCCTTTTTTTTTTCTTTTCAAGAATGGCTAATTGTTGTACCTTTATCATATGGATATCCGTGCTTCATATATAGCTCATAGCTACAAGACTTGGAATCCAAAAAGTAACCACAAAATATGGGCTCTCTACGGAAGACAGTTAAAAGCATGTTCAAATATAAAGAAAAAGGATCTGCAATACATACCTCAGTCTTTAAAGGTTCATTCATATCAGAATCCATGTGAGCATCAGCATTTGATATCTGAAATGAGAATTGTCGTTCATCACCAAATTAAAGGTAAGAGAGATTCTAAGAGAATTTACATTGATAATCAACCTTCATTGCTATGTTTACCTTCGGCACCAAAGACTTCCGTTTCCTTTTCAATATTTTGGTGGTCGACTGAGACTGTTGTTCCGATTCTGAGACAGTATTAATATCAATTGCCGGATCCCTCCCAACTTTGGACTTTTTGGAATTGGTACCCTCAACTCCAGAAATTGCGCAAGGCACTCTATGTTTTGCACCAGGGAGTTTATTTTTGTTTCTGAATTGGCTTGTAGATGTGGTTTCAGGTACACTAAATTTATCTTCCGCATCTACGTTTGCTCCTCCATCTTTCAACTGGACAGATGATCCTATATCCAACAAATACGGATAACATCATACCTTAAGAGAAAATATTTGATCATTTAACCATGCATAATAGATGTGAAAAATTAACAATTGCACCCAGATAAAAACATGAATCCCAAGAACAAAGTGCAGTTCAAAATGCTGCACTAAACTATTATTTCGTGAGTTCATCTAAAGTCATTTTCTTCAAATTTATCCATCCTCTCAAAATTGTAAATGTAAAATGCGAATGGATGTCTCACTAAAGTTATAAGTTATACCTGGTGATCTATTTTCCCTATATATAGATAAAATGTCTCACTAAAAAGTAAAAAGTAACAATGCCCATCCAGGAAATTTTCTAAGCAACAACTACATACCAGATTCCATTGATTCCGGCATCATCAGAGACAAATCAGCTAAAGTTTGCAGAGCATCCAAGCATGAACTTTTATCTGCAAGAAGAATAATTGCAATATCAATATATCGTTACAAGACATATAAAGCAACTCTCAATACAAATAGCAGGCTGTAAACCCATAGCTGCAGAAGTCAAGATATATAGTTCATGGTACTAAAAATATTTATAAAAAAAAACATGCAATTGATGGAATTCAAAATTAAAATGGTTATTAAAGGTGTCTGTGCAATTAGATATTGTATGTGTCTCTGCAATTAGATATTGTATGCCCCTGATTGTCATATTAATATGCATAAATAATCAGCACAAATAATACGTAAATGTACAAAAATATGGTTGGATTCTGTGTTTGTCCTCTAGGTTCTGAAATCATCTCCACAATCAGCACAATTAATACGTATTTACAGCAATGTGACTGTATTGTACTTCAACAACCACTACTTGTCATAAGTTCAAATAATAAGCACTTGCGTTCCCTTTTTATCGAGTTCCTGTATATGGCAGTGTCTCCTAACAAGTTAAGTTCATTACAGACTTCAAATAGAAAAGAACAAAACAAAATTCCACAACAAAGAAAAAACATATTCCGGAAAATAAAAGATAACATCACACCATTTACTTCAACTTTCAATTGCATGAAAAGAAAAAGAAGAAGTAACAATTAAATAGTCATTATTCTGTCCTGGAATGCCAACAATATATGATGCGCATAAGCAAAATTACCTCCAAAATAAAGTTTTTTGCTCTTCGTCCTTTGCCCTTGTGGAGAAAGTCGTTCCCCTTTTGTATTTGAAACTTCAATATCATCGATTGCCCTAGAACTTAGATTAGATACTTCTTCAGTGCCACTGCACGCTTCACCGCCATCATCAAACTGATGATTCTCACTCTGTTTAACTTTCCCTTTCTTTTTATACAACTTCTTCCCCTTCGAAGACATTTCTACTGTACCTACACCTTCTAACAAATCTCTGGGATAGTCTCCTGTTTCGGCCCCGCCACTTCCTATACTACCTTCCAACCAGTCTCCGTCCATTGAAGCACGACGAAGGTT
This sequence comes from Pyrus communis, assembly GCF_963583255.1. Taxonomy (NCBI): domain Eukaryota; kingdom Viridiplantae; phylum Streptophyta; class Magnoliopsida; order Rosales; family Rosaceae; genus Pyrus; species Pyrus communis. The sequence continues at coordinate 2,734,791 of NC_084811.1, read as the reverse complement.
GGCACGTGCTTTCCCTGGTGGTGGATGCTATATTACATAAACAAAAGAGAATCAAATAATAAATCTCTACGAATAAGACAACAAATGTAGGGCCAGAACAAGTGAACCCATATTATGTACCATTCTTTCTGAGCTCTGAACAGAAGAAGATTTTAAATGCACAGGCCTTCTGTATGGCGTTTGAGAAACTTGGGGAGAGCCTCCTCTTTGCGAAGCTTCAGTCAATAACGCTACCACATGTGAAACATCATCATCATTGTCTCCCTCTGACTTCCGACCTTTTTTAATTGGAGAAACATAAGCTTCCTTATCATCTTTCTTATGCAGATATGAAACTGGGACACGAGGCGTCCTCTTCCCAACTGCACGAGGCTGGTCACCTGATTAAAATTGAAGTCAAAATAACAGAAAGCAAGCTTCGGATGATAATCATATTTCAATTTATTTATACCATCAGAAAATATATTCAAGACAGTTCCATGATCATATAATGACACCAAACAGGAATATATGAACTAACACTGCAACAGGCTACATGCATGTAAACATTTTCTAATTGTTTTTTAATTTCTGTGGATTGTCATGAGCACTGAAAACCCATCGCCTTCCAAGGAATAAATATACTCTACTACTACACTGAAATTTAGGTTTCCAACATGGAAAAGAAATCCTAAACAAATATGACTACATTAGTCACAGTCAAAATCAATCAATCACTGAAACCATTTGAGCATCATTGGGTAGCGATAGGAAGACCTTCCAACCTATAAAAAGAAGTCCCAACCCTCACTCTCCCCCACCAAAACAAGGAAAAAAAAAAGTGCTTCCAAATTCACCCGAAGCACTAAAAGAAAATCTAATATTCATTTACCATGGTAATCTACCATACAAAATTACTTCCCTTTCATTCTTTTTCTCCTTCCACTGAGATATACGCTAACATCTACACACCAACTCTCTTTGTCAATTTCCCATTTGATATTATGGACACTCTGTAGTATCACAAATCCAACAAACCAAACTTCTTATGTTATATTTCTTATTCCTCATCAACTTTAACTCTGCAACCAGAATATTAATCTTCAGCCATGCAAATGTAAAGGATATGAGGTAGAAGAACAATTAGTACAAAGAAATAAATAAGGTATCCTACCATCAAGCTTTCTCCTTTTTACTAATGACAGGCATCCTTCAAGCGATGCACTTGGATGAGTGTGGAAAACATCTTTCGAGACACTGGGCTGATCTTTCCCAAGCTTGTGTTTCTGCAGTTTTTGAGAAAATCCTAAAGCATCATTGCTCTCTCTTTCACTATCGCTGCCTTCCTGTCAATTTAGAGGTAAGAAATTGAGTTACAAAGAGACACCTGGTGAGTAGAAATATTCAAGTTCATACTAATATAGCACATACAAGACTATATAATGTGAAAAAAATGGATAGCTTTAATGACATTCATTCTTTTACGCGTACTGTGACATTGTTAGTAAACTTAAGAGCCCATGATGTGCTTCAAACCATATCAACAGTGACCCTCAGGTAGTAGTTTTGGAAATTAGAATAACATCTCCAAGTAAAAACCCAAACATATTCCAAATAATGTTTTAAATCCAAAACCAGGGGACAAACTTGAAAGAGTACTCCAGTCTCACCATAACATTATAGTGATCTGTCATCATTGCTTTAAGGCCAACTACAGAAGCTGTCCCCTCTGGCAATGACAAATACGCCTGAAATCAGAAGCATAGACAATTCATATTGTCAGAAATGGTCAAAGACCACCTTATAATGAAAGTTTAATGATAAGGTTGAGGTAGCATCATGGAACACACATACTCGGTTCATATTGTAAAGAGCCTCCACCATCTCAATGCTTCTGTTGCGCACTGCAGCAGCCACCTAGAAATCCACAGAAATCAAATATCTAAAAATAAGGGAATAAAGAAAACATAAAGTGAATAAAAGAACAATTCATTTTAGCATAAACTACTATTAGTGTGACATTAAAGTAGGCAAATTGAAATTTGCTTACAATATGCTTCACCAATGCAATTAGCCTAAAGCTGATATATGGCAGTAGCACCACCAAACAGCTTTAGTTGTCAACAAAATTTCCAAAGGCAAATAGAACCAGGAAACCAAATACGAGCATACCTTCCTCCAATCTTTCCCATATTTTCTGTATGCATCATAAAAACGCTGAAGCTCTCCCCTGCTCCACTGCGGTCCCAACTTATCAGACAACTTTCTCTTCTATGCAAAAAAATTGAACAAACAAAACATCAGTTGATTTATGTAAGTAGTCTTCACAAATGCCGAAATGAAAAATAAACAAAGAAACCATGAGTTACCCGTTGCTTCTTTTTGTTTGACCCTCCGCCATATTTCTCCTGAGATGCCTCATTTACAGTTGCATACCGCTTTACACCTTTGGCTTTTCTTGTTGGGGCCATGGCAAGGTTTGCGTATCTGAAGCACATAACAAAAAATTCAGAACTGTATTTGCGCCACTGATTTAAAACATCTCCTACCCAGTGACGCCAACTACAGTTCGACAATCAACTAATCGCAACAATACCACAATCAAAAATCTAAAACAGCATGTTTTCTCTTCAAGAACGAGCCAAAACAGAAAAACCCATTTTTCTCTTAAACAAATTAAGACCGATAACTAAAACCCAAAGCCGGAGATCGAACGAGCATCAAACCACAAGGTACAACCACTTCAAAAAAATTAAAAAGCCCTGTCCTTTTTCATTACAAGTGATGAGGAACACGAACAATTTACAAAACAAACTCCTTCCCCTTTGCTTGCCATCATTTTCTCATGGAAAACTAAATTTTTGAAAACCAAACAGTCTGCAAAATTCAAATTCAACCTCAAGCACAACCCACACACCAAATTCAGATACGGAAAAACCCTCAATTCCTCAAAAGCCCATCACATTTCGAGATCGACTCCCAAGATTCAAAAACCCCCTCCACAATCACTGAAACCTACAATACTCGTTCAAAAGAACCGCTTCCCACCACCACTTCGAAAATCAGCAAAAATTCAGAGTCATTCTCGAATAATTAACTCCCAAAATTTCAAATTATTCAGAGCCGATGACTCTTTTCTAAACCCTAAAAATCAAAGATCGGAGGTACTTACTCTTCGAGAAGTTTATGAAGATCGGAATTGAACCATCAAAAAGAGGACAGCAGCGAGGGAGCCATAGAGAGAGAGAGAGAGAGAGAGAGAGAGAGAGAGAGAGAGAGAGAGAGAGAGAGTGCGTGGTGTAGAGAGAGAATGAGATAGAGAGGAGGCGTTGCCGCGAAACTTGAATATAAAGGTGAGAATGCAGAGCCAATGAAAGCTTTTTGTATTTTGTATTTTTTATTTTTTTGAATTTTATTTTTCATTAGAGTATCACAGAGCGTGTAGAAGATGAGGGCAAAGGAGGGAGAGTACGGAGTTTATTTTTGTGGGGTGGTGATCGCCGTACACGTGGAGACGGTGAGGTATCTGGACGGTCTGAGGTCAGTGTGAGGTTTGGTGTGTGTACGAATGAGTACAGGGGATTGTTTTTGAAAATATTCTGAATGCGTGGTTTATCAAATTTTAGTGTAAATTAAAATATCAGTCAGATTCCTTTCTTTCGGGTTTGGGCCAGGCCCAACTTATGGGATAACGTTGACAGTTCTTGACCCAATACGGTACCACATGCCTTGTAAAACGAAGTGCGACGGGTTTTCTTAGGAGAAGTTAACAAAAAGTTTAACGGGAGAACTAAAATAAAATAAAATAAAAAGTTTTAAGTATGAAACTAAGACGTAAAAAAACTAAGGGTAGAAAATTACGAATTTCATGATATTAGAGGATAGTAAAGCGAGAATTACCTAAAAATTAGATATTGAAGAATAGTGTTTTTGTACTACCAAAATGCACTGTGCTAAATATTAGTCTGACTCCAGACTGCATCAAAATAGCAGTTGCTTGCCTCCAAGTCATAGGGCTAATGGGAAAATCCAAATTCTAGTGGTACAAAACCACGTAAACTCTTCAATGGGTCACCCACCCATTCAATCAAATTCCAAATTCGTTTGAGCCAAATTCGTTTGAAATCAATACAAGGGCTCTAAAACCCTTCCAAATTGTCATACACAAATTCTAATTAATGGGTCATTTTCCTACTAATTATTCAAATCTCAAATGACACAAAGCCACGTCAAATATCAAATGGCAAGAAACTGTAATAAATACCAAATAGCACGAAGTCGCATCAAATTTCAAATTCTTCTTGCCTACACGAGCTGAAACTGCACAAGGCATTAAAGATTCAAAACCTCAACAAATACATCTAGAACTTCGCCAATTTGATTCAGTCAAGGATATGTGGGCAGTCTAGTCTCACATTCTAGACACAACTGCAAAACCCAAACACTAAATAGAATCCCTGGTTCATTTTCAACCAAATTCACATCAAATACAAAATCAAATCCCTGGTTCATTCAAACAAATTCACCCAAATAAACCAAACACCAAATCCTTTTTAGTGGGTCATTCACACACTGAAAATCCAAATACCAAATCAAAAGAACTACGAGTGACTTGATCCCTCAAACGCGTACGTAGGCCATCTAGGGCTCGACCTAGGTGCAGTCGCAAAATCCTCAAATTTCATATTTTTCATGTTAGAATCAAAGGGTATTCTTTTCTTAAAAGAATGGTGGTAATTAATAGGCATGTAGCCTAGAATGAGTCAAACTCAAATTAATAAAATCCTCTTCGTAAAAAATGAACGATGGTGAAATTGTGTCAAGTAAATTATTTGTTCTCGTAACAATACGCCCAATGGGACCCATTCTCCCTTTCATCTCTAAATTTGAAATTAATATACTTGTTATATTTTGTTTTAGAAAACGAAGAAGAACATGGCACCACAAGTAACTGTCTACTTCCACAAGCTTCCTGCAACTCAAGCCGAACTTGGATATGCAGGGCATGCTGGTCACTGAGTCTCATTCATCGTCGATCAAGCGCCAACCATTTGCAGCGTGGTGACGATGAAAGTGGCAGCAAAGGCCAGCAAGGTGGCTGTCAAGATCATCAAGGTTGGATCAATGAAAAGCCCGCCCAAGAACGCTATAAAGAATGCAAGGAAGAGAGCCGGACGAGCTCTTAGGAAGAAGATGACTAAGGATAAGTTACTCGAAGACATCGAGTATTTATGAAGGGAGATTGCCAAAGCTGTTTCATCCAAGGACGCCAACATGCCTCGACACAAGATCGTCAAAGTGATGTCATCACTGCCTACCAGGGTTCCCTTCATCACTCAAATCATTATTAGAACAATCCCGATCACTCTACCTACAACAGAGTCCGTCATGATGACCGCCGTCAAGGAGGATGAAGAAGTCCTGTTAACAGCGTCTGGAAATGTTTAACAAAAGGCCAAGGCTTACAAACTTGTCGAGGAAGGTGACAACATTCAATTCGATAGGCCTATCATGCGTGCAAAGGCCCGAGCATTGGCAATCCACTTTCCCGAGAGTTCATATTCCCTTGAAGACAATCATGGAGGAAATGAATCTCTTCCCCAAAAAGAGATTCCCAGAGTCATGACTCAACTCCAAAGGTTGAAGATAGGTGAAGACGTCGAGTCTAGAGACATGTAAGTTCTGATGACCGGCGCATCAAACGCAGAAGAACAATTGCAGGAAATGCAACAGAAATTAGTGGAAAGAAAGCCTAAATGGCAGCTCTGGTGGCCAATAAAGAAGCAGAGATCGCAACCTCGGCCACTCAATTAGCCGCTCAAGTTAGCATGAATAATGCTGGTGTAAAAGAGAGACAAGGAAAGAAATGGAAGGAGAAAGTTTTGGTAGTCCGCTCACGCATCAAGATATCGACGTGATAATCGCTGAGAAGATCCGTGAATTCTAAATGTCTTTAACACCAAAATTAAAGCATGTTATGTGCCTCGACTCAAAGTGACACCAAAAATTTCCTGCAATGGGTTCTGTTTTCTGCAGGGAACAATCTAAGAATTAAAGCATGTTATGTGTCTATGCATCATAAGAACTAGTGAGAGTCTGTAGATGTAAGTTATTAGTTTGAAATACAACACCCTTTGTATAAGTTGACCATTGATCATGCCCATTTTGTTCTCGAGTCAAGTGGATTTGAGTAGTTGGGTTCCATGTATTGGACTCATCCTTTGTGCTGACTGTTAGAGTCTATTATGGTGGACCATTGTTTGCAGCTGCTACCCATGCTCGTGGTCTTGAGTTTCATCCTATTTTTGTTCTTGTTGATGTTTTTTTGTTTTTTCTTCGCGGGTTTAGGCCTTGTTCACCCCCCTCCCCAAAAAAAAACCCCGGCTTGTTTTCTTTTATTATCGCTTTTAATCATTTAATAATTTTGGAGATAGGGGACGAGAGGGTCTTTCTTTCGGAGGAGTTGGTCCTTTTTAATAACTATAAGCGGGAAGGAAGTAGTCTACTCTGTAGTTGGTGGATATTCCCCGTCTTGGGTTCTTTCTAACCGTCTTATGCAGGTTTAAAGAGTAAGGCTACAAGTTTAGTCAATGACCAAGTCTTATGTGTAGTTTAACTTGTCTATTCCATTATCATCATTTCGTTTAAAAATGCTAAAATTGTTATAAGTTGGATGAAAGAACCATACATTCAACATTTTTTCCGTTCTTGAGACAATTCTTTTATCAGTTGGATGTAACCAACCATTCCTAATTAGTTATTGTTCTTAGGCAAAATTGTAGATCTCATTGTTCTCTTCAAATCCATATATATGTTATGAGTCTAAAATTGACATGTCAAATGAAAGTAGCGCTAATTCAAACAATTTGAAAAATTCAAAATGCCCACTTACACAATATGACAATAACAAATAACCTGTAAATTACTAATTTTTCAATCACTTTTTAATTAAATGGCGGTTAAAAAAAAAAAAAAAACACTTTCTGCGGTTAATATAACACCAATCTCGTCCTCCGTTAGCGCACAAGACGGAATTTAATTCAAAAAGAGGAAGTGAATTCATTGAACGGTAGATTTGATTTTTTTCCTCCATTTGAGAGTGGGTTTTGTTTTGATTTCAGAAACTGGTGGAGTTCAGAAGACACAAGTCCTTCTTCAACATTTTTCTCACTTTAGGTGGGAAAGAGGGAGTATGATTTTTTCTCCTCCTTTTGTTCTCCCTTTTTTCTCTCATTTTATTTGAACGGTCATTGTTAAATTATGTCATTATTTTATATTAATTTTTATAAAAAGAGAAAGATAAAATAAAAAATGTGAGAAGATAAAATGAAATGAGATGAAAAGAAGAAATGAGAAAATCTTAATCCGGAGAGACGAGCAAAAAGCTGCTGTGACTCCCAACTCCTCCAAGTCTCGATCATGTCAGAGGTGGGCTCATGTGCGTCATCCATGTTTGACTGTTAGTGTTCCCCTATGAATCCGAATCTAGCTAACCACAAAAGCTGAGAGGTTAAATTAAGAGAGTGTTAACGAAAAGCTCGTAATATTGTTTATTTTAACGAAAAATTATATTTTTATATAAAATATCAAACCTAATACTATTTATTTTACTCTTTATTTTATCCTTATCATTAAAACTCAAAGTTTTTAAGCCCTTTTTATTAATTTTCTTTTAAATTAAACTACTGAGACCACAGGTAGAAACGCCATCTCCACGTGGGATGGTTATAGGATTATAGGCCAAAGAATAGTTATTTTTGACACAAAATTGATCTCTAATAGAGGTCTGAGCCGAAAAACTTTGAAATCCACAGGGTCAAAATCCAGCTATATGGCCAATGGGCTTGCCATTCTTAGCCAGCCAGCTAGCCCGTTTAATTGGTCCATCTAGATTTTTTCTTCTTCTTTTTAAGACGAAATTTAAAAAAAAAAATTTAATTCTAATTTTCTTCGATAAATATCTAAGACATTTCTACACAATTTCTCATATCTTTTTCACCCTTCCATACTATCTCACCTCATTTTATTTCAATTCTTCACATTTTATTCACCTCAAACATTCTTTTCTACACACCCCTCTCTTACCTCTTCCAATAATCTTTCCTTTAACTTTTTCAATAATTTTCAAATGGTCACATCTTCAAGTGGCAGCTAAAATTTGTAAGGAGGCTTATTCATTTGGCGACAAGTGGCACTCAAAATATGTCAGGAGACTTATTTTAATATGATAGTTTAATTCAATTAACCAATAAAATTAAAGAACAAACTTAAAATAATAAATTATTGAGGGAGCTAAAAAATAGGTTCATTCGGTTGGAGATGTTATATAAATATGGTATGGTACTGTTCATTAAAAAATAATTTCTTGCAGTGCTATAATCTGGACGGGGGCTAAACATAACCCCTTCGATTAGAGATGCCTTACTATCATGTTCACGAACCAAACTGTTTTTCTTCAAACCAGAACTTGTAAGGCACATTCGTTATTAGTTCCAAGTCCCTTGCCAATACCTTAGTGAGTGACTATTGCGAAAATTAAACTAATCAAAATTAGTCCAATTTAGTTTCAAATTTTATGATTGCAAGTGTATGAATCATCAAACTAAACTTTATGCTCGAAAGTGTATGAATTGCTCTACACTGTACACTTTATATCATCCCACATAAATCAATCTAATTCTCATCGTCAAACTCAATTCAATTTGCAACTTAGTTTTAGCAAATGTTCAACCTCATTGCTAGTCAAATTCTCCTAACTCATGTAATATCTATACCATATGGATTATTACATATATTTCAATATAAACTCTTCATTGCATCTCAATTAGTTTAATATAACAAAATTCATCATAATCGATGAGAATTTATATAAAAACTACACAAATCCTAGAGAATGGCATTTACTAGGTGAGTCGTGGTATCCATTTGCAAGACCTCTAACTCAAGTTGAAAACATGGCATTTGCACAACTTGCATCAAATTACTAAGTAAAAATCAAGATGGTATCTAATACTAAAACTTAGCATATAAACACATCAAAAGATACTCGATGAACTTGAAAATAATCCACGTCAGATTCTAAGCAATCATGGTCATGGCTACATGTAGCCCTAGCTAAGAAAAAATAGTTCTGAAACATCATGTAAAACATTCCAAACAATCATGAAAACAAGAAATTTAAAGTTCAGAAAACCCTAAAATTCTCCTTTCTCTGCTGCACCTTGCCGCTGCTCTCTGTACAGTTGAATATCCTCTTCATTTGCCACACCCAATCCTTCTGGGCCGCGGGTTTGTTGTCTCCATTTTAGTGTCTCCTCTCTAACTTTTTGGCACTTTTTGCCACAGCATTACTGATTATGTCTGTGGAGATACGGGTTAAGACGATTTCAATTATTGGCCGCAACCCACTTCTCTGATTTGAAGAGCGAGGAAGAGAGAGAAAGGGCAAAGAGATCAGCTTCGCTGTCGATGAGGAGCTTTGCGCCGAAGGGTCGGACTGGTTAAGGGTATGTGGTTGTGGGGTTCGGGGGATACTATTGTTTTTCTTTAATCCTAGTTTTTATTGGAAGTTTTAACGAAAAGTCCACGGTACTGTTCACTTTAACGAAAAATCAAATTTTTACAATAAAAGTCAATTCTAGTACTATTCATTTTATTATTTATTTTGTCTTTATCATTAAAATTCAAAGTTTTCAAATTATTTTCATTAGTTTTTTTTTTGTTTTTTTTAATTTTTAATTTTTAATTTTTAATTCTAACACTGTTAAATCGTGTTAAGTTGAAGCACATGTGTCACAAAGTTAGAAATGAGACATTATGGAGACACTAGTTTAGGGACAAAAGACCTCTGGCCATCCTTTTGTATTGCTGCCAAAGACTCTCCTAATGTGTAGGATAGAAAGCCCATCACACCAACGCCCATAAGAGCATATCCACCCGTCAGTGAAAAGCAAAGGCATGTAAGTTTCTCTTGCTATTCACTTTGAATAGTACTTACCTTTGTACAACTTCATCCATCTAAAAAGAGTAAGGGCAAAGGCAAGTACTATTCACAAATATTTTTATTATTTTTGTGCTTAGAAAATAAAACGTTTAATTCTAATAAATTATTTCAAATGTAAGGCAAAAGTTTAACATTACCTTAAAATTTTTTTTTATCGTTGAAACATAGTTGGGTATTGATAGAATAATATTAAATATAAATTTTTTTTTTTGTAATTTTGTACATTTCTTAACCGTTGATTTTCAACTCATCTAAAATCGATGCCCCAAAGCGCGCCACGTGTCCAACGATAACATTTTCAAATTTTTTTACCGTTGGAAGTTTAATGGTCCAGATCTTCTAGCTGTTGGAAATTCACAGTTTTCATTTGGCCATGTGTCCCAGCCGTTGAAAAAGTCTGAGTGCTTTGCTGTACTGGGCTTCATCGCTGCAGTGTTGTCGGCCACTCTCCTTTGCTCGTGGTGTGTTACATACACCAGACATAAAAAATAATAAAATAGTGGCTAACGTCAGCCTTCTGTTGGGGAGTTGCACGGGCTTGAGAAGCTCGGGCTTTTGGGCGGGCAATAGTTGGCCCACCACTTGCCCTTGATTTTATGGACTACTGGAAGGGTTTTTTGGGCTGGAGGGCAACATTTTTGCCTTTGCCCTTACCTTCACCAACAATAACATTTTTAAATATGTACAGTTGATTTTTGCAACGTTAAAAAATAAAACGCAGTGGCACATATTTGTGAGACTCGTGCTTTGACGTGTTGTCATCATGGTTGCTCTGCAGCTTGCACATGGTGACCTTGTTTTCGAAACTGGATCCCCTCCAGATCTCAATAATTTGAGCCTAATGATCAATGAATCTGGTCCGTTGAAATTTGATCCAACGGCTACAAACAGGTGGCCCCTCTAAAAGTTATAATAATTGTAGCCATTGGATCAAATTCCAACGTCCCAGATTCATTGATTTGTGGCTCAGATTATTGGGATCTGGAGGGGATTCGGTTCCCTTGTTTTCCACTGAAAATTGGATTGGGTCCTACCCAACTTAGTCTCTATGTAGTCCTCACACGTGCGGGTTTCTTTGAGATCCAGCAAGTCACTATACTTGGGATATTTTGCGCTCTTTGTTTCTGCCCATTGAAAGCCTTTGTCCCTATATTTAAAGTTAGGCTAAATAGCCAAAATGGTTCATGAGATTTGCATAATCAATAGAAATGGTCCCTGAAATTGAAAATCAATAGAAATGGTCTCTAAGATTGTCCACCATCCATGATTTTGGTTATTCCGTTAAAAACTCATTGGGCAATTTTCAAAGCTTCATAACTCAATCGATTTTTAACCAAATCCGACCCATAATATATCAAAATGAAGATAGGAAAATGTAGAACAAGATTATACCTATTTGGAAGCCCAATGGTTGTCGGAGATGGCCGGAAAATAGCCTGAAAAGTGACTGGTCCACCGGAAAACTGAAAAACTTGCTGAAAACTGAGTAAACTTTAAACGTTCATAACTTCTTCAATACTCAACGAAGTCGAGTGATTCAAAAACGAAAATCATTCTTCTTGACGAGATGAAGATAATGGTACCTTTCTCGATGGCTAACTCGCCATGATTTGGCCGGAAAAAGGCTTGAAATTGGCTAACTATTTTCGAGTTAGCCACTTTCGAGCCCTTTTTCGGCCAAACCATGACGTGTTAGCCGTCAAGAAAGACAACATTCTCTTAGTCTCGTCAATAAGTATGATTTTTGTTTTTGAATCACTCGATTGCGTTGAGTATTGAAGAAGTTATGAACGTTTAAAATTTACCCAGTCCGGCGAGTTTTCCAGTTTTTCCGCGGACCAGTCACCTTTCATGCTATTTTTTGGCTATCTCCGGCAACCATTGGGCTTCCAAATAGTATAATCTTGTTCTACACTTTCCTATCTTCATTTTGATATATTATGGGTCGAATTTGGTTAAGAATCAATTGAGTTACGAAGTTTTGAAAATTGCCCAAAGAGTTTTTAACGGAATTACCAAAATCATGGATGGTGGACAATCTCAGTGACCATTTTTATTGATTTTCAATCTCAGGGACCATTTATATTGATTATGTGAATCTTAGGGACCATTTTGGCTATTTAGCCTTAAAGTTATATGGTTGTAAGGACTCCATTTAGGATCCCCATTGAAACGCTCTTAAGGAATGTCTAAGCTCCAGCAACTCCAATTGACTAGAAATTAAATAAATGATATAAAACCTCCATCTCATTCCACTAGCCCCAAAAATATAAAAACATGTAATTATAATTCACACCAGCAATTGTACACACATGCTTATTAAAATCTTAAAAACAAAATTTACAAAGAGAGAAAATATAAAATAGTTGTTAAAATTTTTTGGTAACGACCTTCGAACGGTTTTTTGTCGTTGAAGAGGTTGTTCATATCTTTAGCGACTGTTTCTGAATAACTATTTTGTCACTAAATATTTATTTTATTTGAGAGAAAAATAATAAAAACCTGATTGTGAGGTTTTGGAAAAACAGTAAAATTATTTTGTGTTTAATTTACTTTATTGCCCATAACTTTTAATTATTACTACCAATTATAATAACTATGTACTCATTAATGACTGTTGATAGAGTTGAAGTAGCTAGCGTGATAGCTAGTCTGTTGGAGCTGCAATTTTCTAAAGTTTTCGTTAAAAATTGCCAAACAAGCTAATTTAGCGGGTTTGTTGGAGAAGCTCTTAGGAGCACATATTTTGGTCAAGATTGGGATTTAACAAGGCGCATTAGTTGTGCTCGAAGTTTTGGATCAAGAATTAATGGTGAGTTTATCAAACAAAAGAGACAGCTCCTCAATGATTACAGATGGTCAGGAACTTCAGCAAGTCTCCCAAGAAGGAAGCAAATGGCTCATGCAGCATATATGCTTGAGAAAATTGCATATCTGCGAGAGAGATCATAATTAAACTCATCTAACTTAAGGTTATATATATATAGATCTTCATGACTCGTATTTGGAATTTATAAAGTAAATCTTACATTTTTATGCTGTAAAAGAAAAACAAAGGAAAAGATAAAATAAATTGGCACAAAGAAGCATACAACATAGTAACATTCTATCTGCATAGCAAAAAAATAGAAACGAACCACACAAACTCGCTCTATCTGCACCAAAAAGTTAATAACGTTCAATGATTGCAGTATAGAGCTTCTTCACAATGCGATTTTGGAATTGACACAATGCATTGCTCCATGGCACATTAGATAACAATGAACCAAGAACAATCCAAAACCCTAATGCAAATCCAAGCCCCAAGCTCAGATAGAACCCACCGTCTTTAAGTAAATGACCTTCTCCGTGTTTCTCATCACCTGCCGGTGGCATGGCCTCATTTGTATTGCAACGCTATTCCAATGGAGGTCCACAAAGTTTATTACCAACAAAACTGGACAGATCAAAGCTCTGGAGTTGAGTGCTTTTCGGAATCGGACCAATCAGATTGTTATAGGACAAATTCAGATAACTGAGAAATGTCAAATTTGAGATGCTTGGAGAAATTTCACCAAAAAGTTGGTTTACAGACAAATCAAGCGATTCTAACGATCCCATATCACCAATCTTCGAAGGGATCCTCCACTCAGAAGATTATCAGATAAATTCAACGTTTGTATGCCATCGAGGCTGGCCAGCTCTTTAGGGATTTCTCCAGATAACATGTTGCTTGAAAGGTCCAGAGTAACTACCAACCCAAGCTTTGTGTCATATTTCACTTCTCTGCCCTTGGTCACAAATACTACATACTCCATGTATGTCTCCTCAAAATAATCAAAACCATCAAAACGATCAAACTCAACACTGAAAACTCCAATACGGGTAAATCCGCTAGCACCTAAAGAGGTAGTGGCCATGGATGACAAATTTTGAAAACATCTTGGTATTGTTCCTGAGAGATTGTTATGCGCAAGGTCCAAGATTTGGAGAGATGTGAGACTACATAGTTCATCTGGAATGGCGCCATGGAACTTATTTGAATGAAGACTAAGAACTACCAATCTTTGGCTGAACCATATTGGAATGCTTCCAACGAACTTGTTTCCACCAAGGTCAAGAAGTACCAACTTCTCACAGTTTTGTAAGGACACCGGTAATTCTCCAGATAGGTTATTATTTCGCAAGTGCAATGATCGAAGGGAAAGTAAGTCTCCAATAGAGCTTGGAATTTTCCCCATCAAATTGTTGTTTTCTAAGTTCACAGCTGTCAAATTTCGCCAGAGTAACCAACATTCAGGAATTTCTCCAGTGAGGAGATTGTTGCCAAGATGAAGAAGTTGAAGGTATTTAGGTACTTCACTCCTATCACAAAAGAAGTGAGAGAGAGTTCCCGAAAATGATGAATTGGAAAGATCTAGTGTAGTCACTGAAGAAGACACAAGAGGCAATGAACCGTTGAACTGGTTAGATCCTAAGTCAATTACAACCTTTGACATAAAGGGATCAAAATGCTTTTGTTTTGGCCAGTTGGCGGAAACTATGTTTGGAACCTCCCCAGATAACTGATTATGCGAAAGATCCACAAAGGTATATGAAATTATGCTGTGTTGGTTTTCACCATGCGAAGAAATGTTCCACAACCAAGGCGAAATGGTACCTGAAATTCCTGTATTGGACATGTTAAGACTGGACAAATGTTTTTGACTCTTAAGCCACCCAGGCAACTCTGATGGGTATAGACACCAAGAACCTAAACTCAAGATCGAAAGTTGAAAAGGAGGAACCCAGTTTGGGCTGGTTTTAAGAGTCAAGGAGTTCTCATGTGCAGAAAAGATATTCAATCTTGTAAGATTAGCAAAATGAACTTCAGAGACAACACCCTCGAATGAATTGGTATGAATGACCAGATCCTCTAAGTGTGATAGATTTCCTAAGGACATTGGAATGGGGCCTGATATAGAATTCCTTGAAAGAACAAGATAGCGTAAATTTGTAAGACTTCCTAGTTGATCAGATAAATGACCCGAAAAATTATTCTGCGAAAGATATAAATTATCTATTTGACCAGAACTACACCAAGACAAACTGTCAAAGATTTTTGATACCCTCCCTCTAAAATTGTTCAAACGTAGATCAACAAAAGTCAACTTACAAAGATTTCCCAATGAATTTGGGATTTCCCCTTCAAGCTGATTTCTACCTAAGTTAAGATAAACAAGCGCTGTCAAGTTTCCAAGGGAACTCGAAATTTCACCTTGGAAAGCATTGAGAGAAAGATCTAGGAACTCAAGATGGCCCAAACTGTACAACCATTTAGGTATGGTAGAGTTGAAATGGTTCAAGGGTAGATCAAGAACTTTAAGACTAGTCAAGTTTGCAATACCACTTGGTATGTGATAAAGTTCGCAGCTAGACAAATGTAACTCCACCAGCAGAGAAGGGAGTGTGTTTACTTGTAACCAATGAGATGCGTTGGTAAGATCTACATAACTCATGTCTAGATGTTTCAAGAGAAAAAGACCAGAGAGCCATTCGAGATTGTCAACCATCGAATCAAAGTTGTAAGAAAGGTCGAGATAACGTAGACTCGAGATATTTCCCAATTGATGAGGAATGGTTCCCTCGAACCCTGCATGCGAGAGGTTAAGATATCTTAAACCTTCAATAGAACCTAGAAAGCTAGGAATCTGTAGTCCTTCAAAATTATTGTAGCTTAAGTCCAAGTAGCTGAGATGCTTTAAATTGAGCAGAGAAGGATTTATCTTACCACTCAACCCATGTGTCTCACCAGTTACTTGATCATAATAACCAGCAAGGTGGAGCTCACGGACATGACCGGTTAAATTATCGCTGGCAACACCGGTCCAGTTGCAGCAATCGCCTTCACCAACCCAAGAGGGAAGCAGATTTGAGGGATCATCAATATCTTTCTTGAACATAAGAAGTGTTTGTCTGTCATTTTCTTTGCAAGGCACATTCTGGTTTCCTTTGCATAAGCTAACTGTGATAGACGCGATGCATAAAAACCTGACTAGTGAAACAACTCTCATGACTCTCTCCATAGATATCAAGTGATGGATGTGAGTAATGAGTACTTTAGAGTGCTATATATACACATTAGTAAGAGTATAGGGCCAACCTTTTATATTAATCATTTTCCAACCTTTTCTCGCAAACCTTACTTCGAGATCTCAAGACTTACAATATATACGTAAATACATATATAAATTATATAAAAAAAAAATTGCATTACAAGCGATATTATTATTCTAAGCTAAACTACGAGAAAGGAGAAACTACGAGAAAGGAGAATGAATTAAATGTGGAACGCGGTGGGACAAGGAGAAAGACCTTATTCATCAGAGCAATCCACCAATTGCATATATAATTATATATCTCATAATATTTTGTAGCTCTCTCTTCTTTCTTTTTTTTATTCTTTTTTTCTAGTGAAAAATATAATTTTATGAAAAGAGCTTCATTTTTCTCCATCCACACCCACTAGGATGGTAGACAAAGTCGTTATGGAAAAATTGCATGTCAATCAAGAGATATAAGACAACAAGGTCGGTCCATCCCCAAGACTAATTCCAGACAGTGATGGTTCAAATTTCAACCCCAAAAGAAAAGTCATCTAGAAGACAAATCATGTATCAGACTGGTGCCTACACTTAATTAGTATTATATAGGAATTTTTAAGGGAAGTGATCTCCATTTTTGTTAAAAAAATGGGAAGTGTTAACTTGTGTTGACCATCGTGTCGAGACACTATGAAGGATTAGCTGAGTATGTTCTTATAGTGCTCATTAATACGAACAAGTGGACGCAAACAAAATATAATTTGAAGTTAAAACGAATATTCTACGGATCATTAAATTTGAGGTATTTTTGGTAATTTTATCCATTTATGAAGAATTCTATAGGATTGTTTAGGGTTCACAGGGATCCACATGAAATTATTTTTATTATTTTTATTTCTCTCTTTGGATGATCTCCACCTCATCGACTCTTCCCCTCTCCGTCACACTCACAGTCTAACACCTCTCAATATTCTCATAATATTCCGTAGCTCTCATTTTTTTTTTCCAGTGAAAAATATAATTTTATGAAAAAGCTTCATTTTTCTCCATCCACCCCCACTAGGATGGTAGACAAAGTCGTTACGGAAAAATTGCATGTCAGTCAAGAGATATAAGACAACAAGGTCGGTCCATCCCCAAGACTAATTCCAGACAGTGATTGTTCAAATTTCAACCCCAAAGAAAAGTCATCTGGAAGACAAATCATGTATCAGACCGGTGCCTACACTTAATTAGTATTATATAGGAATATTAAGGAAGGAGATCTCTATTGTTGTTAAAAAATAGGAATTAGTTATGGGATCTACATCGCATCGAATTTTAACGATCCGAATCGTTTATTTTTCAAGTTGCACCTCATAGATCATTCTTACAAAATATTAACCAAATTGAAAAATTTTAAGACATCTAATTGAATTCAAATAAATTAACGAATACTTTGTTATATAAGAAACAATGAAATTTTATCTTGATAATTAAATAGGCAAATGATTTTGGATTGAATTGAATTTTTGCAAGGATGATTTATGAATCAATACTTACAAAATAGGCATTTTGAATTGTTGAAGTTCGATGTGAAGTGAATCTCACACTTAATCTCCATTTTTTGAAAATATAAGAATCCTTTTTCATAAAGGGTCTGAGTATTAAAAATCATTTTTAAGAAGAGAATTGAACTGTTGACTGACAAATTATTCTTGAAATTGAAGGATTTATTTGTTTTCAGTGGAGATTAGTTCATCATCAAACTTTTTTATTAATTATATCTTGGTCGGTTTGAAAATTGTCCACGCTGCATTGAAGATAACAACTACCCTTTGAAAATAAAATAACATTCATCATTTCTTCATCATTCAAATCTTTTAGGTAAACACTGTTCCTCCCTAATTTATTACAGTCAGTCAAGAGGAGAGAAAAAAACAAGATGTTTGTGTAGACATGTAAATTTCGTTGCATACAAATGATGCATTACAAGGCTCCAGGTGACATATAACTCATCACAAATGGACAAGTTATCAATAACATGTGACACAAATCAAGCAAGGGAAGAATAAAACTTCCCCAAAATTCGGCAAAAGGGGGAATCTCTCCTTAAAATTGGTCAGGGATCCAAAGTGCTCCTAAAACCGAAAAGCAAGCTAAAGCATTTTCATAAAACAAACAAGAATTGAAGATTGCGCACAAAATAGGCAACAAGCCCTATAGATTTTGGCCAAGCAAGGGAAAGTGGTTGAAATTAAGACACAAAACATGTCTAAATTCTCCCATGGACGAATCAAGACACAAATCAAAGCCAAATGCAAGCTTTGAGTCTATAAATACAAGATCCTCATACACACAAAAAGGTCGACAATTTTCTACATTCAAGGTCGAAATTCTCACATTGAGAAGAACCTCTGCACAAATCTTTGAAGACTAATATGCTGCCAAAGCTCTCTTCAAAGAATGTACAACCAAAGTCGAAGCTTTCTTTAGACCAAAGTCGAAGCATTCCCTTGAAGAATCAACAAACACTTGTGCCGATTCATTCAAGACTTTGTTACAAGCTCAAAACTTGTAACGACGTTCGATTCAAGATCAAGTAGCCAAGACCCTTGAATCAACGAAAGCTAACATCCACATCATCTTTTCCGCAGCCCTAAACCTGAGGTGAAGACTATCCACTTATTGTTTCAAGCTCAAAACTTGAAGCAATCGTTCAATTGTTCGTCTGAGATCAAGTTATTGTGACCCTTGGATCGACAATCAACCATCTACATCAAATTTGAAGATTGAATCAAAGGAAACGTTGTAAACAGAAATTGTAACCTACAAATTCATTAATACAAATCTACTTTGTACATGTGTTCTCGTCTCATTCGTTATAGAATTTTCATGTTTACAGTTTAGACCTAAAATAAGTTCGGGCCTATACAAGGCCAAATGCCTTTATTATGTTACGACTAGTCCTGAAAATATTTCTATTTTATTCTTGAAGGTGTGAAACGACCAAAATGCCCCCTAGAAGGAAAAGTATTAACTTGTGTTGACTATCGTGTCGAGACATTATGACGGATTAGCTGAGTATATTCTTATAGTGCTCATTAATACGAACGCGTGGGCGCAAACAAAATATAATTTGAAGTCAAAACAAAAATTCTACAGAACATTAAATTTGAGGTATTTTTGGTAATTTTATCCATTTATGAAGAATTCTATTGGATTGTATGGGGTTCACAGGGATCCACATGAAATTATTTTTTTTCTTTTTATTTCTCTCTTTGGATGATCTCTACCTCATCGACTCTTCCCCTCTCGGTCACACACAGTCAACAACTCTTAATATTCTCGAGGAATCGAACCACATCACCACCATTATCTTCTTCTCCTCGTCATCTTTCCAATGGGTCACCCATCCTGTAATTGCTCTCGCGCAAACTCGTTTAACTTCAGAGTTCCTACAGAACCCGAAGCCAATGAGCTCCCAAAAAGCCTCGTGCTAGGTAGATATGAGAATATACATATAAGGCATAGAAGATCCACTTCCTTGGACAATGTGGAATGTTACATCTAACCTAATTAAACTAAACAAAACAATTCCTAACAATTAAACTAAAACATAAAACCTCAATTTAAACCCCTAATTGGTGATTAAGACAATCACAATTCAATTATATATTGGGTTCATAACAATATTTCCCCCTTGAAAATTAGTCTTGTCCTCAAGGCTTAAAAAATGAACCATGGGAACTTGTTTGAACGAGCAGCACTTGAACATGTCTTCAACGAAAGATCGCACCAATTGGCAGCTAGGATTTTCTTTGCTACAGAGAGCCATTGGCCTTACCCACGATACCCTTCCTTCGTCATCGCCCATCCCTTTTGTATCTATTCATTCGTTAACAACATTTGCTTCACCAAATTAATATCAATGGTGTCGTGAATTCCGGTATCGAAAGCAAGCTTAAGCTTCGTCCAACACCATCTGTGCAAACATATAGTGAGAGAATCCCAATCAAGACTACTTGTTC
Organism: Pyrus communis; assembly: GCF_963583255.1. Lineage (NCBI taxonomy): Eukaryota > Viridiplantae > Streptophyta > Magnoliopsida > Rosales > Rosaceae > Pyrus > Pyrus communis. The sequence goes on along the minus strand of NC_084811.1, from coordinate 2,714,737 downwards.
TTAAATTTTAATTAATTATTTCTTATTTTGATTTTGAAAATTCCAATAAGATTGGCATGCAGCAAGCCAAAGCAAAGTTTCTTCTTCCAAATTTTCCAAAAACTATTTGGTCCTATTACAACTATTGATTCATGTAATTGATTTAGTAGCATATGATACTCTTACTATTTATGTAAAATGGTTTTTAGAAGCAAGATTATATGGTACTATTAACAAAAGCTTTGCATTCGTGATGGACTTTGTAGTTTCCTTATGACCTTACAATGATTTTGAACCTCCAATTTGATCCAACATGTACTTAGTGTTCGGTATCGGTCTTGGGAGGGTGATTGAATTTAACTATGCCTTTAATCAAATTAAAGTGTGTTTTCCTATTGGGGGTTGTACCTAACTACTCAAATTTCCATGCATATCCAACAAGACATAAAGGAGTACATAAAGTAAAGAAGGACTTATACCCTTTTACAACATATTTGATTTGATCAAATGATTCAAATTACAACCAAAATCAAATCTACGAATTCTCATAGTTCAAAAAAATTTGATGACGGCCAATCACATAACTCAATCATCGTAGGCTTAGGTTCATAATCACCATTTCTATAATTAACCAATCACATTAATCGATTAAACTATAATGACACAAATCAATTGGTTTTTGGACTCATGGATATAATCTTAAGGGAACTAAGTACAAGAATCAAATTCTCATCAAATGAGAAACAATTTGTCCCTCATCAAAGTTATGGCTTAGGTCTTAAAACTATATGCATACTACCTGAAGCTTTGTAATGTTCGATATTTGGTAAGAATTCATACGTTTAAATTTCTTAAATGATTAGTGTTCAGGGAACTTATTCAACAAATATGCACTTGTAGTAGCACGAGACCATGCTAACCTTAATGCGCTACCAACCATTCTTGATGGTCAATGTCCAGTTACTGTGCATTCTTGATGCTACCCCTACTAGTAATTCCAACCGCAAGCAAAACTTGCCATGGTAAGATGCAGAAGTTACCATTGAAATTTACAAAATCAGAAACTAAAATCGGAAGAACTTGGATCGAAGTAACGTTGATTCAGTGTACAAAACAAGATTATTGTCAGAACAGCTCAACTTGAAACCCTGCTCGGGGGAAGAGACTCGAGAATTCCGTCTGATACATGGATTAAAGGTAAACCTGATTCCGGTATGTGCTGCCAGTTGTAAACTGACCCGATGTCCACCTTCGATTGCTGGCACTCCTTTCCATCTGTATAAGTTGCAACCGTTTGCCTGAGGAACCAACAATCGAAGCCTCAGCAAAGCAAACCAAGCACTGCCATTCCAATCATGGAAAATGGATCTATCTTTCAATAACGCGTCTGCTGTTTCTAAATTCTTCAGGCCCCCTGTCCTTGTCCCTCCCATAGTCATTAACCCTTCCACGCTCCTGCTTTCCCAATCCTTCTCTTCTAGGTCCCTTAAATTTATGTGTATCGGCCCCTCTGTTACTCATTCTTTGCCCATCAAAATTGTTCCCCCGAAATTCTTTGTTACTGCCGCGAGATCCTCGTGCTGATCTATCAAAATCATCATTGAACGAGTTCCTCCCACCACCCTTTCCAAATCCTTCTCTTTTAGGACCGTTGAATCTCCGTGTATCACTACCTCTGTTACTCATTCTCGGCCCATCAAAATCATTCCCTCGAAACCCACTACTATTACTACGAGACCCTCGTGTTGATCCATCAAAATCATCGTTGAAGGAGTTTCTCCTACCCTTCATTCCATTGGATTCAAATTGCGTCTCTCTGGTAAAGTTAGGGCCGCCACGACCTTTGAAATTGTTTTCTTTATTCCTTCTTGGCCTATTTTTATGAGATTGAAAATCATTGTCTGATTCTGAACCAGAAACTGAATCATCTTCAAAATCTAAATTTCCTCTCCTCTGAAAACCTTTTTTCTTAGAATCCAAATTATTTGATTTACCTCGCCTGGCTCCAAAGTTTTGATCTAGATCATCATCCGACAGCCCAAGTTCATCATCAGAACCGAAGCTTAATCTCTTGGATGGACCAGGTTTAGTTCTACCCCTGCCTCTTGATCTAGAATCAGCAACATGACTAGATTTCCAGTTGGGATGGACTGAAAGCTCTTTGTCAAAATCTACATCAAGTTCATCATCATCCGAAACAGAGAATGCTGCCCTTTGACGTGTAGGCTTAGATGGCTTATTGTATGGCGATTTTTTTCTTTGACGACCTTGCAAGCTATTGTCAGAATTTTCAATGTCTTCTGATTCGGGCCCTTCAAACTCAGAAAAATCAATTGAAGCATCCTGTGCTGAAGTTTTATTGCGAGTGTCTAACTCGTAATTGTCAACATCATCATCTTCATCATCAAAATCATCAAACCCTCTCCCTGGCCTAATAGTATCAGCATCGGAGTATTCTTCATTGTTGACCCTTGGTACTCTGCTATCTTTACTCAAATTGTATTCACGGTGTCCAAAATCTTGTCCTTGAGCCTGGTTACCAAGAGAATTTTCATCCCTAACAGAAGAATCTGCAAACTCAAAAGCAGCAACATCTGCTCCATCTGACTCATTGTCATCAAAATTAAAATTCCAGGCATTAGCATCCCCATGAAGAACAGCCGTCTTCTCCATTCTTGTCCTAGGGCCACGTTGCACTTCTTGCACTTTGTTCTCCAGGTATTCATCCGGTGGACGCTTGCAATCACAATGAAAACATGCCATATTTCTCCTGTAATTTAAGAAGTTGCACCTGCCATGTAACAAGACATAAGAAAATCAATAATCTCATAAACTAAAAATAGAATAATTTGTATTTGGGAGCAGATCTAAAGGATCGTGGGAGAGGCCAAAGGTGAAAAAATGCCAGGTGACGATGACAGCCAAGTATAATCGATATCTGAAATTTAAAAATACTAGAATGTACCCAGGGCATTCCCATTCTCCTGGAAGCAGTTGTCTCTTAGGACGTTTGGCATCACATTGAAGGCAGATGTTGTTCTTGGCAAAATTCATGAAGTCACACCTGATACCAACATTCAACATCGTGAGCAAATTGTAGAAATCATAACTTTCATTACAACAAAGTTTTGGAGAACATATTTAGCTAATTCAATTCAACTTTACTTCTTAACAAAAAAAAAAAAAAAAAAAAAATTATCAATGAGATAAGTCAATGGAAAGCCATTTATGGGATCTAAACAACGTAACTATTAACGATTCCTCAATGAAAGTCAACACTACAGTCCCATTATTCTGGTCCGAAGAACTTCTAATGATGCCTAAAAGCTTGAAATGTAAAATATTAGACCTGGCAGAGAGAGATTTTTCCCAAGGAAAGTGGCATATAAAAATATATGTATTTTCCACAAAATCACCACCGGAGTATTAATTGAACAAAACAAATAAATTGGCCATGATCCAGAAGAATAAAACTAAAGAAATTAGAAGAAACATACTTCGAGCATAGCCAGTCCCCTTTTTTCATCTCAATGTCATCCCGTCCAACTCGTCTTCTTGGAGGCGGAGGAGGCTGCTTTACTTTTGGTGGTGGCTTTTTGATTACTGGAGGTGGAAGATTAGGATCGATTGGAACTGCACTCAGCTTGACAACCTGATGAAGCAACTTACGGACCACAGTCTTAACAGATTTTTGTTTCAGAAGTGACTTATTGGCCACTGATCCATTAACAGGATCAAATCCATAAGTCAATAAAACACGCATTACATCAATAGTCCGTGCCTCGTCCTCTTTGTTAGTAATCAGATATGCTCTTTCACAAGAACTCCTTAAACTACAGGAACTGCAAACCTGGCATATGAATGAAATACTCATTACTTAAAAAGAAATCATATGTATGAGCCAAAATAAATATGAGGGCTGGGGCAAAGAAACTAGACCCTTCAGAGAAGCATAATTTACAAAATGCCAGCAACAAGGAATGAGATGTCAGTGGTTAGACACAAGTTATATAAGCAAGCGATACCAGGAAATATTCGAAGTAAAACTCACATCTCCTTCATCAAGGTGGGTATGCTTCCTTAATAGTTTTGAAGAGAAAACCACCTTCTTGTCTGTACTCGGGCATCCAAAACCCACCAAAACTTGAATATCCTGTCTCGACAAGGACCTGAAATTACTCTACCGTCTCAGAATTTGTCAACCATACTAGCATTAAGCCCAACATACGAAACTGATCACATACATAAGCAACAGCTATCTATAGAGAAGAGAGCACATTGTGATCTTATGGAATCAGTCAATCGATTAGTCGAAAAGAACAGAGTTTTAATCATATCACTACTCCATTCACCCTCCTATCAGTCACTGAAGAAACTACGAAGGATATCGAATTACAGTTCAGTATTTCTTTTTCATAAAACCAAACTCAAACACCATTTTCTTTAGCATTACCTTATGATATCGAATCGGTCCTTCCCGAAATTAAGACACACTGTGTGAACAGCCTTGAAATCTTTGAAATCAATACCTGGGGCATCCTCCTCTGCCGCCAAAGCATATTCAGTTGGATCAAAGCCGATATCTTGGACCATTCTGTCCTCGTCCACCCTCCTATGATCAAAGTAATTCTGCTGTACCAGCCTCTCCATCAGTTCAATCCACTCTGGCCACGGGTGTACCACCTCCACCTCCTTCTTAGCCGCCACCGGCTTCTCCAGCCTCTCCGACCGGGCCAAAACAGATACAGAATCAACCAAATTATCATCAATTCCACTGTGATTGGCAACTCTCAACCCTAATTCCGGGTCAATTTGGGATTTTTTCGATTCGCGCCAAGCTCTGATTTTCTGGAGGGTCTGATCCTTCTCGGAGCGTTCTTTCTCGATGGCGTCAATTTGGTCGAAGACGAAGCTCAGGCGGGCGGAGAGGGAGGAGGGTTTTGGGTCCGGGGAGGAGGTTGGGGTCGGGGAGGTGGAGAATGGTTTTAGGAGAGAGAGGAGAGATGGAGGGGGTTTAGGGTTTGGGGAGCAGCGAGAGAGGCGTTTGAGGAGGAGCAGGGAGTATGGAGTCTGCGCCATTTTAAGAGATAGAGAGAGAGAGAGAGAGAGAGAGAGAGAGAGTAAGCTCAAATCCTTAAACCCTCCATGGATGGTGAGGGAAGCGAGAGCAAGGAGAGGACGAAGGTAAGCTTAAACCCTACATTGGGCTATATTTTTGGACAATATACAATGGGCTCTTTTAGGGGAATAAGAAGCGATTTGGGCTTCTATTTTCATGTGCAACTTTGAGGTCCATGTTAGTCCATTTTGACTATTAGAAACCCTTGGGGCACGATTGGTGAAACAGTGTGGTTATTCATAACGTTATAAAAGTGTATACAATTTTCGAGGAGGACATCCTGGATTAACTCCGGGGTTCCTCAAACCAACAACTAGCAAAAATAGAAATTAAGGCCAATTTAGTCATTCTATGCGCTGCAACATCGACGAATCTACAAACATAACAAATTATTGAGGCAAAAAAATCTGTCCTAAACTTGTCCTTAACTTATGATTACCTTACATGGTGCACACATGCGATATTTAATGGAAATTTAGATGGAGTGTGGAGAAAATAGACAGTATTGAAAAATTGTCCAAAAAACATTAGTTTAAGTTCTTAATTTTGTAAACGATAAGTTATGCGATGTTGGAAGTCAGGGACAAGTTTTTAGGGATAAGTTATGATAATTTACTCTTTAGTGAACCATACTCATCGTGTTGATAATGAGACTGTAGTTAATTTCCTTGTACATCCTTATTAACAGAATTGAATCCGCTCCGGACCTTAGTGTCTGGAGCCTAAGGATCAATTCATCTGGACCGCTGATTGATGTGTAAAAGAAATCAGAGCCGTTGGTTTTGTGTGGTGGGCTAGGAAAATGAGTTAATGGAGACCGTTGGATTGCATTCGTGCTGCCCAGATGAATCAATCCCTAAGCTTCAGACACTAAAGTCCGGAGCGGATCCAATTCCCCTATTAACCTCCATCTTCTTCTCTGTTTCACTGTGATTTAGGGCCCTACAGAGTGGAGGCCCTAGGTGGCTGGTCTACTCCGGTCACTTTCAGGGCCAGGCCTATTTTGTGAAAAAGTATAAATAGCAAACTCTCCCATTTTCTGTAATCTATTCAACTTAGAAGATATCAACTTAGAAGATCTCCTCCAGAGATATCATACAAACTAAAGAAAGCTTTACCGTCCAACCAAAGAAAACCCAAAACCCTAGAGACCATCTCTCCATCCTATCCTGGCATATAGCTTTGCAGGAAGCACTTGTATAAATAACCAAAGGAAGGAAAAGTCGGATTTTCAACGTCGTTCTTCCACCGCTGAAAGAGTCAGCGGTGGACAGTTTTCTACAATCAGTTTCATAAACAGGGTTCTCCCCAATGCTACTTTTGCAGTCAACAGCTTTCAAGTCTGCGACCAATACAACTCCGGATGGAGAATTTGAAGTCAACCTTCCTTTCCATTAAGCACCACTCTGAGCTGAGAATTCGGGTGCTCGGCCTAGGGGTAATATACGATCCTTGGTAAGCTCGTAGCATTCTGCAGTCATCTGGGAACCATCCATCACCTATTTGGCCAAAACCAAAACCAAAACCAAAGCCACATGTACAGGTTAACGTTTTTGAAAAAGCTCGTGAATATACAATGTATAAAACTCAAGAACCAATGGTTAATACGTCAATTACTACAGTCTAAGCATGCCTAGATTTCGCTGATAAGAAAATCGAAGCACATTTTTGTCTAAATCTTCTTCTGTAGATCCATTTTTGTTCTCTTGTGTGTAAAATAAATAAGTTCACGAGACAAAGTAAAAGAAACATATATCGGGCCTTACCTTGTGAAACAGCGTCCTTCTATCCGGCATGCATGCGTGGACCGAGTTCAGGAATCCTGCAAACAGCAAGACACAGTTTGCACAGTACGTGACTCAAATGAAGAATAATTCCTTGGGCGAGGAGAGCACAGCCTGTCGGGACCCAATGGTTCAGTCTGGCTGAATGACCCTGTAATCGCAGACAGAAGAAAAATGAGTTCCGAGTCTTGCACATGCTAAGCACTGAATATACAAATCAGAGACTTAACCTTCATATGTATAAGCACATGTCCGAAATGCACTCCCATAATCATGGAGAGAATTGCAGATATAGAGCTGCAGGTGGAAACAAATCCACATAAAACTTCTTAAAAGTGTCTCATTATTAACATCTATCGGATTATCATGAAGCAAAGGACTAATATGATGTCTTGATTGTCCGAAACCAGTAAAGGACCGAGTGGTTAAACTCCGTCACAGGCAAGGGTTATATTTACCTTAAAGTTCCTTTGGGTTCAAAAGGAGCAGGCATTATTTCGGAATGGTCCTGCATATGGGGAATTCTCAGTCCAAGCCTGCAGCATTTCAGTGTCCTCGTATCCGGTATGCGAGGACCGAGGGCAGGAATCCTGCAAACAGAGAGACTCAAGGAAAAGAAGAACACCCGAATCTGCGGTTTGCTCTTTTCTTGGATCTTCAACTTGGAAATCCCGAATCTCCCCCAACCCCACTTCGCCTTTGTCAAAACCCATATCCCCAAAAGCCCTCAAGACCCTCTTAACTTGGAGGCTGAGCAGGTGGGGCTTGTGAATCTGCACTAGACTGCTTAAGTCGAAATCCAGGAAAACATGTCTGAGCGTTTGGTAGGGAAGCTGGTGATTACTTGAACCTGCGATAGACTATGCGAGCATTGGAAGTCTTCTCGCTTTCATTCAAATTCTTCAGATGCCCCTTCCCAAGGCCTAATGGATGAATAATCACCATTTTCCTCAGGCTTTGAGCATCCTCAAGGATAAACCTTATGAACTCGATTTGGTTGGTCCCGTAGAAGTGTCGATTAAGGGCTACGGTTACCTCCTTAAGCTGAGAGAGGAAAGGAAGCTTGCTTGACCTCCAGTATTCCATAGTAAGACCTGAACACTGAGAAGGAAGCAGGTAGATCAATTGCAAAGTTCCAAAAACATATCAAGAAACTAATGATAATCGTCAAAACGAACATTTTACTTACTTCATTTAGAAGGCAACGGGGTGGCGTTGAAGACTTCACGTCCAAGATAGTTAAATTAGGCATTGCCCTAAGAATAGGGACCAATGCCAACACCAATTCACTACTAAGGTTTCCGATTTTCATAGAGAAATCACAAACTTTCTCTAAGGGTGGTATTCCTTTCCTGAACAAAGCCTGCAGTTTATTTAAAAAGAAGAATTAAACATCTCACTCTAAATTATGTTTCATATAACACTTTGCCAGAAGAGTAGTGTCTTTACCTTGATGGTGTTGTGATTTAGAGTTAAAGCTTTAACCCGGTGCACGCTGGTAAGGAAGTCAACTGCCTTCACATCAGGTGACAGATCTCTACGTATGACATCGGCCAAAGAAAGCTCGGCCCTTTCTAAGGTCCCGAGCTGGTGGTTGACAGTAATCCCATCCCACTCCAAATTCTCAACATCTGAAGCAAATATGCTTACTGTTGTACACCACTCCGAACGCCAATCTATGCGTACATCTTCAAGCTTATGACCGATGATTTTCAGTCGACGAACTGTCCAACTGTTGCTCGAAATACTGAGTGATTTTAGTGATGAGCTCTCAATGGTGATATCACCTACCCCATTCGCTAGATGGATCCTACGGATATCAAGGTCAAGTATTTCAACCTTGCACCTTAAAGCATTTTCGATCCACGAAATAAACCGACGTCCTACCCCCTCACAAATGCATGGGGTTTCATTTCCAAAAGTATGTTCGCGGACGTCGAACCTAATACCTAAGTGAAGGATTCTGTTCTCCCCACGATGGTCTAAGAACCTATCCACAGCATTTGCGAACCTAGACCACTTATCACAAGTTGATATATCAACTTTAGACAAATCTAATCTGAAAGTGGGAGTTGACAAATGGAGCTCCCTGTAGCGTTTGGATAAACTCCCAAAGCGAGAGAGGTCTCCAAATGGAAGCAACGAGAGGATTCCATGAGTAATTTCGTCTGGAAGACTACTCAGCCTATCCACCCTGAACTCTAGACTAACTCTGGGAACTTTTTCACTACTCGTACTTGCCCTACAAGTCTCCATTTACCTGCTCGACAAAATAACACAGTATAAGGATGCCTTTGCTAGCCGGAGGAGAGATACAGAGAGAAAGAGAGGGGAAGAAAAGCTTACCTTTGCTTAACGGCTGCAAGAGGGTGAAGAGGATGAGCTTGTTTTGAAGGATTTGCAATGAGAGGGGTTGTCTTTCGGTAGTTAAAATGTCAAAGGTGAATAAATAATAAATATGTATTAAATAATATAAAAAATATTACTATGTATGTATTAATTAATATAATATTATAATTGCTTAATTATTATTATTTTTTTATAGTCCGATACTGTATTAAATATTTCATTAAATTAGTTTAGTTTATGCCTGGTTTGGTACTGAGGTGATTCTGAAAAAAACTGGTATAAAAAAAAGATGGGAGCTGTTTTTGTGTTTGGTAAACATTCAGCTTCAGTTTTTTTTTCACGGTTTTGGGTGAAAAAAAAGCCAAAAACAAGAAGCTGCAAAACCCAGCTTTGAAAAACCTTTTTTTTTTCACATCTGTTTTACATAAAAGTTTACCAAACACTATAATACTGTTTTTTTTTTTTTTCAAAAGCACTTTTACAAAAAAGTTTACCAAACACTCTGTTGCTTTATTTCACAGCTGCTTATTCTCACAGCACATCAGAAACAGTTTTTTTTCAAAGCAAAGCAATACCAAACCAGCCCTTAGTCTAGTCTAAAGCCAATAACCAAGCTGCAAAGGGTCTGCAAGGTGAAGTCATGGCTGCTGCAGGCTGCATATCTATGCAGGGGCTGCGTTTTCTTTTGTTATAAACAAGTCCATGAAAATGACGCATCGTTTCGTTTGCCTTTAACACTGTAAAAATAATAGACGTTGGAAGACGTTGTTTGGGCATAAAAAATAACAAAAAAATAAACACAATAGAAGGGGGACCACTCGTCCCCATTAACCCTCGCATGTCCACTTCCCCAATTCCCACCCCACTGTCGAGCCTTTGTGCCTTTTTAAAATTTAAATGGTTAATTCCTAATTTAACATAAATGTTTGCTTAATTGGCTTTCTTTATAAGAATTAACATAATATGTGTATTGATTATTGATATGAATCATATGATTATTGATATGAATCATATGATTATTGATGAATAAGTGGATATGTTTGTTCTTGCTTGGAATTTAAAGAATTGAATCATGAAGCATTTTTTACCTGATTTTTATTGTAATTTGATATTTGATTTAGACTAGCTTTTTCACCAGTTTGATCCTTCATTTTTGCTGCTAATTTCACTGTGGGAATCAGATGGTGCCTCCAACTCGTAGATGTTTAGGCAAAATTTAGCTACCAATTTTCGAAAGGGTGTAGCTTTTGCCAAAATTTAATGCTTGAAAAGGGTTGATGCATTAACTATTGGTTAAAGTTGCAGTTTTTATTTTGAAAAAAAAAAGTTAATTTTTATTAGGTAAATATGTTTGCAAAAAACTCAAATTGGTATGATAAATCACTGTTTTCACATTTGGCATATCACACTAAAGTTGCTTGTATAGGCTTCGTTTGGATTATAGGATTTTATTTGAATGGACAAACCTGTAAATTCAATCCTCTTGACCAAACGAGGCCATATAGTAATATGATCAAGGAGATGGACATCACTACAATGCCCCCCTTCCCTTAAAGCTACTGAACAAGTAGCAAATTTACATCATAAAATTTCATCAGCACTTGTTTGTCTTGATAAATATATGAACAAAATTAATTTTGTCTATTATATAAAAGAATTTTTGGTTGTCTACATTTATTTTGGAACCCTTTACTCTTTTAAATTTCGCCTATTCCTCAAAAATTAGTTCAGTGTAAGATAGTCCGGTACAACAAAAACATGTTAATAAGTGGATGCCACGTGTTGTATTTTAGAGAGGCTACATAGACAAGGTGGCTTTTTGGGTGCAGAAGATTTTCATCTCCCTAAAATTCATTACTTACACGCACACTTGAGTTCACTCGCTTGCCAAGATCCACTACGGCCATACCAGCACCTCTCTCAGCTCTCCGATCTCGATGCTTTCCTCTTCTGCTTCCTCAATTCTTCCACCGCGATCTCACACTGACTAATCACGCAACGCTGCAATCCATTCCTCCCCCGAGGAACTCTATCCGGCGAAGGCTTTCATGGCGGTTTTGGATATAAGAAATGTGCTCGATAGTTTGAGCGTATTGTATTTGATGTTTATATAGAGATTACAAGTAGTGTTTGAGTGAAGAACAAACTATTCAAAGCAAACTAAAGATAATTGACAGGTAATACAAATAATAAATAATCTATTTAAATTCATGTTGGATTTGTGACCAAGTGGACAACAAGACAATATAACTTTCAGCTATTAAAATATGAAAAAGGTGGACAACACCTTACCTTGTTTTAGGGAAGAAAAAAGGGAAAAGGTTTTCTTTCTCTTCTACACCCGTGGGTTTTGGTCCTTTATGTTTTGGTGGTTGCCTTTGCAGCCTAATAATAGAGAAGAGAAAGAGATAGAAAGCTACGGAGGGTGAGTAGAAAGAGTGGAGCTCATTTTATGTTTTGAGCTGAATACAGAGAGCAAGGAGAGCAGAGGAGAGAGCATTCGGCTCTCCCATTTGAAACAGTGCTGCTCCTTCCCATTTGTTTGTAATCCCCTTTTGTTAGTGATCACTCAATCAAAGATATTTGTGCTACATTTTGTGGCTTTTGGGAGAGAAGGAATTTGGTATATGTTTCCATCTTCTCCATTTGTTCTTTGTGAGAGTGAGAGCTATTGGGTGTATGTGGGCTATTGGGTTTGAGAGTTAAAACTCTATTTGTAATCTCCTTTTGACATTAGTGGAATTTCCTCCTATCGTCTCGGAACTGGATGTAGGCTTACGCCGAACCAGTATAAATCCTTGTGTTTTTTTTGGATTATTTGTCTTGTCATATTTTGCCGTATTAGCTTTGGTTTCATATTTGAAGCTTCCGCACAACAATTCAAACATCATTCAACAGCCAAAGGATTTGACTGTTGAGAAGTTTTAGCTAAGTCTTCCTTTTGACTGATTCGGTTTTGATCTTCAGTGAGTGTTGTGGCGGGAAGATTAGATTTCGAACTTTGTTTATCACACCCCCGCAAGCTGAGCGGTCACCGGCGAACGGGAAGCTTGGACAGAAGATGATTAAACCGATGAGTAGACAGCCCTTTTGTCAAGAAGTCTGCAACCTGATCTTGGGTAGCGACGTAGCCCACCTGAAGTTCACGGCGAGTCACCTTCTTGCGGATGTAATGGTAGTCCACTTCAACGTGGCAGGTCCGAGCGTGGAAAACTGGATTGGAGGCCATGGAAATTGCAGGAATGTTGTCACACCAGGCCTTTAGTGGAGAAAGCCGTAGATGAAGGTCATTGAATAGCTGGCGAAACCATGAAATTGTGGCGGCAGTAATAGCAAGCTGGTGATACTTTCTACACCGAAGGAGGTAAGTTCATGTTAATATCTCATGACGCTGTTGCTCCGCCAGCACTGAACGAGATTCTTTCTACGCCGAAGGAGGTAAGTTCATGTTAAAGAGTATTTTTCTTGCTCATTATGCTAATCCCATTACCGTCTTAAAGTTATTATTTTTGCATTTTCTGACAGCAAGCCGAAATGGCTGATGAAAGTGTTCAACTTAAGACCCTGCAGACTGTATTAATCATATTGCAGTCACCATTACACAATTCCATCTTCCTAATACGGACGAGTTTTACATATTATGCTGAGGCAGTAATTCATAGTATATGCTATAGCTGGATTTATCCTTTAACATAGATTGGATTAAGGGGGGCAATAAGGAAAAGGTGAAATGTCATTATGCAACGGTCATAGTTTCAGACAAACCAGTGAAAAAAGTAGGGTTTTATAATCTTATATATAATCATCTCATCAAATTTCTCCTTGAGTACTTACTACTACTTACTAATGTGTCAGTGGGTGTTGGTCTATGTGATTGCTCAAAAAAGTTTGTCTTTTGAACTTTTCTACTGGATTTGGTAATGCCATACCATTTATGGGCACTGAGAGATATTTCTGACCATGTTACAAGAAAGACATTTCACTTCATCCATTAACTCAGCTTTATTTTCCATTTTGTCATTGAATTCTTATTATCTTCTGTTTTAAATAGTGGTTGGGCATTGTATTCTTAATTGTTCAAGCTCTTGGTATCTGCCTTCGGCTCCTGGAAAACAACCAGTCCTCTGATGGTTTGCTGTCCCTAGTCATATTACGTTGTTAGCGATTATAGCTGGCATTTGAATCTGTTGGTATGTCCTGAGATGGATCGATTGGACTCCATACGGTAATCCTATGTGTTTGCGTATCAAGGAAGACTCACCTAGTTTGTATAATATTTTCGACAGCATGCCATACGTTGATCATGGATCATGTTTTGAAACAGACCTCAGAGATTTTACATTCAAAGTCATATTTTCATTCCTACAGTTATGGGCATGTTCTATTCCTGAAACTTGCTGCTACCAAAGGATGCATGTCACATCTTGTTAGTAATTCTTTTCTAGCGAGATTACTCGGCAGCTTTCAGTGCTCTATCTTGTCAGCTTGCATCTACCCTCAACTAAAACGTGAACGATCTTTATGCTTTTTATGACAATAAGGCACATTTTTCTGTTTGGAGAAGTAATTTCATAATGTAATCACTTTCTAGGTTGTATTTTTTACAATTGAATTGACATTAACCAGAACGTGCATGGATAGCTATGGTTTTCTTTGAAACCGAATATAAGTAAATAAAATACATGTAAGATCAACACATGGAAAGTAGCCCCTATGAACTAAATAGTTGAAAAGATATATTTTCCAGTCCTGGTTTATCACGCATCATAGAACCTACTAAATACATTTAAACCAAACAATGACATACCAGCACCATTGACATCAGATTCTCCAGATGCAACAGCTTCTGCTGCCTGCCTCAATTCCATGGCCAAGAATTCTGCAGATTCCAAACGTTCATCATCTTGCCATTACAAATTTTCTAATATACCAGAACCCTCTTTGGCACCTTGCACTTCTCTAACCTCGCAAACATTTTTACTCTTGGTGCTATCAATCTTCTCATCAGACCCAGTAACAGAGCAACCGACTTCATTTTCCGCTGAAGGTTTAAGAAAAGGTTTGTGGATACCGCCAAATGTATCATAACCATTCATTCTATGTTCCACCTTCTCGTCAGCCCAAGTAACGGAGTGAATAAGTTTTTTTCCCCCGAAGGTTTAAGAGAGGATCTCAGCATTGGCTCATTTGATTTATCAGCCTTCTCACCATGGAATTCCTCTCTTGCTTCTTTAGGACTTCTATTCATAAAAGTTTGAGAAGACTCTGAAGTTGAAGATGCCTCCCGAATGCCAACATCATCTTCCTTGGAAATCTTACTTTTCCCCCCTCTTGAGTGTCTTGATTTCTTTTCAGAATCATTCTTATCTGCACTTCACTCTTTTCTTGAATCTTCAACTTAGAAATCCCCAATCTGCACTTTGCTCTTTTCTTGGATCTTGAACTTGGAAATGCCGAATCTCTCCCAACCCCACTTCGCCTTTGTAAAACCATATCCCCAAAAGCCCTCAAGACCCTCTCAACGTGGAGGCTGAGCAGGTGGGGCTTGTGAATCTGCACTAGACTGCTTACGTCAAAATCCAGGAAAACATATCTGAGCGTTTGGTAGGGAAGCTGGTGATTACTTGAACCTGCGATAGACTATGCGAACATTGGAAGTCTTCTCGCTTTCATTCAAATTCTTCAGATGCCCCTTCCCAAGGCCTAATGGATGAATAATCACCATTTTCCTCAGGCTTTGAGCATCCTCAAGAATAAACCTTATGAACTCGATTTGGTTGGTCCCGTAGAAGTGTCGATTAAGGGCTACGGTTACCTCCTTAAGCTGAGAGAGGAAAGGAAGCTTGCTTGACCTCCAGTATTCCATAGTAAGACATGAACACTGAGAAGGAAGCAGGTAGATCAATTGCAAAGTTTCAAAAACATATCAAGAAACTAATGATAATTGTCAAACCGAACATTTTACTTACTTCATTTAGAAGGCAACGGGGCGGCGTTGAAGACTTCACGTCCAAGATAGTTAAATTAGGCATTGCCCTAAGAATAGGGACCAATGCCAACACCAATTCACTACTAAAGTTTCCGATTTTCATAGAGAAATCAAAAACGTTCTCTAAGGGTGGTATTCCTTTCCTGAACAAAGCCTGCAGTTTATTTAAAAAGAAGAATTAAACATCTCGCTCTAAATTATGTTTCATATAACACTTTGCCAGAAGAGTAGTGTCTTTACCTTGATGGTATTGTGATTTAGAGTTAAAGCTTTAACCCGGTGCACGCTGGTAAGGAAGTCAACTGCCTTCGCATCAGGTGACAGATCTCTACGTATGACATCGGCCAAAGAAAGCTCGGCCCTTTCTAAGGTCCCGAGCTGGTGGTTGACAGTAATCCCATCCCACTCCAAATTCTCAACATCTGAAGCAAATATGCTTACTGTTGTACACCACTCCGAACGCCAATCTATGCGTACATCTTCAAGCTTATGACCGATGATTTTCAGTCGACGAACTGTCCAACTGTTGCTCGAAATACTAAATGATTTTAGTGATGAGCTCTCAATGGTGATATCACCTACCCCATTCGCTAGATGGATCCTACTGATATCAAGGTCAAGTATTTCAACCTTGCACCTTAAAGCATTTTCGATCCATGAAACAAACCGACGTCCTACCCCCTCACAAATGCATGGGGTTTCATTTCCAAAAATATGTTCGCGGACGTCGAATCTAATACCTAAGTGAAGGATTCTGTTCTCCCCACGATGGTCTAAGAACCTATCCACAGAATTTGCGAACCTGGACCACTTATCACAAGTTGATATATCAACTTTAGACAAATCTAATCTGAAACTGGGAGTTGACCAAAGGAGCTCCCTGCAGCGTTTGGATAAACTCCCAAAGCGAGAGAGGTCTCCAAATGGAAGCAACGAGAGGATTCCATGAGTAATTTCGTCTGGAAGACTACTCAGCCTATCCACCCTAAACTCTAGACAAACTCTCGGAACTGTTTCACTACTCTTACTTGCCCTACAAGTCTCCATTACAAAGAGAATCAGAGATTTTAGCAGATGTATACGATATATTTGGCTCTCCTTTTACCTGCTCGGCAAAATAACACAGTATAAGGATACCTTTGCTAGCCGGAGGAGAGATACAGAGAGAAAGAGGGGGGAAGAAAAGCTTACCTTTGCTTAACGGCGGCAAGAGGGTGAAGAGGATGAGCTTGTTTTGAAGGATTTGTGATGAGCTTTACACCTGCGTTTTGTGGAAAAAAGAGGGAGGAAAGAAGAAATGCGGCGGAGCCAGAGGGAGAAGAAACGAAAAGATGCTTTGAGTAGAGATATTTTTCAATGCATACTTCGTGATACATTGTATTATTATACAAATGATAAAATATGTCCGTTAAAAAATTAATAATTTAAATATTAATTCCGATTTTCTTCCACTGTCACCCTCAAGTCTATAAATGGGGGAGGAAGCACAGAGGAGATTGACGGCAAAAGCACACAGAAATTGACAAAAATTAAAAGAGGACGAGGAGAAGGGAGAAAAAGCAGTAAAAGTTATTTAACTCTTTCTTTTCTTTAGAACTTCGCAGGTGGACATTTTATATTTATCTTCTTCAAAATAAGAAGAGACAAGGGTGGGCTCCGCAAATCCATTTCAGCGAATTCAAATTGTATTATATTATTCAGAAATTCAGAAATTATATTCGTTCATTGTATCGTAAATTATTTTAAATATTTTTATTTAAAATTAAATATAAATAATATTTAATAAAAATTAACCACACTCACGAAGTACAATGAACGAATTCAATTTACAGATGCTAAGAATCCTCGCCAAAAGATCCAGAGAGGATCCTGTTGGCTTCTCGGCAGCTCCTCCTTCCTCATCAAACTTCCAGGGACTCTTTCCCTCTCTTTTCTCGGCAAAAATGGAGTAAAACAAGAGGAAGGCTTCCTTGCTTCTCCCGTGAATCAGCACCACCGTCTCGGTTCTCTCTCTTTCTTCTCTGTCGACAACAACAACATCAACAACGGGGTATCCATCATGGTGATTTCGAACCAGAGTATAAAGCCGTAGGCCCTTGGAGTTCGGCAACTGAAGGAAGGTTCAAACCAAGCCCTTGGAGTTCGGCAACTGAAGGAATCCCTGAATCAGCTTCATCATCGTTGCAATTCGGAACCAGATTATAAAGCCGTAGGCCACTGGAGATCCGTGACCTGCACCCGCAACCGAATGGTACAAAGCCGGTCTCAAATGGCACGAAGCCTCGTCAACTTTCAAATGGGACGAAGCCATGTCTAGATTCAAATAGCACGAAGTCACGTCAAATGTCAAATAGCACGAAGCGGCGACAAGTATGGGATTGCTAATCCCGTCTTTGCGGGCCCATTAGTATTTTACTAAAAAACATGTTACTTGACACATTTGGACCCTACTAATATTCTACCACATCATGGCTAAACACATAAATACACTAAAACTAAAATAAAAAAAACTGATACGACCATACAACAACAACATAGCCTTCGGCCAAAGAGTAGAAGAAATAGATTTTCTTGCAGTCTTCAAAACCACTCCACCATGCATTTTGGGTAGAAACCGGTTTCTGCAGCAACAGAAGCGAGCCCTTGTAATTCTTTCTGAACCTTACGCCTCTCGTAGAACACCGAGCATCCAAGAGAAGTGCATTTAATGCCACTTCCTATGACCCAGTCCCCTCCTCCACAATGTCGACAGATCTGCAAGAGAAGAGAAGTGATATCCGTAAAAGCGAATTTCAATAATATATGTCAAACAATGTAACAATTCATTTGAAGGATACAAAAGCAAAGGTTATAAGAATGAAAAATTGGAGAGGTTATGTGTCGTAAACGAAAAACTAATTAAAAAAAACTGATCAAAGAACTTACAGCAGCAAGCTGCTGCATCTCTCTCTCCAGTTTCGAAGTTCTTCCAATTACAGCTACAGCAGCACAACTTTTGTTTTCAGAACATTGATTGCACAGATGGGCTGATCCCTGGACCAGCTCCCCGCACAAGATACAATGCCTCGAAAGATAATAATAATCAATTCTGGTTCGGTGTGGATTGGAAGCATAAAAGGCGCGTTTACCAAAGGCTTCCCTGGCTGGCCGGGGCATATCTGAAAACCACTCGTTCAAGTCAGCCCCAAGAAGCCCAAACACTCGCTGCAAAGCTGGGATTATCTGTTTATGGATGTAATAAAGATCATTTAATCTGTATGGTGAATCAATAGCCAAGAGATTCAATGGATCCACCACCATGTCAACCAGACGAGCCCCAGGCTCCCCGTGGATCACAACGTAAGGTATTCGCTCTGCATAACGTGGTTCTGCCCTAGGGTCAGTTTTCATAGCTTTTGTGGCAACAACTGCAGCTGGTGGAAGTGCCGAAATAGAACTTGCCCGATAGGTGCCTAGGCGAACTTCCTTTGCAAATACAAAATCCTGAAGAGACACCCTTCCCGATATGATTCGCTTCCACTGACGCTGTAAGTATTTTTTGACCTACGCACAAAAACAGCGGTGATCACCCAACCATGGAAAGTAAAGTCAACAAAACAATATTTCAGGCAAAATGCTCCGGCAAATACAAGATAACCATGAAACTAAAGAAGTAACATGGGAGCATGGATTGACTTGCAATCAATGGATGTCTCACCACACAGAGTATTTCTAATTTATTAGGCATCTTGTTCTTTTTCCTTTTTGGCCTTGATTCTTATCAAACCAGTTGAAATATAATACGAAAAGGAATTCATGACGCATGTGCTTGTACCTCATACATGTCCTGATGTTCAAAGAAAAGTCTCAAAGACTGCTCCATTGTCTTGGCAACAGCCGCACATGTATCCCTACGAACTGTCTCAATACCTTTAGCATCAAAAATAGGTTCGATCTGTTCAGGGCTTTCATAACTGTAACCAACATAACGCTTCTTGGTAAGCAGGAAGCACGGGCTGTAAACTTTTTCCATCTTCAAAGCAACTGGATTTGGATTCCTAGCACTAATTTCAGATGCAATCTCGCGTCCAATCTTAAAAGAATCTTCAATAGTGCGTCCTTTTAGGAGGACAAACATGCTACAAACATAAGGCCAGTTAATTTTCCCATCTCAGCACAAATAAAAGAGAAAGAACTGGTACAAAAATCTCCATTGACCCATAAGCAATCACACAAATAGACCAAATCACACCGAACTAAACTCATGATGTGTCATGATGCATAATCAAGAAAAACTGATCGTAATTTTCATCTAATTCATCATAAGAAATTGACTGATACCTGTCTGTGTCGCCATAAATAACTTTTGCCTTCCACTTGTCATGTGCATTTATGAATGAAATAGCCTTTTCCAGTGTACTACGGCCACATTGAACAATACTGTCTGCAATCTCGGCACAAGGCATGCGGCCACTAAACCCAGCAGCAGTATAGCCATACGTTACGTTTGATATCAACTTCAGAGCAAGCTGTCTTGCATTAAAAATCTGGAAAAGAATGTGATGCTTGTAAAAATGATAAATTCAACCTTTACGTACTTAAAAGAGCACAATCGATGGAAAAAGGAATTTCCAAAATGTCAAAACTTATATCTTTGAGAATCAATTCTTTCAAAAAGCACTAATGAAGTTGTAAATTTGCATCATATTTTGAGGCTCCCTTGATAAATTATGGACCCACAACATGTTCCACTGAAAGACATTTGTCGCTTCTCATTCAACAACACATTTCAACTGAACCACATCCACACCAGACATGCATTCCAAGGAAGGATGACAAAATTAATAACAGAATATAAATCTAAGCTTCGAAACTTTGCGATTGAATAAAACTTCTTTTGTTTATCTTGGTATGGGTCACAAAAGATCAAACGTTGGAATTCAGAAGAGTATGAATCAGTTAACAATTGAAGCATATGCATACATTGTAAGGGACAATACCATATATCAAACAACTAGTGTTGAGAACTAAGAGGAACCACACAAACTTTATATTCTATAACGCAACGTACCCTGTGAAGAACTTGCTGTGAAGAAGACAGCTTTTTCATAGCTTGTTTAACCATTATTCTCGTTGACAGTATTTCATCTAACAAACGGGGTAATACACCTTTGCGAACCTGTATCACATGATTCACAGCAAGAAATGGAAGTTATTCTCTCCTCCCTCTTCTGAGTACATGATCAACTTGTAATGCATGCTCCATACGATTGCATTAAATCTGTAAAACAGAAACAAATACGAAAAGAGTACCTTCTCGGGGACATACATGACACCATTTGGAGTAAGCAGAATCTGATCTTTTAAAATATGAAGGTCATGGGGATCTGGTGAAAACGAACTGACTCCAAGTGTATTTGCCTCTGAAGGTACAACTTTTCCAAGGCATGTAGAATAGCAAAGGTTGTATGCAATAATCATTGACGGATAAAGAGACTGAAAATCCAATACGACAACTGGATCTGCATAAAAACCAGACTCTGGTTCCATGACAAGAGGTATGCACTCCATCGCTGGTTGAGAAGCAACCTACATAAGATCAATCATCAGAGTCATCAAATGGTCTAATATATCATCCACGGCTGCATAAGAATCCAATGCAACAACAGAAAAATGCAATCCACCAACGGGCATCATTAGGAGAGAAATGAAAGAGTAAAAGATAACTCGTAAGAACCTGTTTACTCCCAGGGGATATGGCAACATAGTTTTGTGCATGGGCTAGTCTCAGAAACATGGATTCGACACGGTATTGTGAACCTCTAGAGAGAACTGAAAAAAAGTCAATGCCAAAGACACGTGCAAGTTCTGATGTTCGATTTATCTGCAAAAGCAGTCATGATGAACTTAATAAAAAAGGCAGTGGAATAGAAAAATATAAAAGAGAGTAAACATTACTCTGACGAATTACGAGCTCAATAAAGCTAATCAGATACACATTTATTTAGAAGACTAATCAGATAAGCATAAAAATAAAAAGTTTAATCTCAAAAGACCAAATGGAAGAACTATTGGGACGATTGAAATACTTTAATCATGCCCAAATGGAAAGAAAGGACATAGAAGTTATATAAGAATAGGCCAATCTAACCAATGAAATGCAGGCTTGAAAAAAAGGATAAAGGGCACCTAAAAAGCAACCTCTTAATATCATCGCTGAATGCTCATCATATGAAACACACATACAAGCGCACACAGAGGAAGCAAGCTAGAAATTAATTACCAAAGCAAGAAGTTATCATACCATGTCTAACTGATTCATTATTTCAAGGCTCAGCTTCGCTCTCTCATTTACATATTCAATACATCGATATCTGGCTTGTCCAGGGCCACTTGAAAACCATTTTTCCAGTACTTTATTAGACATATATGGGACTTTTCGCCTCAACACAGCTTGAGCAACAGCCTCAACTGTGTACATATTGAGCTTGACCTCACCACGGATCAGCCGCCATACATTAAGGATAATTCTACCACAAACATGGACACCGCTGGCATGAGTTCTTCCCCATTCATCCTCAATTACTGGATCTTCTCTTACAACTGAATTGGCAATGACCACCTCAGGAATTATTTTATCTTGTATTGCTTTCTCCAAAACTTCTAAATCTTCACCCTCCACCTTGGATTCAGACGGTGCCCGAGATATTTTGTTGAGTAAACCTATACCAAGATATGAAGCCCTTTCTGCCAAAAAGCCAAGGGAACCACTTTGTATATCCCAACCCATCAAAACATCTGGGTCCAATGAGCACACAATTTTCATAAAATGATCGAATAAGTACTTCTCCTCATAAAAAACCAACACCTTGCAGCCAGAAATTCCATCAAGACTCCTGCAAAAGAAACACAGAATAAGCTACTGTAAAATGCCAGCCAACACTACCTAGAAAATGGTATTGATATGTATATCTTCATTGTTCTTAAATATTACAAAAGGTTTTATAATGTTCCAGTTATTTAAGCATATTGCCCGAAAAATTTAAGGCCACAAATTCCACTGTATATAAAACATCCAAATTGTCACTACCAAATGAAACAATCATTACAAATATCCCAACCAGGATGATGCACCATCATACTCATTGTAGAAGAAAGATTCGAAGAAAGATAAGTATTTAAATTTCAGTGTAAATATAAGATTTTACCTCTGAGAACCTTCAGCTTTACTGTGCAAAAGCACATGAACTTCAACAATAGGATCACTATCATTCTGAATAGCAAGAGAGATAAAATTGATGGCATCAAACCGAGGATTAGGTCGAAGATCTCCTCTTGATTGTGCTTGAACCTGTCACCAATGTTGCATTCAAGTTGTATCAATGCAAATGCTAATAAACATTTGAACTAGTGAAAGTTTCAAGGAAACTTAATACACAAAATTTAATCACAATATTCTTATGAACCTTTATACATAAAGCAACAAAAAGAATTGTTGACAATATTGCAACCCACTAAACCTAAAACATAGGCACAAATCATTCCAGAAAAATCATTGTGATTTTCTAAATCAGATAGAGCTAGAAAAATAAAAGTGGACACTAGTACTGCTATCTGTTTTGATAAGACGAGACTACTACTTTATATACCTCTATGCTTAGCAATGTCAGCTGTTGGCCTGCGCCAACACTTGCAGGGTCCCTGAATCCAATTTGACTAAGAGGAGTGGGCTTTGATCTCCCATCTGGGCCAGAAATCTGAGAATTATCTTGTGAGCATTCGGAGTTTGTTTGAACTTTAACAGCATCTCCTTCTCTTTGCGCTATTCCCGTCCTGTCAGTGCATAAATGGTTCCTTTCTTCTTCATGATTTTCATGATTCTCTTGAGGTCCTTGGGGCAGAATAGGTGGAATGTCATCTACAGAACCACATCCAGGTGAACTTTAGTCCCAATCATTAAGCAAAGAACTCTGTAAACTAGTCAGATTCCTAGAAGATCGTAGAAAATGTTTACACATGAGAAAACATTTGTACTTTCTAAGGTCTAATATCTTTCAAGAAAAGAAATAATTTATCATTTTCAGATTCAAATTGATAGTGGCACATTGCTATCAGAAGTAGCAGCTAGAAGTCCATAACAAAAATTTAGAGCTAATTGTAATAGCCTCAATCTGCAAAATTCTAGCAAATACCTTTTTCATCACTTGACAACCATCTATTCACCTTTTCGGCAGAAGGGGGTGAAGTTGCAGGTGTTAACAAATACAAGTAAGAGCCATCAGTTTGATAGTGAGTAGGGACACCCATAACAGATTCTTCATGAGAGCTAGATTCACTTCTAACACACTTGTTCTGAATTTCTTTCTCGTCTGGGACATCTCCCACAAAGAAGGGGAAATAGTCATCCGTAGCTCTTCCTTGAATAGAAAACATAGGCTGGTCAGCAATAATTTCTAGCAAAGCACTACAGCATGACATCAGAACCCAACCAAATCAACAGAATAATTCCTAAAACCTAAGCATGATGAATGAACCAACTTAATGTCAGAGATAGGATCAATGGTAACAATATTAAAGGATGCAAAGCACAAGGCATTTATGCTAATATCATCGGTCAATATTTAAAAGTTTTCAACTTCCACTCTTTGAAAAACATATTTCTTAACCAAATGCTAGTAATACCATCGTATAAAGATGAAGCGTCTTTAGATGCCCTGTCCTTCCAGTCTGGAACAGGAGGCTTCTTGTGGAATGTCAATCCAATTAAGTCCTCATCATCTGGATAGATGACCTCAGATGGTGGGTGTCTGAGCCCAGATGAAACAGAGTCCCTACCCAGTTTTAGGACACCAGACCTCTCATTGTTTAGAACAGCACTGACAGTTGTGGCATTTGCATCCATGGGATTCTCAAAAGACATTTCATATACTCCACCCTTGGAAGATAAGCTTTCAAAGCCACTTTCAACATAACCATCTCCATCAGCCACTTCATGCTCAGCAGACCAAGTCTGCATTCTTTTGTTCACAGAAGGAACTTGAGAAGGGCCTGTAATCAAGGAGTTCCGAAATTGAGCCATTGCACCAGCACCAACTTCTTCACCAATCAACACATTGGAATCCAATTTTCCATCTAACGTACTTGCATGTAAAATGTTGTCATTACTAGAACACAGTGGAAGTTTACCATACATTGAACAACCAGGATTGGTTGGTTTAGCATCATATTTATAAGCCTTATAACTTCCTGATTGTTGGTCAGCTAACGATAGCCTGAAGTTAGATGACTCGTGAGGCTTTCTGTCATGCTCATCAGTACCTGACACTCGAAAATCTAAACGCTTTGCGCAGAGAAGTGTGTCTTCGTTTTCCTGCCTCCCACTACTTTCAGGTGGCTCAACTCGGTAGGATCTCTTTCTCCTCATCAAGTCCCTCACAGAGCATCTTGCCAACATACTACTGTCTTTTGCGTCACAAGTTCCAGTGCCTGCACGTTTTCCCACTTCATTTTCAGAAGAACTTGTACCACTAGGGTCCTTTGTTTCTATGTGTAAACGGGCATGTTCCCCTTCTGTCTTCATCTTTGAGGTCTCAGAGAAAGGTAAAGAGCCCCATAATTTTTTCTTTTTGTGCTTATGATTGAAGCTGGAGCTAGCATCTTGCACCTGATGGCCGGAGGTCCTAAATTCACTCTTCCCCTCTATTTCAGAAAAGCCTCCAACTGATCCATCACAAGGAGTTGAGAAATCGTCATCCCCACAACCATCCACCTGGTGAATCACATACTCAGACGAACTTTTTGAAGAATTCTTTCGATCTGAAGGGTAAGAATCTCTTGCTTGCAATCTTTCAAAGTCAATCATATCACCAACCGAATCAAGTATGTCCTGACACTCCTTTTGGGATTCAGTCTCATAATCCACATTAGCTTTGTTTAGAACATTGTCAATGGTTGTTGCCGGCAACAAGGGACTAAGAATTGTCTCACAAACAAGTTCGTCATCAGAGTTTATATCATCAGCGGCCTGAGAAGTAGCAAGCCATCTAAGAAGACCTAATGCTTCACTATCTGTAACCTGAGAGAAAACATATGATTCCTATCATTGCCAAGACACAAAATATATCAGAAGGAAAGGCTTCACCTAAGAATCTAACCTCTAACAACATACAAAAGACATCACAGCTATGCAGGTTGAATCATTAGTTGTTAAGAGTTACACGGTTCCAAATAACTTGCAGTAATAAGTTCCATAAAAGGAAACGCAATAAACTAGCCAAGCCCCTGTAAATTCACAGGGCCAAGAAAAGAATTTCCCAAGAGTGAAAAATCTGCATCAGCGATAAAAGAGATGCATAATCAGGATTTTTATACCTTCATGTTTACTGTCGGGATTACTTGTGATGATGGAAGTTCCTTATTCAATGATAGTTTGGCATTTGGAACACTATCTTTAGTAGAATCTTGTGTTGGCAGAGATCCAATTATTTCTCCATCAATAAGATTATCAGTTTGGGGTCCAGCAAAGTTTCCTTCATCTTTTCGAGATGCCATCTGCTCCACAGACCTTACATCTTTCCTTAATTGAGTTCGACACAGAGAACTTTCAGCTTCACTGTGCACTTTAATAAGCTTGTTGTCAAATTCAAGATTAACCGAGAGAGTTTTCAAAGCATCTTCAGGAAGTGGTTTGGCAGGATCAGGTGGTATTGCTGCCTCATGTATTCCAGTCCTTTCACACTCCTAAGGACCAAAAAAGAAAGGAACAAATGTAAGACGCATAACAATAAATTAAATATAGCAATTGAATGAGATGAAGACAAACCTCCAAAATTGGTATAAGTGACTGAACCATCTTCACATCTGAACAAGTTTGTGAGAGAGAAGTATACATCTTAAGCTGCTGATTAAGAATCTCTGTGAAACCATAAAGTAGTAAAGATTTGATCAGCTAAAGAACAGTGATGAAGAAAGATAACGCAATCTCTGTGGCATAACTGAGAATAAAAACAAACCATCTACAGTAGAATCGCCCTCAAGTTCACAAATACTTTGACGTTTAATGCAGTTAATGTCTGGATCTGAGGAACCTTCAAATTCACCAGGAGAATTCCATGTCCAATCAACTGGAATTGTGGAAGATATCCAAACAGGTGAACCCAAAGACAGATGGCCACGTATATCTGCCTGATATGAAAATCCAAAACGTCATACAAGAACATTATTCAAAGTTACAATCATGCTCATCAAATCCTGGCCAAAAGCATAAATACCAACAATGTCAATTCAAACATATGAAATGCAGTAAAGATAAAATGTTGACCTGCAAATCAGCAGACATGCAAGTCGTTTTATCTATGTCCTGACTAGGCTGTCCACTGTAAACAGACCTTCTATGGACGAAAACATCTGGTATTGGATGACGGAATTTAATCTTTGATACATGTAGATGACCCATCCCATACAAGTTGTAGTCAACCTACCAAAAAGGATATGAATTTATAAGTGAGGATGTAAGGACAGTGGCACATTTTGTGTGGTTACATATATGAACCTTTTCAAAACAACCTAATCAGATGTGTACAAATATTAAAAAAGAAAAAACATCATAGTTAAACTTTGGGAGCACTTAGTCCTCTAGCAACCAAATGCTAACATGTACAATTTTATGAACTGACAATCAAAGAAAAAAATAATAGGCAGGAAGTTATATACCATAAATTGAAGAATGAAGGGAATGTGAGATTCATGAGGCTGCAAGCATTTATCAAAAACTGAGCTTCCCTGAAAACCGATGATAAGAATGATAAATCAAGCATCCACTTAGTCCACTTTATAATACAAGCTAAATCAAGGCCAAAAAATAATGTGACTCACAAACATACACCCATTTAACGATCCATGATCATCAAATTTCATTTAAATCTAAAGAAGGTCAATAAAAGCTCAACGAAAATCTGATTGAGAAATTTGCGCAAGGGTTATAATCACAAGTAAGAGGCTCAATTCCATATAGAATGTGAAATCTTGCAAAGAATCAGTTTTAAGGCCCACAAGAATCAATATCTTTGGTTGACAAAAGATTTTACAGAGGTGCACATGCTACAAAAGAAATAGTTTGAACAAGTTTAACACTTGGAAATATAAAAGAAATAAAAAGACAGAATCAGACGCATCATTAAGAACTCACAACCTCCAATGAAATGCTTCCACTTAAAAAATGTCCAAGATAATAAAAAACCGCATTGTTTACTACTTTATAAACTATAAAATTAGAATTGATAGTACTTAAAGGGAACTTCACATCAAAGAATCAATAACCACAACGAATGGGGAAGAAATCTCTAACACATCAACCGTCAAAACTCAATAGTAAGAATAATACATCTCAAACAGACAAGAGACATCATGAGGATAGTACCAGAAGAAGACTTGCAGCACGAGAGACATCATGGGGATAGTAGCTTAGTTTCTTGTTAAGGTGTTCAATTGTATACTCCTAGACTACTAAGGATATACATCCATAGAAACAAGATTAGGATACAGGTATATCTTCACAAACAACTCCTCCGATGAGTGGTAACCATAAAGCTTCCTAGCCTGGACAAGGCTGCAACTATGTACATGTTGTCGCTTTGAACCAGCATTACCTTTGAGCTGTAAGTGTTCACACCAAACACATTAAAACTGTATTTCAGTACCAGACATGTGAAGCAGGGAACCATAAACCAGATAACATGCACTACATAATAGTGTATTTGATCTGATTCAATGAGGCATACCTTCAAAGCTTTCTCTATAGCAAGAGCTACATCATGTGTGTACGAATCACCTGTGCGGTCAAACAAACAGGAAAATAATATATTTCTGTATCAAATCAGACTTCAAATGACGTGCTAAAGCATAACTACAGAGGAAGGTCAAACTTAACAAACCCTAAACTTCAGACAAGAATGAACACAAATGTATAATCTCCTAAAAAAAATGAGCTTTACAAAAAAAAATTCCAGCAGGTAAACAGAACACAGTAAGTCTAAAAATAACACCAACCCAGTAAAGCATTCAACTTTTTGGTGCTGGCCTAGTTCAAAACACACTATGTACCTTTCTGGTGCAGCTGAATCGGGATATCAGCGCATGGCACATATAAGTACGGTAATGCCTGCACATTATAAAAGATATTAATTAGCCTGAAGAAATAAGCGCCAAAAAGGCAAAGTAGCAGCACAACTATATAGAAACATGTACCCCGTCGACCAATACGCAAAATTAACGTGGCAATTTATGATCCGAAGACAATAAATAAAGCTATCCAAACTCTTCAATTTGCGTACCCGAAAGCAGGGAAAGAAATACCAAAAAAATTATACTTAGAAATGAAGAAATAAGCAACAATCTTACTCTATGAATGTGCAAGCAAGTCTTCTGACCAGCAGGCGTGGCGCCGAATATTCTTATAACTGGCACCTCATTCACCTTCCCACCTTCAAAAATAATTGAATTGAACCACAATTAACAACAAATTCACACAAAAATTGCAATTTTCAACGAACTACCAATTTCTCTAATTTGAAGATTAAACCTTAATTATCTGTTTGTTTGCACAAATTGTTAACAAAAATCAGTGAAATTGAAATCTACTTTCCAAAAATTGAAGAAATTGAAGTCCAAGTTCAATGAAACGCAGAATGAAAGAGGCTATGAGCTTAACCAAGCAAACGGCGTCGTTTCTGCTGGGAAAATCTTACCTTGGAAGCTACTGTAAGAGATATCGAGGCCTGGCATCGGCGGCGCCATG
This sequence comes from Pyrus communis, assembly GCF_963583255.1. Classification (NCBI taxonomy): domain Eukaryota; kingdom Viridiplantae; phylum Streptophyta; class Magnoliopsida; order Rosales; family Rosaceae; genus Pyrus; species Pyrus communis. Next base: position 2,685,743 of record NC_084811.1, on the reverse strand, counting down.
TAGTAGTCGACGGAGACGATCCGTACGCTGAAAGAGTCCGAAGCCACCATTGGATTTTTCCAAAATTACGGAAATGAACCCGCCAGCAGAAGCGCAAGGAAGCAGGAAGGATGGTTATTTAGTAATCTAGTGGAGTTTTTGACTGAGGATTTAAAAATTGGGGAGCTTTTTCTCCTGAAGTGTGAAGAGGAAGAAGAGCACCAATTTTTGGCGCAGGAAGTCGGCGGTTATGTTTGAAAAACAACTGTTTTTGTAGTTCTGTATCCGACATGGTTTTTGTAACATCCCACACGTTCATGAATGGATTTTGTACGTATATTCTCATCTTTACTTAGCATCAGGCATTTTGGAAGCTTACTGGCTTCGAATTTTATAGGAACTCCAAAGTTAAGCGAGTTTGCGCGAGATCAATCCCATGATGGGTGACCCACTGGGAAGTTCTCGTCTGAGTTCTCAGAAACAAAACCGTGAGGGTGTCGTTTCTCAGAAACAAAACCATGAGGGTGTCATCTGAGTTCTCAGAAACAAAACTGTGAAGGTGTAGTAGGGGCCCAAAGCGAACAATATCGTGCTACGGTAAAGTCGAGCCTAGTTCTCAGAAATAAAACAATAAGGGTGTGGTAAGGGCCCAAATCGAATAATATCGTGCTACGGTCTAGTCGAGCCCAGAATGTGGTGGGGCCCAAGCCGGGATGTGACAATTTGGTATCAAAGCCAATTCCTAGCTGGAAGTGTGCCGACATCCCACATTGGTCAAGAGAGTGGATCCTGTAAACCTTATATGTATATTCTCATTTTGGGAGCTCACTGGCTTCGGAGTTTGCACGAGAGCAATCCCATGATAGGTGACCCACTGAGAAGTTCTCGTGTGAGTTCCTAAAAACAAAATCGTGAAGGTGTGGGCGAGGGTGTGATAGGAGCCCAAAGCGGACAATATCGTGCTAGTCGAGCCCGATATGTGGTGGGGGCCGGGGCTAGGATGTGACAGTTTTCGGCTAAGATAAAGCTACCAAAATTTTTAAATCAAATGATATAGTTGCTTATTTTTTGTGAAAAAAAGATATAGTTACTTCTTTATTATTAATGATATATTATTTAATTTACAAATTTAGTTTAAAATTTCGCTCTTCATTACCCTTTTGGTGAATAAAATGAATTGAATTTTTTTTCTTCATTTGGTAATTTTCATGGTTATGCTGCTTACGACTCGTTTAAAAGTATTTTTTAAGTTATTGAAAGCTCTTTTGGTAAAATTATGTTGATATTAATCCTTAATAAAGATGCAAAAATAACCGGTGGGTTTGGACTCGCGGTGGACTGCTAAAACTGTTTGTTCGTATGCTCAAATGGATTCAGTCAGTGTTACTCCTACTACTGCCCACCACAATTTCTTGATTTCTTTCCTTATTCCCCATCAACGTAGCATCATTTTACAACTGAAACCATTTACTTCAGAAAAATTCATTTGATTTGAAGATGTTTAGACATCTATATTTGTCGAACAAATGGACAATTAATGTAACAAGTGATACACCGTAAATTTTTTTTTTCATTAATTCATATATGACTCAACGATTTCAGAAGCGCATGAGCTTCAGACAATGGTAAAACAAATCAACGATTTCGATTATAACTTAATCCTCGAGATAATTGTATAAAGATTTATGCCTTGGCATACAAGTAAGCTAACTTATCGCACAAGTAACAATCACAACTAGGACTAGGAAAAAAAAATACTAGGACAGGAAAACCTAACCCAGAGGGAAAGGGAATCCTAACCGGATTCACTCCTTTAAACAGAGCAGTTACAGCAGTATTGTCCGAAAAGGAGGTAATATGACATGGTTTCTGATACCCTTTTCGTCTATTCAAATTTCTAAAAAGGCTTGTAGCTAAAATCTTTATGAATACCGAAATCAATATTTGTATTTCTAAGTTTATTCTTACAAACAAAAAGAATTACATATAATCATTCAGTACTACCGCCTGCTGGTTTCCTCTTCACTTGAAAGTGAGAGGTATTAGGTTCAAATCTCGTGAATAACGAATTCGATGCCAAATTAGGCTGCCAATTGTGTGGTTTTGCTGAACTCATATTCCCCTTAATGTAAAAATATCGTTGTACTAAAAAAAAAAAAAAACATATAAGATGAGTAAAATACAATATAAACAAAAAACAAAAGAGAAGATCTAGATGTTGATACTGGTGGGAATTCCCTTGTTAGTAAGTCCAGGTTCACTAGAAGGATACAGCAACGTGTAAGGGATCTTTGCCGGTCCGAACCGGTTTTTCAATCTCTCATCCTTGTTCATCTTTTCAATTTTGGCCTCAATCGCTTCCAACTTCTTTTTAAAATCCTCAGAAGCCTGCAGTATGTCTGCATCCGTTGTCCACTCCGCGGTGTCACGCTGTCCGAGATAGAGCTCATCAGCCGGGTGCCTTGACAAGATTTCCACCGTGGCCATTCCAAGAAGTGTCGGCAGCTGAGGTGCAAACGTTTTCAAGAATGCCTTGTCAGGGTTTGCCCTCAGCTCCTCATACTCTGGAGTGCCTTCTTCAGGCATGAACCGCCGGCTTATGGTTGGGCGGTTTGGGACGAATCCACCAATCGAGTACTGACCGTAGTTGATTGCTGCATGATGAGCTGAAGCAATATATATGATAGTTGTGCATGATTCTATCAGCTCGTCACGAGTCTGCATTTTAGACCACCAGGGTTCATCTTTCTTGTCCCCGTGGCCTACCTCGCGGAGTTCCTTCCACCAGGATTGGAGTTCCGAATCATTTTGAACCGTTTGATCATTTTTGTAATAGAAGGAGCAATAGTCTTTAACCCATGTTTTAATTGCAGACCATAATTCAAGCCCGTCTGCAGCATATGGATAGTCCTCTATCAGTAAACGCACACCGTGTGATGCACTTGAATCTTCAACCGCCATTCCTCTGAACATAGAAAACGGAACTGTTGAATAAGAAGAGTATCCAAGATAACTCTAATGATCCCAAGAAGAAGAAAATAGAACACACTCTTAAAGAAAGCTCACAAAACAAACTAATTAGCAAAGCTTTTCTTATTTAGCTCTAGGCTTTGTTTTTCCTTGGATGATTTACAATGCTTGAGAACTTGGGTATTTATAGCAAACCAAATGATTAAACTAAGATTATTTATTACCACACAAAACACATTAATTGCACCTAATAATTTTTATTCAACCATACCTAACATTGCCTAACTTTCCTTGCCTAACTTTGACATTGATTTTCAACACTCCCCCTCAATGTCAGCTCTCATTCTTTGCACTGTGCTAAGCAGACAGCGAAAATTTTCGAGCTTGCCTGTACTGAAACTTTTTGTGAACAAGTCCGCAACTTGATCATTCGTCTTGACTTGTCTCATCTCAATCTCTTCTTGTAGAACCTTTTCTCTGATAAAGTGGTAGTGCACTTCCACATGTTTAGTTCTTGCATGAAAGACTGGATTTTCCGCCAAGCGAATGGCCGATTGGTTATCACAGTACAATGGTACTGGATAATCTACTGGTTGATGTAGATCACTCATCAACTGTACCAGCCATGCATTCTCTTGAGCTGCCATTGCTGCTGCTCTATACTCTGCTTCTGTGGTTGACAAAGATACCGTTGGCTGTCTCTTGCTACACCAAGAGATGGTTCCAGAACCAAGCTTAAACACATACCCAGTTGTTGATCTCCTGGTGTCATGATCTCCCGCATAGTCAGCATCACAGTAACCAACTAACTTGCAGTCTTCACCTTTCTTGTACAAAAGACCATAGTCAATTGTACTCTTCACATATCTTAGTATTCGTCGAACTGCTTCCAAGTGAGGCTTCTTTGGATTTTGCATGTACCGACTCATCACACCAACTGCATAAGAAATGTCAGGTCGAGTCAAGGTTAAGTAGATCAGACTACCTACCAATTGTCGATACATCGTCGCATCTTCCAAATCTTTTCCTTCATGTGCACTCATTTTGACATTTGGCTCCATCGGCGTAGAGATCAGCTTGCATTCGAGCATTCCGAACCTCTTCAATAAATCTTTGGAATACTTCTGTTGACAGAGAAATATTCCTTCTTGAGTGCGATCAACCTCTAGACCAAGGAAGTGCTTGAGTTGGCCAAGTTCCTTCATCTGGAAACGGACTGATAAATTCTCCTTCGTCCGAAGAATTTCTGCCTCATCATCACCGGTTATGATCAAGTCATCTACATATACTAGCATGATAGCTAGCTTTCCTTCATTGGCTTTGACAAACAAGCTGGAATCTGCAGGTGTTACTGAATAACCACTTTGTGTTAGAAACTCTGCAATCTTACCGTACCATGCTCTTAGTGCTTGTTTCAAACCGTAGAGTGCTTTCCTTAACTTGCACACGTACTCAGGATGAGCTTCGCTTTTAAAGCCCATTGGCTGCATCATGTAGATCTCCCGATCTAACTCTCCATGCAAGAAAGCATTCTTCACATCCATCTGCCACAGATTCCAGTCTTTGTTGGCTGCAAGTGCAAGTAAGACTCGTACTGTTGTAAGCTTCGCCACTGGACTAAACGTTTCATCATAGTCTAGTCCGTACTGTTGAGAGAAACCACGAGCTACCAATCGTGCCTTGTACCTCTCGATTGACCCATCTGGACGACGCTTTATCTTGTAAACCCACTTGCAGGATATGGGTTTCACATCTCTTGACTTTGGCACGAGATCCCAAGTCTGATTTTGCTGAAGTGCATCAAGCTCTTCTTTCATAGCTGTCATCCACTCAGAACTCTGCGATGCTTCTTCGAACGTCTCAGGTTCTGTTGCTTCTTCAATTATGGCTGCATTGACGTATTTGGGATTTGGTCTCCGTGCTCTTGTTGACCTCCTTAGTTGTGATCGTGGAGTTGATAATTCCACTTCACTAGGTCTATCTTCTTCTGGTTGTTGATATATGTTAGCTTGGCAAGGGTTTTGGGGCACTGCTTGCTTAACATCATCACCATCAAGCAAATCTTCAGACTCATCAGGTCTCGACTGGATTCGAACAATTTGCTCCCCTATCTTTTGCTGCAACTTATCTTCTATCTCTCTTGAATCAGGCAACGCCTCCTTTTCTGAGCACCACCAAGAAGATGCTTCAGCATCCCATTCTTCATCCATAGCTAGATATGCTATGGCATTCCAATCATCTTCACTTTTCTTCTCTGAGTTGGCAACATTACTTTCTACTGGCTTTTTGAACCAGCAATCATTCGCCATATGACCCTTCTTTCCACAATTGTAACACTTGCCCTCAAATCTTTTATTATTCTGGGACTGACCACGGTTGTCGTGATACTTCAGAGCTCCACCTGGCCAAGAACTCCCTCCTCCTTGATGACCTTTTTCCTTGTCACCATTTCTTTTAGATCCACCACCAGCACGCTGCTTAAAGCTGCCTTTACTTTTGGTGTAGAGCGCTTCCTCCTCACCTTTTAACGAGACCCCTCCCATTTGCTTTGCCAAAGCTTCTTGATCGGCAAGCAAATTCTCGAACTCAACAAGTGATGGTTGGGTCGGCCATCCTTGTATAGCGGCAATGAACCCTCGATATTCGGGTCTCAAACCATGGATAATTATTCTCTTCATCCTGGTTTCCCCAATAGGAGCTGTTGGATCTAATTCTGAAATTTCGCGGCATATCGACTTCACCTTGTGAAAGTACTGGGCAATCGTCATGTCGCGTTGTACCATCGATAGCAGCTCATTCTCGAGAAGTTGCAATTTTGTATCGTTCCTCTTTGAAAAGAGTGTAACAAAAGTGTCCCATGCTTCCTTTGGCGTTTTAGCATCCCGAATGTGCTCCAACATTTCTTCTTCTATTGTGGTCTTTAAGGCAAACATTGATTTGCCTGCTTTAATTTTCCACTTCCGTAAGACGCCGTTAGCATCTTCCGCTGCCGGTTGTGTAACTTCACTACCACCGACAACCTCCCACAAGTCTTGACCTTGAAGGTAAGACTCTATACACGTTGCCCACGTGTTATAGTTTTGGTTGTTGAGCTTCTTGATTCCTCCAACAACTTGAAGATCACCCATCGTATCGGCAAGACTTTGACTACACCGAACAAGCTTGAGTGACTACCGTGCAGAGTAATACACTACTCTCGACACAAAGAAGCTCCCTCTCAAGGTTTGTGATAACCCCAGCAATAACCTCAAGAAACCTTTTCTGATGTGGAAGATCAGTCAAAACTGCAACCACAGAGCATACTCGGAATTTCAAGAGACTTTACAACCAATGCTCTACCAAGAACGATCCCTGACCGACTTGGCTCTGATACCAATTGTTGAATAAGAAGAGTATCCAAGATAACTCTAATGATCCCAAGAAGAAGAAAATAGAACACACTCTTAAAGAAAGCTCACAAAACAAACTAATTAGCAAAGCTTTTCTTATTTAGCTCTAGGCTTTGTTTTTCCTTGGATGATTTACAATGCTTGAGAACTTGGGTATTTATAGCAAACCAAATGATTAAACTAAGATTATTTATTACCACACAAAACACATTAATTGCACCTAATAATTTTTATTCAACCATACCTAACATTGCCTAACTTTCCTTGCCTAACTTTGACATTGATTTTCAACAGGAACATACTTTCAATTGCCATCGATTGTAGATGAAAAATGTACTTGAAAAATGCTACTAACCAAGATATTACCTTTTGATAAGATCCATGGGGAGTGCTTGATCAGGAAAAGTCCAGTCCTTGTACATTTCCGACGACCATTCCATCGAAAACTTTGAAGCAAAGATTATTTCCTCTATTACTCCACCAGCGTTTGTGAGAACCTGTCGCGCGGCTGCATTTGCATTCATAGTCTCACGAAAATGAGGATGCAGAAGTTTATGAATCGGGTGAAGCACGCTCAACTGCCTATTTGCCGCTATCACAAATGGCTCAGTCACCGCATGAGCTCTCAACCTGCAACAAACATGAACATAAATTTAAAATTTTACGAATTTATTTTGCTATTGCAAATGCTACGATGTGTTTTTCTGTTATTTCTTTGAAAGGGTTATACCAGTGGCTGAAAAGCTGATGACAGCCGGAGTCATTTACAAGTGCATAAGCTTTAGCAAGTTGCCAAATGGAACTCTCGATGCCTTGGCTAGACGGAGTATAGACTTTGCTAATGCAGCCAAACTGATCTCCATCCGGATGCGGCAAGCTAAGTTCAATAGCTATTGGCTTCAAAGTCCCATCATTGTTCAAGAAAAGGAGTGTTCTGCTTGCGTATGCTTTGGTAGAAGTTGTGTTTATTCCCCTCAGGTACGGCATCCATGCATCGTGGTGGTCTAATATGAATAGCTGCTTGTTCTTGATTGCGTCATCTATGCTGAGTCCATTTAAGTTATGTTCTATATGTTCTTTAGTTATTTGACTTGTTTGATCCCCGTATGCTTCTCGGTCTAGCTTGCTAGCCGGTGGATATTCCTGTAGTTAATGCAGAAATTATAGCGATTAGGGATGAACAATTGGGAAAAAACAAATGTATACAACATAATAAATCATGAAAGCTAAGATTACTTGGAGACGACGTATTGTAACAGGATTTACTCCGGCCAGCAGTTCTCTTGCAAATTCTTCGTCAGTTCTCCATGCCGACTTATCCTCTGGTAGAAAAATCATTAAAATGCCAGGATCGGTTAAAAAGAAAAGCAGATATGAAACTGAAGGCACATACAACACTATACTATATTACCTTTGATCACTTGAGGCACCGGAAATTTTAGAAACTTTTCGCCGTCAGTTCGAAAAAGTTCCTTGAACATCTCCTCCGGTATGCTATCACTAACGTATTTTAGTATCCCATCAGGCAACTCTAATCCTCCTTCATAGAGTTTAAGTACGTCTTCCATGGTTTCGAACTCGTTTTTGTTACCAAGGAGTAGAGCTCTTATCTCAGGTTTAAGGACCTGAGGGATGGATTTCAGGACATAAGCAAGCAAATCTGACATCTTTAAGGGTCCAAATCGTTCATCTCTCGGAACATATACATTTACTCTCTGGATAAGCTTCAGCCTGCTCTCGGTGTTAGGATCTATCAAGACAAGTATAAATATCTTAGTGACTATTCTTTTTTAATAATACCGAGTTTGAGTAGTGACGGCACGAGAAGTGAATTTTATTTACTGACCCGTTTTTGTTGCTGGTCTTCCTGTTCTTCCCCGGCGAGGATATGGGTACTCAATAGACCCTCCGAGGACTGGACGCGCATATTCGGGACCCTTATCTGGATTCCCCAAATCATTGTAGTATGCATAGTCATAGACCCTGTCCCATTCCTGAAGCTCTCCTCGTTCTTCATCGTCTCCTCGCAGGTTTACTAGCTCTTCTTCTCTGAATTTCTGTAGTGATTTTGGTGTATCACCTGGAAGATAAGTCTGCACAAACACATAAACCAATCTGTTAATTACTGGGGGACTTCGTGCGATTGTAACGACCTTGTAGCAAAGAAAACGGTCTTTTTTGTACAAATATACGAACCAATCTATTGATTTAGTGGGGGACTTTTGCGCATTGAAATGACTATTTTCAGTACCTTGTTAGCAAAGAAAATACGGTCTTTTTTGTACTTGTTAGCAGGATATACCCATGAGTTGCAAACGAAGTGGACTCGACCTTCGCCAGGAACATCTTCGAGGGTGACAGTCTTCAAGTAGAACTCACTGTGATGATAATTTCTAACTATGAATGCTCCCGGGACGCCAATTTCCTCATCCCAATCGAAAGTAACATCAAATGCAGTCTCCCCCGCTGTTAAGGGGGTGATTGTGGTCACCCAATTCTCCAAGTATGCTGGCTTTCCAACTTTTCCTGTCGACTCATTTTCTACAAAAAGCAACATATCAAATTAAAAAATCCAAAAAACGTCGATTTTAAGTATTTAAGAAGTAAACTAGGAGCTTATGTATCTAATCTACGAACTTAAAAGGCAAAATACTATGTATTCAGTTCTCACCAGGGTCATCATTAACCGAACTAATGAGCCTTAGGGAAACCGCTTTGCCTAACAGCTCGTGAACACGATCAAGAATCGAAGCTTTAAGGTCGTTCAAGTCGAGAACAATTTTCTTCATCAACACCACTCTCCCTTTGATCTTCTTGCCTTCATGTTTCGGCTGCGTAGCAACTGTGGTGTCCTGGGATGATGCCTTAACAACCGTTGAAGATAGCTTCAACGGTTGAGATCGTGTAATCATAGGCAAAAGTATTGGTCTCATGTGATTGAGTGATGAAAGGTTGTTGCCTGCAACAACTGAGTTCTTCATCCGATTCCGAGACGGACACTGTCTCCGAAAGCTCGAAGGAGCTGTGAGATACTTGGAATGCAGCATCTTTATCGAAATCGAGAACGGCAAATGTTAACGGAAGGAGAAAGGTTTCAAGATCTTTGAAGTGTGATGGGAGAAGCATGTGTGGTATTTAAAGGTCAATGAGTTCAATAATTTTCAATTTAATCCAGCCATTATTTTTTACATTTTTAAAGACTTTTGTGCTACCTGCCATGCCTGCATGTGAAGGTTTTCGATACGTAACGAATTTATCCAGCTACTTTTCTTGCAGTTTTTAGGGTTTGACTTAAAGACCAAGTCATGAATTTGCATGGTTTAATTTGACATGTGCTTCCTCTCTGTATGTGTGATTCCCCTCACAATTTAGATTAGTTTACAATTAAGTTATCCAACTACGTTTCTTCCCATTTCTAGGGTTTGCATGTCGAACAAGTCATGATTTTGCATTGTTATGATTCAATGAACTAAAGCCCTCTTTGTTTTTGTTTTTGGGTGAACAAGTCCAAATCTTTTGAACCACTTTTATTGTCGTTTTGCATTGTTTAAAAATTCAAACAACATTAATCAATTTTTTTAATAGATGTGGACGTATTCATATTGGCTAGAGTGGATATACTTATCTATATGCGCTACATTCAAATCCCCTTTAAATTAATTTAAAGTAATATCATTGGCATGTTCCGTTGGACACCACAATGACCACATGTTGGCCGACCTCCGTAGGTGACGCAAGCCATCATCATTCCTATAAGCTGTCGGCAAGGCAAATCCCACCACAGATATTCATACTTCAGATATGAGACAAGATAAAATTCAGATAGACAAAAGATTGAACAATCGTGCTGAAAGACATTCCTACTCCAAGGCTCTAACATCGTAATAATATCAAGACTGACACAATGGTGCAGAAGAAAATGTTGAATAAGAAGAGTATCCAAGATAACTCTAATGATCCCAAGAAGAAGAAAATAGAGCACACTCTTAAAGAAAGCTCACAAAACAAACTAATTAGCAAAGCTTTTCTTATTTAGCTCTAGACTTTGTTTTTCCTTGGATGATTTACAATGCTTGGGGACTTGGGTATTTATAGCAAACCAAATTAAAGCTACACCACACACTTAATTAAACTAAGATTATTTGCTACCACACAAAACCCATTAATTGCACCTAATTTTTTCCACTCAACCATACCTAACATTGATTCTACCTAACATTGATTCTCAACACTCCCCCTCAATGTTAGCTCTCATTCTTTGCACTGTGCTGAGCAGATAGCGAAAATTTTCGAGCTTGCCTGTACTTAAACTTTTTGTGAACAAGTCCGCAACTTGATCATTCGTCTTGACCTGTCTCATCTCAATCTCTTCTTGTAGAACCTTTTCTCTGATAAAGTGGTAGTGCACTTCCACATGTTTAGTTCTTGCATGAAAGACTGGATTTTCCGCCAAGCGAATGGCCGATTGGTTATCACAGTACAATGGTATTGGATAATCTACTGGTTGATGTAGATCACTCATCAACTGTACCAGTCATGCATTCTCTTGAGCTGCCATTGCTGCTGCTCTATACTCTGCTTCTGTGGTTGACAAAGATACCGT